>NW_026606264.1:0-345000 GCF_029834395.1 Sorex fumeus
TTTTCTTCCCTCCCTCCCTCCCTCCCTCCTTCCTTCCTCCCTCCATCCCTCCTCCCCCTCCCTCCCTCCCTTCCTCCCTCCTCCCTCTCCCTCCATCTCCTCTCCTCCCTCCTCCCCTCCCTCCCTCCCTTCCTTTCTCCCTCCCTCCCTCCCTTCCTTCCCTCCCTCCCTCCCTCCCTCTCTCCTCCCTCTCTCCCTCCCTCCCTTCTCATCCGTCTATCCATCAAATGTCTGTCCGCCGTCCATGCCTCCACCCACCCCTGTCCTTTATTCAGACTGCTCGATCTTGATTTAGATACATGAATCTTCTCCTTTTATATGTGGCACAAAATATTCAAGCACATGCCCAGAGTTCCCTAAAGGGAGAGAGGGCGGCCGGCGCGTCCGCCCACACGCCTCGTGCTTCAGCGGGGATGATGGACTTGCGCTGTCAGCCAGCTCTGGGGAGTTTTAGGGTCTCCTGCGTCTCTTGGCTGTGGGCTCCCGTTCCAGCCCAGGAGGCCCACGGGCGGGCCCGGGGGGTTGGGAGCACCCGGACCCCCGTCAGGTCTGATCGGGACGCGGCTCCCCACCTGCCTGGCGGGCTCCTGTCAGCTCGCCGCGGGGAGCCTCCGTGCCCGTAATTAATGTGAAGCCGTCGCCTGTGGCAGCAGGTTAGACGTTTAGGAAATAAAAGTCGTCCACGCCCCACGGAGCACGTCTGCTTAATGGCATAATGCAGATTAATCTCCAGCGAGGCCGCCCTGCTCGCGGCTGTGCTACCTGGGCCGTGAGTCGGGGCTGCGGGCTGGTCCCTGCGCCCGCCGAGGCTTTGTCAGAAACGGCCCCGGGACAGGTTCCGGGGGCAGCGGGCACTGGATCCCTGCTCGGGCGCCCGCAGTGGGCAGCCGGCCTCACCTGCCCCGTGTCCCTCGGCTCCGTTGGGCCTCTGGGGCGCCCAGTGCTCTCTGGGCTAGCCTGATTTCAGCCTCTGCGCGGGGCTCAGGGCTGGGGGGCCTGAGGGCTGCCCGCTGGGCTCTCCAGCACCACACGCGTGGAGGTGTGACCCCGGGCCTGTGCCAGAGCCTTCTGCATGGGCGCTGCTCAGGCCTGGCCACGGACGGGGCCGCTCTGGGGACGTGGTGCCAGGGAGTGAATGTGGTCCAGGCGGCTGCTGCAGGACTGACCCTGGGAGGTGCCCCAGGATTCGGGGAGGGGAGGGCGGGAAGAGTGGCAAGGGGAGGGAGGGGAGGGGAGGGGAGGGGAGAGGAGGGCCAAGCAGGGGTGAGAAGGGAAGGGGTGAGGAGGATTGGGAGGGGAGGAGAGGGGAGGGTGGGGAGGGAAGGGAGGGGTGGGGTGAGGAGGGATGGGGGTGAGGAGGGGTGAGGAGGATCAGAAGGGGAGGAAGAGGGGAGGGAGGAGGGAAGGAGAAGGGGAGGGGAGGGAGGGGTGAGGGAGGGGAGGGGTGAGGTAGGGAGGGGTGCAGAGGGTCGGGAGGGGAGGGAAGGAGAGGAGGGGTGAGGAGGGTCAGGAGGGGAGGATAGGGGAGGGGGAGGAAGGGTGAGGTAGGGAGGGGTGCGGAGGGGTGAGGAGGGAAGGGTGGGGAAGGGAGGGAAGGGAGGGGAGAGTGAGGGTTCTGTTGGTGGAAGCAGATCCTGGCCCGAGCAGCCGGGCCAGGCCCCGGTCGTGGTGTGGCCACTCAGACCCCTCCTGCGCCAGGATTAGGGGGGTCGGTGACCCCCTGGCAGTGGGTGGGCGCCATCAGGGAAGCCGTCACACACTGCTGCGGCCTGCAGGGTCTCGGGGGGCACGGGTGGGCCAGGCCAGCTGCCCAGGGGCAGGGCCCTGTGGGGCTGAGGGGGCAGGAAGCGGGCGCCCGGCTGGGCCGTCACCTGCTCCAGGGCATGGGAAGTCGGGCTTGGCTGGCCTGAGCCCTCTTGGCAGCCGGGCAGCGCGGGACGTCCACTCTGCCTCTGGCCCCAGCACAGGAGGCCTTCTCGAGGTGCCATGCTGCGGGGCAGCGTGGGGGGGTGAGTGCTGGGGAGGGGAGGGGAGCCCAGGCATCAGGCTGCTGCTGCCTCAGTTTCCCTAGCTGGGCTGCCGTGTGCTTGCCCCCCTCCGACCGTGCACTGCTCTAAACTCGAGCCGGGGTCTCTCTTGGCTCTGCCCTGCGGCCAGCAGGGGTGAGGGCCAGGTCCCTGCGGGTGCCGTGGGCGAGAGCGGCCAGGTCTGGCCACCAGGCAGCGGCGGGGGCCTCGGGGAGTCGGGGACACTGGCCCAGGCAGGGCGGGCGTCAGGGTCACCCGAGGCCTCGGCCCAGCCCTGGGAAGCTCCCACGCCGCTTCCTCCTTCCCGCTAAAGCCCGGCTAAATCCGGCTGGCCGGGCTGTGGGAGAGGATGCTCGGGCCAGCAGGGGCCGGCCACCCACGGCCAGCGCTGCGAGCGGGCGACCTGGGTGCCCTGCAACCCCTGGACGCCCCGCAACCCCTGATGCCCCGCGACCCTCAGACATCCTGCAACCCCTGGACTCCTGGTCACCCCTGGATGCCCTGTGACCAACACCCCATGACTCCTGGATGTCCTGTGACCCCTGGATACCCCATGACCCCCCAGATGTCCCCTGACCCCTGGGACCCCCCCCCCCAGGCCTCTCCCTCCCTGTGGCTCACACGTGACCTGAACCCAGACCCTGTGGGTGACTCTGGGGGTCGCTCGCCTCAGGGATGCTGTGGCCTATGGCAAGTCTGGGGGACCCGTGAGAGGCTCCGGGCTTTGCCCCCACCTGGGCTTGGGCATGGGGGCCTCGCTTGCAAATACGGAGCCCAGGGTCACCCCCAGTCAAGGGGAAGGACGCGGGGTTGCGTGACGAGGCTGGGGACACCCCCTCGGGAACCAGCCGTCGTCCGTGACTCCCGAGATGGGGCGGGGCCCCCTTGAGGCTTCCCCCGGGGGCCGTGTGACGATGTCGGGTTCTCTGACACCCCCCACAGGGAGGGGGGTGCAGGGGACGTTACACGCCTGCAGGGCTAGAGTCACGCATCTGGGCGGGGCAGAGGAGGGGCTGAGTCCTGCAGAGCCCAGAGCCTGCACTGAGTCTGGGTCTGGGCAGGCCAGGGCGCCCTGCAGCCTCCCCAGACGTCCTCGAGCCGCCTTCCTGCGGTTCCCGGGGGCTGTGGAAGGTCCCCGGTCTCCTGCCACGGATGTAACCCCCACCCCCACACCGGTGGGGACTCCTCCCTTGGCTTCTCCGCCTGCGTCAGTGACCCAAAGGCCCCTCCTGAGAGGCCGGGGAAGGTCCCCAGGCCTGGCCTCGCCCCTCCCGAGGCCTCTCCCCCGCCCCGGCCCACATGCAGTGGCCCCTGGTCGCGGGTGGCGCAGGTGGGCGTTGCTCCAGCTGTGCCCGCGGTCACCGTCCCACGTGACGGCGATTAAAGGGGCACCGTGGGCAGATCTGCCGGAGCCGGAACTTGGGTCTGGCAGCTGATCCTCCCCCCTGAGCGCCGACCCTCCCTCGAGGGTGTGCAGGTGAGGCCTCCTCGAGGTGCCCGTCACGCGTGCCTGCTCTCAGGGGCTCCCGAGCTCCCATTTCCACGTCCGTGCCCAGTGAGTGGGTGCAGACCCGAGGCGTCCTCTCAGCCCTGGTGGACGGAAGGTGGGTGAGGCAGAAGGACCCTGCGCTGGGCAGGAGGCGGCTGGAGCCCGTGTCCCGGCCAGGTTGGGACCCCCAAACCGTGCTCACAGGCGGTTCCCAGGCGTGGGGGCGGCGGGGAGGTCTGAGGTGGGGAGGAGTGAGCTCAGGGCGCGGCTGCAGAGTGAGCCTGGCCGGGCCTCAGGGGCCCCACGGACGGGCATCGCTGGCAGGACACCGTCTCTGAGCCTAGCGAGGTCCCGGGTGCCTCCGGGTAGCAGGCAGGTGGGCCCGGCCTCGGTGCCTCACGGCTCAGTGGTCAGGAGCCGCTTCTGTGCCCTCACGCCGGTTACAGCCGCTTCCTTCCAACGGCCAGAGGTGGGCTGGGGCCCACCCACTTCCTCCGCAGATGAGACGTGGCCAGCTGGGGGCCCAGGTCTCCGCCTGCTGCAGCTCCAGCCGTAAGCTCAGCCTGGGAGAGGCCGGAGAAGGGCCCTGGACAGGGTCCCGGCACAGACGCGTGCCGGGAAGGGGGCAGGTTGGTACTGCCTGGGCCGGCAGGGCTGGGGGAGAGGGGAACGCTGTGGGTGCCGGGTGCTTCCTGTCCTGACCATGATGCCCAGAGGCCCCTCCTGGGCAGGGCCAATGAGCCCAGAGCCTGTCACAAACGCAAGGGGACCATGCTGCCCTGGGCCTGCCGCTCAGAAACCGGGGTCCGAGCCACCTGCAGGCTGGGCCTTGAGGGCTGCACCCACCCACGGGTGCTCAGGGGACCTCACACGTCAGGGTTGAAGAGGGGGCAGCTCCGTGCAAGGCAAGTGGCCTAATACCTACACATGTGGGGGTTACGCATGTGCTCACAGGGTCACACACGCTAGCTGGGTGTTCACACGTGTGCTCACAGGGGTCACACATGTTAGCTGGGTGTTCACACGTGTGCTCACGGGGGTCACACATGTTAGCTGGGTGTTCACACGTGTGCTCACGGGGTTGCACATGTTAGCTGAGTGTTCACACGTGTGCTCACAGGGTCACACACGCTAGCCGGGGTGCTCATACGTGTGCCCCAGGGGTCACGGTATCTGGGTGCCCTCAGGTTGGCTCCTGCTGGGCACGGCTTGGGGTCCCACATGGCAATAGGTGGCCACACCAGGGGCCTCCGCGGCTGTGCCCCCTCGCATGCAGGAAGGTGCGTTGCCCCAAGCCCCTTCTGAACCGCAGGGTTTCTTTTCCAGATGATGGAATGTTCTAGAAGCACCCTGGGGGACACGTGCGTGAACAAGTTGCTAGTGGGAAGGGGCTTGCTGGCACGGGTGCTGGGAGGGCGTGTGGCTCAGAGCCCGCCATGGGCCTGACCCGAGTCCTCCTGGGTCACGAGGGCCAGGCCGGGGCCCAGACGGGCACCCTGGGTCCTGAGGGGGCATGAGGGGGCATGGCCGGAAGCCGGGGCCTCCACGCTCAGCTGGTCTGGCCTGCGGGGCTGTGGGGGGAACAGTGACTCGGTGCCGGGGCCCTGGGAGGCCTCCCTGGAGGAGGCAGAGGGACCCACAGGCTGCAGCCTTGGCGGGAGTGTGGACAGGAGCCTCCCGGGGACAGCCCTCGGGCGTCTGCCCCGTTCCTGCAGTGAGGGGGGGTTCCTGCAGTGAGGGGGGCTGGCTGGGTACCCGCGGGCAGGAGGCCAGCCTCACCAGCTCAGCTGGGGACCACCTGTCTAACACCCGCATGTGCCCAGTTCACGTCTTGCAGCCCCCAGGCACGCCAAAGGACACAGACTTGGGACAGGGGGCTTTGCGGGGAGGGGCACTCCTCCTGGGGTGGAGAGAGCGGGCACCGCTGTCGGTGGGGGGTGTGGGGGGAGACGCCCACGCCTTTCTCTCGTACCTCCAACAGGCGTGTGTGTTGGCCACTGGATCCTTAGCTGAACCGTCAGAAACGGCACGCTGGCAGCGCACGGCTCTCGGCTGCCGTGTGAGGTGGCCTGTGCCAGCCCCACTGGCCCCCAGCAAACGTGAGCCCCACCGTCCCTGCCCACCTGGGTCTCCCGTTTTGTCTTCTGGCTACTTTTGGGTTTCTCACATCCCAAATCGTCGGGAAAACCAACGGAGGGAGGCAACTGCTTCCGGCCTCCATGTGTGTCTCGAGGGCTGAGGGCCAGCAGGGCCGGTGGAGCAAGACGCTGCCTGGCTGGGAGACACGTTTTAGCAAGCGTGGCGTCCCTCAAGCCGACGGGTGAGAGATGGTGAATAGGGAGATCCAGGGCTCAACGAAGAGTCGGGCAGACGGAGGGGAGGACAGGGGGCTGTGCGGGTGCCCGGGTGGGCGGGACAGCCGGGGCTGGCTGGCTGGGCAGGTGAGCGGATAATTGGGCACCCGAGTGAGAGCCGGCTGATGGATGGGCGGACAGTGACGGATGGACGCAGGGAAGGATGTTGGCTGGGCTGACAGCACGGGGGGCGGGTGACGGGAGGGTGTGGGCGGGGAGGGCCGGCTTCCTGGGCAGCTGAATAGGGGGACGGTGGACGGTGAGTGGGATGGACGGACTAATGCGGGGGAGGGGAGGGCTGGCTCGCCGGGCAGGTAGATGGACGGACGGACAGTAGGCGTGTGGGTGGACAGGTGGAGGGAGAGGTGGGTGACTGGCCGCTTGGATGGGTGGGCGGCTGGAGGAAGGACGGCATCAGGGACCAGGTGAGTGAGTGGGAGGCTGATGGGGGGGGGGCTGGACTCTGAGGGACACTAGTTCCCTTCCTTGGGATCACGTGCAGGCCTGGCCCAGGGGTGGCTGGATATGAGTTTGGGGAGAGTCCCGGGGGTCCGGCCTTGGCAGGAAGCAGGAGGTGTGTCTTGGGGTGGGGGAGAGGGACCCCCAGGGCTGAGGCTGGGCGGGTGGGTGAGCCCAGGCCGCGCGGCTCTCACGATCCTGCGGGAATACGAGGGCGGGTGCAGGGTCAGGCTGTCAGTGTTGCGGGAGGAGACCCCTGCTCTCGGCCCAGAAGCCCCCTGCAGTCCTGAGCGAGGGGCCCAGCCTGGTTCTGCAGCGGGAAGTGCCAGGCTGGGGCTCCGGGCTGGGCAGCGTGCAGAGGGCTGGCCCAGCGCTTCTGCTTGGGGCCACACCCCGCGGTGCTCAGAGTCCACTCCCGCCCTGTGCTCGCTTCCGGTGGTGCTCGGGACTAACCCTGGGCCCCTGCCCTGGAGCCCGGGGCCCTGCCTGTCTCAAGCCTGGGAGCTCATGCTCTGCCCGTGGGAGGTCCGGGTTCGACCCCCGGCAGAGCCTGCAGTCCTGAGCACCCCTGATGCCCTCCCCCCCCACGTGCTGAGCTGGGGGACCATTGGGTGTGGCCCCCAGACAGATAAAAGGCAGAAGAGAAAGTCACGCCAGGTGTCATTGGAGCCCAGGAAGCGACTTGGCCAGCTGGACATGGACCCGCCCGTGATGCGCTTGGCCATGCCGTGACCTGGAGGGGGCAGGTGAGGGCTCAGGGTGAGGTGCCGAGGCCCCTCCTGCCGTGGCTGACAATGAAACCGCGCGGTCAGCAGAGAAATGGGCCTTTGTGTCCTTTGTGTCCGCATTGGTGCAAGCGCCCGGCGGGTGGAGGAAGCGCGTAGGCCTGGGGGAGGACAGAGCTCCTGGGCGCCTGGTCCATCTGCTGACTAACCTTCTGCCAGGCAGGACCCCCAATCAGTCAGAAGGTTCACCAAGAGCAGGTCTTGAGGCTGGGCAGAGGGTCCAATGGGGAGGGCGCTTGTCTTGAATGTGGCCGACCCAGGTTCAATTTCTGGAACCACTTATGGCCCCCTGAGCCCCTACAGGAGATTCGGTGAGCCCCGAGCACAGAGCCAGGAGTGAGCCCCCGAGCACAGAGCCGGGAGTGAGCCCTGAGCACAGAGCCGGGAGTTAGCCCTGAGCACAGAGCCGGGAGTCAGCCCTGAGCACAGAGCCGGGAGTCAGCCCCGAGCACAGAGCCGGGAGTCAGCCCCGAGCACAGAGCCAGGAGTGAGCCCCGAGCACAGAGCCGGGAGTCAGCCCCGAGCACAGAGCCAGGAGTGAGCCCCGAGCACAGAGCCGGGAGTGAGCCCCTGAGCACAGAGCCGGGAGTTAGCCCTGAGCACAGAGCCGGGAGTCAGCCCTGAGCACAGAGCCGGGAGTCAGCCCTGAGCACAGAGCCGGGAGTCAGCCCCGAGCACAGAGCCAGGAGTGAGCCCCGAGCACAGAGCCAGGAGTGAGCCCTGAGCACAGAGCCGGGAGTCAGCCCCCGAGCAAAAAGCCGGGAGTGAGCCCTGAGCACAGAGCCAGGAGGGAGCCCCGAGCACAGAGCTGGGAGTTAACCCTGAGCACAGAGCCGGGAGTGAGCCCTGAGCACAGAGCCGGGAGCTAGCCCCAACCATAGAGCCGGGAGTGAGCCCTGAGCACAGAGCCAGGAGTGAGCCCCGAGCACAGAGCCGGGAGTGAGCCCCGAGCACAGAGCCGGGAGTGAGCCCCGAGCACAGAGCCGGGAGTGAGCCCCGAGCACAGAGCCGGGAGTGAGCCCTGAGCACAGAGCCGGGAGCTAGCCCCAACCATAGAGCCGGGAGTGAGCCCTGAGCACAGGGCCGGGAGTCAGCCCTGAGCAGAGCCAGGAATCAGCCCCGAGCACAGAGCCGGGAGTCAGCCCTGAGCACAGAGCCGGGAGGGAGCCCCAAGCACAGAACTGAGTGGCCCAAACCCGCCCCTTCCCTCGGGCTTGCCGAGACCCTGCCCTTGGCCTCTCCACGGCTCTGCCGCGTGGCACTCGGTGCTCTGGTCTGGCTACGGTGCATCTTGGTCTGCCTGGCACCCCCTGCCCCCGGGGCCGTGCCTGAGGAGGGGGGGTGGGCATCCCTGGGGCAGGCCTGGCTGGATGAACAGCCCCGTCCTCCCACCCCGGCCTCCTCTGGCCGCCATCTGCTCCCCATTCGCCGGAGAAGCTGCTTCTCTGCTGGTTTGGGCCACAACCATGACGCCTCTGACCACCGGCCCGGCTCCCCGAGAGTCTCCGGCACAGACGCCGGTGCCCGGACGGCCGCGGAGCCGACCCTCGGCGGGGGCCGACACTCAGAGGGGCTGTGGCGTGGGACACGGCTCGAATGAGGACTGAGATTAGGCCCCAGACCCAGGGGAACAAAACAAAAGGTGGTCAAGAGGCACAGGCAGAGAAATTCTTTCATTCAAAAAAAATTGCGATCGTAAAACAAAGCACTCAGAGGAAGAAGAGCCGGAGCGTGTGTGTCTGCGGGGCCTCTCGGCCGGTGGCTTACATGATGCCTGTGTGTGCATGCATGCGTGTGTATGTGTGTGTGTATGTACATGTGTGTCTGTGTGTGCTTGCACGTGTGTACTTTTGAGTGTGCGTGTATGTGCATATGAGTGTGTGGATATGTGTATGTGTGTCTGTGTGAGTGCACATGTGCTTGTGAGTGTGTGAGCGTATGTGTGTGCATGCGTGCGTGTGTGTGTGTGTGTGTGTGTGTGTGTGTGTGTGTGTGCCCATATGCGTGCAGGTGTGTGTCTGCAGATTCCTGCTTGTCAGGGAACTGAGGCTTTTTGCCTGGAAGAAAAAGAGTGCCGGGAACCTTCCCTCTAGGCCGAGCCGGGTGCCTTGGGGGTGTTGCTGAGGGTCCGGGCAGCACCGGCTTCCTTCCTTCCACCCCAGGACCACGCCTCCCCGGGAAGGCCCCGGCGGGTGCTGAGGTTCTGGAATCCTCAACCGCGAGCGCGATTTGTCCTCTGGGAAAGTTCGTTTGCATCAGGCTGGGTGGTCTCTGACTTAGCAGCCACAGCCGGGTGATTTATGGAAGCCGTAGATGTTATCGCCCGAGGGGCAGCCCACAGGAGTCCCGGCCCAGCCCGGTTCCCCTGGTGACGGGGCGGCTCCGGGCCTGCCTGGGCCTCGGAGCGTCTCCGAAGGCGGGAGCGAGGAAGGAAACGTCCCCACGGGGCTTGTGCCCCTCAGAGCTCCCCCTCACTCGCCTCGCAGCCCACGGGGCTCTGACAGACCCCCACGACGCCCTCTGCAAAGGGGACGGGAGGAAGCGCCGGGGAGGGACGGACGGTTCCTCCGATTCCTCGTCACACCCGGAGACTGCCCGGGGGCCTGGCGGCGGATTCCTGCCTCACTGGGGCCTGCACCAAACCAGACACCATCCGCTCTCCTCAGTGGGTATTGCTCTCACACACACTCACACACACTCTCACTCACACACAGGCACATACGCACACACACACACACACAGGTTCACACACATGCTGACACACTCACACACATACTCTCATACACTCACACACGTACGTATGCATGCATAGGCACACACACTCACACACACATACACTCACACACATGCACACACACCCACTTACTCATACTCACACTCACACACTCACACTCTCACACTCTCACGCAGAACCAGCCCGTGGGGAGTTTCTTGGCATCTCTCCTAGCTAGGGTAAGCCTAGGTGTTTAACTTGTTCTTTTGGGGGTTGGGGGTCACACCCGGTGCTGCCCAGGGGACCCCACGGGGTGCAGGGACTTACCCTGGGGCTGCCGCCTGCAAGCCCCTGGCTGGGCCCTGAGCGTGGCTGTTTCAGGTCACTGGAGCCCTAGCCAGTGCCAGCCCGATTCCCTGGCTAGGGGGTGCCTGGGCCCTGAGGGGCGCATTCCTGCTCAGGACCCCTCCTCTGGCGGCCGGCAGCCGAGACCCGGCGTGGGGCAGCTGGAAGCCGAGTGTCCCTCTTGTGGCCTCTTGTGTCTCCGGCACAGACGCCGGTGCCAAAGTTCAGCAGGGAGCACTCCTGCCTTGCACGCGGCCAACCCAGCTCCAACCCCGGCCCCTCACCGGCCCCCTGAGCCCCTCAGGATAAGCCCCGACACTGCCGGGTGTGACGTGCCCAAGCCAGGAAAGAAAACAGGGGCGCCGGCTTGCCAGGACATGGCTGGACACCCCACAGGAGGCCGAAGGGCCCAGCACCCCGGCCGGCCCTCCCCGCTGTGAGGCCGCTAGACCCCCTGCCCGGCCCGTGCCCTGCTCCTGGGTTTCTTGTGCGTGGCCTGGGTGCTGGGTGCCGCCTTTTTCCTTTATCTCCTCCCTGGGCCTGGGCTGTTCTGTGGGTGCTGGGCACGAGGTCCCAGGGGCCGCTCCTGAGCTGGGCCTGAGCCTCTGCCAGGAAGCCGGTGTTGCTGCCCACAGCTGGGCGGCAGGCCTGCGTCCTCACTGGCATAGGAGGGCGTCTGCAGAGCAGGAGAGGAGGCAGGGGCGGGGGACACAGGGGGCTGGGAGGGGGCCCATGGGTGGGGGGTCACGCAGGCAGGGTTGGGCTCAGGCCCAGCTGCCGAGGTCCCCTCCTGCCGGGACCTCTCCCCCACTGCCCGGGCCACCTGGTGACACGAAGGTGGACATAGGCGGAAAAACCCGGGTGCTTGCCTTGGCTTTAAGGGCCGCTTTGGGGTGCCCCAGCCCCCCCCCCCCACGGTAGATGCCAGGGTCAGAGTCACGGGCTCAGCAGCTGGGCTGGGGTTGGGCTGGGGGCGTCAGCAGCTGGGCTGGGGTTGGGCTGGGGGCGTCTGTGCCTGACTGAGCCTTCACCCTGATGGTCTTCCCTGAGTGGACACGCGCGGGGCTGGGGTGAGCTCTCAGGCCCCCGGGGGAGCCCTTGCGGTGACCCTGAGTGTCCATCCGGACTTACCCTGTGACTCCTGTACCTGGTGGCCCAGGGGTCCGGCCGGCCCTTTCGCTGTGTCCACCACGGAGGCCTGTCCTTTTGAACCCCGGTTGCGTGTCTTCCCTCAGTCAGCCCGGCCCAAAGGGCGACATTCCCGCTGCAGTTTCCCAATCTGGAAAGAATCAGTTAATTGATTGAAAAAAAAAAAAAACCAATTTCAAGGGAAACGACACAAATGAGAAAGGCTTTGCTGGCGCGTCTCGCACGCGCTGCCCTCGTGAAGAGGGTCTGGGCAGCGTTTCTCAGCGCCGGGGTCGGGGGGAACGTGGGGGTGAGGACCGTGTGGGCACAGGTGGGGGCACCCGGAGGAAGAGTGGGATCGGAGCTCGGGTCTCACACGCGGGGCGAGCACTGAAGCCAGGAGCATCTTCGACATGAGTGTGTGTAGGGATGAGGGTCACAGCCCCCCGGGAGGGCAGGGGGGAGGAGGGAGGGGGAGCATCCGGTTTCTCTGGGTTCTGCAGGGAGGGTGGGGGCTGCCTCGCTGGCCCGGCCCCGTCAGGCTGGGCCCCTCTTGTGCCGCTGTGGGTTCTGAGTGAGGACTGCGGGGCCACCAGAGAGGGGTCACGGCAGTGAGGGGCCCCACAAGCGCCTGGGCGTTTCCAGTGTTCCCCCCACCCCACCCCACCCCACCCCTGCCAATGTTCCTGAGATCCAGGTGGACTTCGTGTATGTCCCAGCCCCTCTAGCCTTTCCCGGGGGTTGAGGCAAGGCCCCTACTAAGGCTTGCAGCAGTCCCGTGGCATCTGCACAGCGAGACAGAGCCAGTCTGATGGCGGCAATGCAACACAGCCGGTCTGATGGCGTTCTTACGGCACAGAGACAGTCTGAGGGCATTGATGCAGCACAGCCAGTCTGATGGCCGTATCACGGCACAGAGACAGTCTGACGGCGTTGATCACAGCAGGGCCACCCAGTGGTTTCCTGCCCAGCAGAGAACCATCCAATGACATGCGTGTAACGAGGCCCAGTCTGATGGCATGAGCACGGCACGGGGCTGGACCAGAGGCATCCATCAGTGCAGAGCCAGCCCAGTGCCTCAAGGCAGCAGGGAGACAGTCTGATGGCGTCCACAAAACGCAGAGCCAGTCTGTGGCACGGTCTACGCCTGGGGGTCAGACCTTGGGCTCCGCCTGTCAGTGGGGTCTCAGCAGGGAGCCAGCCCAGTGGGACTGATACAACAGGGACCCGTCCGAGGGCATTCTGTGTGTCATGATGGAGCCAGTCCGATGGCGTCAGTCGACACCTGCAGTCCGATGGCAGCCCTGACGGGGAGGGCCTCCCTCCTTCCTCACACGTGGGTTTGTCAAGCCCCCCCTGGGGCTCTGCTGCCGGGAGGAGGGTTTGGGCCGGAGCGTCAGTGAGCACATCAGCAGGAGGAGGGCGCAGGGTGGGAACAGCCGCACCCCAAGGCAGAGGGCGCCTCTGGGGGCCAGCGGGGGGCGGGGTGGGGAGGGGGTGCCGGGACAGGGGTTGGCGTGGGGTGCTGGGGAGTGTGGGCCGGGGGTCCTGGAGATGGAGTTGGGGTTCCCGGGACAGGAGTCCCCCTAGGCAGGAGGCCCCGAGGCAGGAGGGCACAGACCCCAGAGAGGCGGGTGGTGGTGAGCCCATTGGGGCGCGTGCAGGGGCTCAAGGGTAGAGGGTGTTGCCCCCCGGGGTGTGTCTGTGTCTGTCCCACAGCCCGCCGGGGAGTCCCTTCTGGGCAGAAGGCAGTGGGGGCTCAGGCAGGCTGTCGGCCCGAGGGGGGGTCTCAAGGCAGAAGAGCTGCTTGGAAGAGAGACATGGGCCTGGGGAGGGGCTGCACCAGGCCCCGGAGTGGGGGTCCGGAGGGGCGGCGGGGAAGGCCAGGTGAGGAGTGGGGGCCGGGCCCCAGAGACAGCACAGTACGGTGGGCACCAGCCCTGCACACAGCAGCCTGTGGGACCCCCAGGCCCTGCGGGACCCCCGAGCCCTGTCCCCTGCTCCTCACCCTGATTCCCTTCTCGCCAGCTCCCAGGGGGCTGAGTGTCCCCCCTCCCCTCCCCCAGGCCAGGGCCCTGGGCTGGGGACGCCCCCCCCCAAGCAGGCAGACCCCCTGATTAGTCCCTGCCGGTCGCCCGCCGTGCCCTGCTCCCCAGCCCGGGCTGCGGGCGGAGGCTGTTTATTTTGGGCTTGATGAGTAAATCCCGTGGAAGCAAATCAAAAGCCCGGCTGAAGTCAACCCAGATGACATCTGTCACTTCCCCTTAATCCTGGCGGGCGGGCGGGCGCGGGGCCCGCGGGGCGTTTCCCCGACTCTCCGCCAACAGTGACTCATGCCCCCGGCTGGCTCCGCGTTTTCGTGTGTTCGCTCCTGGAAAAAATGAATTTCACACTCTTCGCCCTGTTTCCAGGGTGGGGTTTGGGGGTCACTGCCCAGCAGCTGTCCGAAGCGTCTTCCCTGCCCGTCAGCGTCCCGCCCTCGCGGGCTCTGGTGGGGGGGAGTGTCCCGGGGACCCAGAGCTCTGCATCGAGAAGGGGGTTCGGGGCTTGGGGAGTGTCCGAACTGCTGGTCATCCCAGTGGGTGTGCTCGCTGCCTCTGCCTCGGACACAGTGACCCCCAGGACCAGTCTCAGCGCTGAGCCCCACTGGGTCATGGGGGTCCTGCTCTCCCCGGCTTCCCCGTGGTCTGGGGTGCCTGGCCACTGTCTCCCCACTCCCCCCACCCATCGCGTCCTCCTGAGCCACTGGGCAGATCCCCTTCCTTCTGTGTCCTTCTGCCCTGATGTCACACCAAGAGAGAAACTGAGGCAGGGCAGCGTGAGCCTGGGACTCGGAGTCACAAGACTGGCCTGGGGTGCTGACCCCGGCGGGGCCACAGCTGTGGGTGTGACACCCGCGGGGAGCAGCCCGCGTGGAGAGCACCCTGGCGCGTGGCTCAGCTCCGAGTTCCGATTTGGTTGCGGAAGAAAAACAGGAACGGGGTTGGGGGGGGAACCCGGCATCCACCTGGCCCGGAACTGTTGAGTTGAGGTTCCGTCCAGCCTAGAATCCCCAGGGGAGATTCCGCAGGGCGTGATTAAGTGTTGGAGGGAAGGAAGGACTGCTTGGGGTCAGCGGGGCACGGGGGGGGGGGGGGGGTGGGAGGCGCTTGCCCGTCCACGCCTGATGTGGGGGATCTGGAGAGACCCCTGCCTGCCGGGCCTCCTGGGGCGGGGTCCGGGGTCTGGGGGCCCGGAGGTCCGGCCCTGTCATGGGCTTGTTCTCTGCTCTCAGCATGAAGGTCTCACAGTCTCCAGGTCCCTCCGTTCCGAGACGGTCTAATATTGCCGTCTCCAGGCCCGGCGTCTTTCTGGGGAGGGGGACATCGGCCTTCAGAACTTTGGGGTCCGAGAACCAACCAGAGCTGGAACCTAATTTCCCCCCAACACAACGGCGGTAAAATCAAGAGTCGCGGTAGGAGCTGAGCCAGCTCGGGGTGGAGGGACAGCGGCCGCCAGGAGCCAAGCAAGGGGTTGGGGGATCTGAAGTCACGACATGGAGCCCCCCAGAAGCACTGACCACTGTAGCACTGTCCTCCTGTTGTTCATCGATTTGCTCAGTCACGTCTCCGTTGTGAGACTTTGTTGTTACTGTGTTTGGCATATCGAAGACGTCACGGGGAGCTTGCCAGGCTCTGCCGTGCGGGAGAGATACTCTCAGTAGCTGGCCGGGCTCTCCGAGAGGGGCGGAGGAATCGAACCCGGGTCGACCGAGTGCAAGGCGAACGCCCTACCCGCTGTGCTATTGCTCCAGCCTCCTCAGTAGGGTCTTAATATTTAGGAATAACAACAAAAATGTAACTGATCGATGCCTCTCTGAGACAGTCGTGGTGGTAGATGGTATGTGCAAGCGTGCGCTTATGCAGGTAACCCTGAGGCATCTTCACCCAGTGCCCAGCAAGCAATAAGGTGACAACGACAGGACACTAAGGGAGGGAGAGTGGCCCACAGACCCGGGGGCACCCGGCCAGCAGGACCCCAGCGATCGTTAAGTGTCTGTGACTGATCTGTGTAAGACACTTCAGTCCTGTGAGCAGGACAATTACTTGTGTGTGGCTGGCCCAGGCTTGGTCCCCAGCACCCCGTCAGGTCCCCTGGCCCCGGCTGCCAGGGCTCCCTGTGGGCAGGGCCGGAGGCGGCCCCGCTGGGGGTGTCCTCTCACTTACCCCCCAAAAGAAGCTCCAGGAAAAAATGACTGTAACGGACGCAGAGGTAAAGTCGCTCTTTATGGAAAGACGTGGAAACTCTACATGCCAAGCCTAATGGAAAGTTTGGAAGCAAAAGCTTAAAAATAAAATGTTTGAAATGCTGAAGAAAGGGAAAAAGACGGTATTAATAGCAGCCTGGGCCTGTGAACTGGCACAGAAGTCAGCGGGAAGACTGAACCCGGGACCCTGAGACGCAAGTGGACGGAACGGCAACCTCTCGCTCTCTCGCTCTCCGAGTCGTGGTGGACTGCTGGGGTGGGCCGCGTGGGTGCTGGGCGCGGAGTCGGGGAGCCTGGACCTTCCTCCAGGTGGACACTGCCCCCCCACCGGGAAGGGCCCCTCCTTTGGCCCCTCCCACCCCCAACAAGTGGCAGCCACGGTTACGGTTCTCTTCAACCATTAATCATTTTATTTTTTTGTTCGAGAAATTCTAGAATGTCATCTATCTTGTGTGAAATCATACTGAGTGAACGCTGTCTGGTTCTTTGGTTCCACACACTAATTCTGAGGGTTAACCCGTGTTTTTCCATGTATCGTCGGTTGGGTTTTGGATCATGGGCCACACCTGACAGTGCTCAGGGTCACTCCCGGCTCTGTGCTGGGGGCTGACTCCTGGCTCTGTGCTCAGGGCTGACTCCTTGCTCTGTGCTCAGGGCTCACTCCTGGCTCTGTGCTCAAGGATCACTCCTGCCTCTGTGCTCAGGACTCACTCCCAGCTCTGTGCTCGGGGCTCACTCCCAGCTCTGTGCTCAGGGTCACTCCCGGCTCTGTGCTCAGGGCTGATTCCCAGTTCTGTGTTCAGGGCTGACTCCTGGCTCTGTGCTCAGGGCTGACTCCTGGCTCTGTGCTCAGGGCTAACTCCCGGCTCTGTGCTCGGGGGTCACTCCTGGCTCTGTGCTCAGGGCTGACTCTAGGCTCTGTGCTCAGGACTGACTCCTGGCTCTGTGCTCAGGGGTGACTCCCAGCTCTGTGTTCAGGGCTGACTCCTGGCTCTGTGCTCAGGGCTGAATCCTGGCTCTGTGCTCAGGGCTGACTCCTTGCTCTGTGCTCAAGGCTCACTACCGGCTCTGTGCTCGGGGCTCACTCCCAGTTCTGTGCTCGGGGCTCACTCCCGGCTCTGTGCTTGGGGCTCACTCCCAGCTCTGTGCTCAGGGCTCACTCCTGGCTCTGTGCTCAGGGATGACTCCCAGCTCTGTGCTCAGGATGACTCCCAGCTCTGTGCTCAGGGCTCACTCCTGGTGGACCAGGGGACCCTGTGTGGCGCTGGGCACTGAACCTGGGGTGCCTGCTGGAGGCTAGCGTCATAGCCGCTGTCCTATGACCCCTGCCCTTTAGTTCCTTTTGATTACTGACCCATTTCCCTGACCAGCGGGGTCTGACCTAAGCATGAATCCGTGGGACTGCTTGTGTCGCGCGTGTCCATCTGGCCGCAGGGTGTCGTGTGCGCAGGGTCGCCGTCCTCGATCTGGAGGCGGGCTCGGGCCGACCCTCAGGGTGCCTCTCCCCCCTGCACACCCACCGGAGCGTGGGCGCCTCCGGCTGGCCCCGACCCTTGCCCGCGCGGGTGGCCAGGCCAGGCTGTGGCAGCTTTGTGGCGTGCGAGGGCGTGTCGCAGTGTCCGTTTGCCTCCGGGGACGAGGCTACGGGGGGGGGGGGGGGCGCCGGGCGCTCTGCTCTGGGGCCGCTCTGCACTGGCGACCCTGGGGCACAGAGCAGGAGGGCCTGGACCCGCGTGGCCGCTCCTCCCCCCTCCCCCAAGGGTCCTGACCACGCGCCGCATTCCTGCTACTGGAGAAGTGACAAGACGCTTGTCTCGGAAACGCAGGAGCTGTTCGGGCAGCTGCGTGGACCCAGGCCCGAGGCCCATCGGGAGAGGACGAGCGGGTGGGCTCCCCCCTCGCCCCCCCGCAGGCCTGCCCCCTCCTGCCTGCCCCACCCCACCCCCAGCTCCGACCTCCCTCCTGCCAGCCAGCGGGGGCTGTGTGGTTCCACTCCAGGTCAGCTCGGGGGGGACTCCGCTCCGAGGGTCAGCGGCCTCAGGGCCTTTCACCCATCGTCAAGGTCTTTGCTTTCGGCTGAGTGATGGAGCCTGTTTGGGGACACGACCCAAGGCCAGGAGGCCGGCGCAGTCCACGGGACTTCCCGTCTGAGCCAGTCATGCAGGGAAGAGACGTTGGTGTGGTGAGCTTCCTGCCGTCCTCAGGGGTCAAGTGTGTGTGTGTGTGTGTGTGTGTGTATGCATGTGTGTGTGCGCGCATGCATGCATGTGTGTATGTATGTGTGTGAATGTATGTGTGTATGTGTGTATATGTGTGTACATGTGTGTAAGTCTGTATGTGTATGTGTGCATGTGTGTAGGTGTGTGTATGTATGTGTGTATATGTGCATGTGTGTATTTATGTGTATGTGTGTATGTCTGTGTGTGCACGTGTGTGTATGTGCGTTTGTCTATGTGTGTATGTGTGCGTGTGCATATGTGTGTGTGTGTGCGTGTGTGTGCGTGTGTGTGTGTTGGTGGCGGTGGTAGGAGTGTACAGGTCCAGCAATCTTCTCGCCTTTGTCCCCAGGGCTCATCCTCCTTCCCGACACCCCTCGGGCTGTGGGCTGAGGCCCAGGGCCAGCCTGGCGGCTATAAGGTGCAGTTGTCCCTCCTGGCTTCTGAGCCCCAGGAAGCCAATAGCTGCCGACGCTTGCAGTGCGTTTGCCTGGTGGGTGCGGGGCACCCCCGCCCACCATGGCCCTCCGACAGCCCCGGGAGGGGCCCTTCTGGAAGGCTCTCTGGTGCTTGCCCAGCTGAGTCTCTGTAGCACATCCCAGGTGGCTGACGGCAGAATCCCCTTCCTTGGCCCCATGGCAGGATGGGCACTCTGAGGTGGGCAGCTTGGCAGGGGGACCCCCACCCTGTACCTGCAAAATGCCTTGACGTGGCTGTCAGTGACCAGTGGCCTGGCTCACCCATCACCTTGGTGACCATGCAGGATGCAGGACCCGGGGCCTGAGCTGGACCCCTTGTCGGGGGCTTGCAAACCTTCTTAGGTGGGAGGGTCTCAGACACGGGAGCCATAGGGGAGACTGGGGTGGGCAGCGAGGGAGGGGGGACCCAGCTGTCCATCCTCGCTGACCACCGCTCAGCAGGCCCAAAAGATGGAGCCCAGGAAACTCCTTCTCCGGCCTCTCCGGGTCCAGCAGGAAGGCCTGGCTCTCGTCACGGCCCCTCAGTGGGTGACAGGACACACCCGAGTGTTGGGGACCCCCAGCGACCTGGAGAAACCACCGGGTGGGACGAGCCAAGAAACGCACACGAAAGTGAAGCGAGCTGAGCTCTCAGCGTTCCAGAAGCTTCCAGAGACGGGTCCTCACAGGCAGAGAAATTTTGAAAAGGAAAGTGTCCAGTCAAGGCCGTAGGGGAACCTCTTCCATCTCACCCACCCAGGGGGATTTGTGGTCCCGGGGAACACTAAGGACTCTCGGCTTCTTCTGTGTGGGAAATAGTCTGATGTGTGTGTTACCACACACACACATGCACATACACACACACACGGGCAGCAACACATACACGCACACACATGCAGACACACATGCATGCACATGCATGTACACACGTACACACATGCACACTCATGTACATGCAAACACATGCACACACATATGCAAACACATGCACATCTGCACACACACACACATACACACACACACACACACACTGCCTGTTTTCCCCCACCTGGAGGTACCATTTCGAACCCGCTCTCTCTCCCCTGGGTAACTCATCATCAGCGTGTTTGGAACGGGGAATCCTTGGGGCGTCTCCTTCCTAACTGCATCCCATCCTGTTCCATGCTCAGACCAACATTTACGTCCCCAAACACCACCACGATTTGCCTAGGTGGGCTCTTCTTGTTGCTCACCTACAAATAACTCCGGACAAACGGCCTCAGAGCTGACCCTTCGGATTCGCCTGTGATTATGCTCGACCTCTTGAGGGACACCGCAGGCCTGATCGCACACTGTAGCACTGTAGCCCTGTCCTCCCGTTGTTCATCGATTTGCTCGAGCGGGCCCAGTAACGTCTCCATCGTGAGACTTGTTGTTACTGTGTCTGGCATCTCGAATACGTCACGGGGAGCTTGCCAGGCTCTGCCGTGCGGGCGAGATCCTCTCGGTAGCTTGCCGGGCTCTCCGAGAGGGGCAGAGGAATCAAACCTGGGTCAGCTGGGTCGACTGCATGCAAGGAAAACACCCTACCCGCTTGGCTACACAGAGTTTAAATTTGTTGCCATGTATTATCATTGCTGAGTCCTTATAGAAGTGGCATCCCGCTCTCTGGGACTTTAATTCCGAGACCATTCTGAGCACACAACGAAGTTTCCAGAGCAGCCATAAAGGAGCTTTCCCTGGAGACCCCGCGCCCGGACCCCAGCCCTCTCCCCTCGACTGTGCACTGTGAGCCATGTGGTGTGACACACACAGAGAGACCGCGAGACCCCTGACACCAGCCCATGTGCTTTCCAAGTTTTCCCCAGTTTTGCCAATAATGACTTTCCAGCCCGGCCACAGGACGCGTGTAATTTCCTCCGTCCTCCGTCCCCCCTGCCCCCTCTCTGGGCGGTTTCCCCCCTCCCTGGCGTTCCTGGCCTCGGACTCTGGTGGACCACGGATGAGTTGTCGCGTGATCAGGCCTCAGGTTTGGCTTGGCCGATGCCTCCTGGTCGTTAGACTGGGGTGACTCTGGCTGGAGGCAGGAGCACGGGCTGGAATAATCTCTGTCCCGGGTAGGGGCCCCATGAAGTGGCCCCGGGCCCCAGACACTGCTGGGGAGACCAAGCCGAGCTGTGGGTGTCTGGCCGGCCCCGACAGGCCCCATGGGCTGGCCTTCTGCGAGCAGGGCCTGGACTCTGGGCCAGCTCTGGGCCGGGCCTTGCGGCCGGTCGGCTCTTCCTTAGGGACAGCTCGGTGGCCGCACTGGTGACCGTCTCGAGTCTCTCCAGCCCTCACGAGCTCTGCACGCGTCGTGCTCCTCTCCTGGTGAATGAAACAAACGGAATTTCCCCAGCCGATTCCTTGGTGACATCGTCTGACCGTCGTTCCGCTCCCTGCAGAAGGCGTGTTCTCTCCCGCCACTCACTCATGACTCTTGGCGTCCAGCGCTTCGGTTTATTGGTTCCTTCGCTTTGTTGGTACTAAATCTGTGCTGCATTTAGCCAGGGGCTTTCACCGGCTTCTGTGCTCTCCCCACACACCCTTCAAGGCTGAGCACCTGCCCCGGCCTCCCTGCCAGCCTTGAGTGAGACCTTCTAGGGAGCTGGGTCCCTTCAGCCTGCTGCTGGGCGCGGCTCGCTGATGGCAAAGTGGGCCCACCAGGAGTGGGTGCGCGGCAGTGCCGGAATTCCAGTCCCAGGGAACTGCGTGGAGCCCAAACTCACTCTGCCCCACGTTTTTAGGCTCCCATGCGTCATCAGGGCACGTGGGCTTCCTTCCTTCTCCGCATGGAGCCAAGGAGTGGGGCACGGGGACCATTTCCCGCGTGGCCCTGCTGGAACCCTGCGTGGGGGCGGGGCTCTTTCTGCCAAGTTTGGTCCCCCCTCCCCTGGGACAGGGCTCTGTGTCTACCCTGGGTGGGGTCCCCAAGGATGCTCAGGCCAGCACATAGAGGCCGTGAGATCTTCAGGAAGGAAGGAAGGGAGGGGGATGGTAGGGGGGATGGAAGAGAGGGAGAGAGGGGAGGAGGGAAGAAGGAGAGGAGGGAGGAAGGAATAAGGGAAGGAAGGAGGAAGGAAGGAAGGAAGGAAGGAAGGAAGGAAGGAAGGAAAAGAGAGGGAAGAAGGAAGGAATAGAGGTTGGAGCGATAGCACAGCGGATAGGGTATTTGCCTTGCATGTGGCCGGCCTGGGTTCAATTCCCAGCATCCCATATGGTCCCCCGAGCACTGCCAGGAGTAATTCCTGATGCAAAGCCAGGAGTAACCCCTGAGCATCGCTGGGTGTGACCCAAAAAGCAAAAAAAAAAAAAAAAGAAGAAAGGAATAAAGAAAGGAAGGAAGGAAGAAAAATGGAGGAAGGAAGAAAGGAAAAAAAAGGAGGAAGGAAGGAATAAAGGAGGGAAGGAAGGAAAAAGAGAAGAATGGAGAGAGGGAGATACAGAGGAGGGATGAAGGCAGGATTGAGAGACAAAGGTTGGGAATGAAGGAGGGAAGGAGGGAGGGAAAGAAGGAGGGAAGGACAGTGGGTCGTGTTTACTTCTCACCGGGATCTAAACAAGGGAGAGGGCAGCGACACCATCGTTTTATCATATTTAAATATTTTCTTAACTGCATCATGAAAATCAAAGAGCACTTAGTTTTGATCTATGATGAAGGCCCGAGTTAGATGAAAAACAAACTTGGGTTGAGGGGTGGACACAGCCCTCGCGGGCTCCGGTCTTACCTCCCAGCTCAGAGAGAGTCACAGTGAAGTCCTGGCCTCTCACCTCACACAGGACATTTTCAAGCACAGAGCACTCAGCACCACAAAGACCAGAATAACGCAGCCTCCGCCAAATATGTCAGGGCTGTGATTGTATCCCAGGAAGATGAAATTTGTCCAACGTCAACGATTCACTTGACGTCTCTTCATCCAGCTCATGAAGTTTAGGGACGGAGAGAAAAGTCCTCAGATGAGCCGAATTCGCAGCCAAACTCTTCTGGAAGAGGTGGCATGAGAATCATGTCTAAAGCTCAGAATAAAGCGTGACGAGCTTCTGCGGACTAATTAATGTCTCTCCAGGGCCCGCGTGGAACAGGGTGCGGGCGGCGCTCGGAGGGCGACCCTCTCTGCTGTGGGCATTCTTGAGGCTTCATTACAAAGCAGAGAGCAAATGAGATAAATATGGGAGCGAGAAGGGAGGCTGCCTGCCATGGTGTTGATTAGTGCTAAATGGGTTCAATACGGCGATCATATAAAATATTAAGCTGCGACATCATTAGCACAGTTATAAAATAGGGAAAATTATTATCGATAACCACAAAAAGCTGGATCTGCGGAACCAAGGCTGAAACATGTTGACATGTTGCAGAAAAGCTCCAAGACCCCCCGGGGACCGCCTTGGATGCCAGCGACGGGAGTTCGCCTGGGTGCTGATTCATCTTGACTTCACTACTGTCGCCAAGTTCCCCCCTCACTATGTCCACCCCAAGTCTCATGCCCTCGTGGCCCCTAATTGATGCTGACTCCATTACAGGCCCCCGGGGTCTAACTCCACAGAGACTCGTGCGCCCCTGCTGTGTTTCCGCAGCACTTCTCACTACGGCCCAATTCTGGCAACAGCCCCACTGTCCACATGCTGAGTGAAGAAACCGTGGTACGCCCATGCAATGGAACATTACGCAGTGATGAAAAAGGACGAAATCATGCAGTTTGCTGCAATTGGGTGGGTCTGGTGTGGATCGTGCTGAGTGACGTGAGTCATGAGTGGATGGACACAGAATGACCTCTCTCAGAGGAGTGGACGGTCACAGAATGACCTCTCTCAGTGGTGGGACCTAGAGAACCGAGCGGGAACTAGCCTCTGGTAAAGGCAATAGAACTGAGCACTAGTCTCCAGAATGGAGCTGAGCGCCCTAGGGTGGGCTGGGGAGAGCCAGCGGAGGAACAGGTGACAGTCGTGGAGACATGTGGACACTATGCCTGTCACACCAGCAGGGCAGCACTGTAAGTCACAGCGGCTGAAGCATTGCTCATGCCAGGCTTGTGCGGTCTGACCTCGCGGCAGTGGGTCCCTCCTGGCTGTGCCGCGGGCTGACATCCGGGGCAGTGGGCTGAGTTCTGAAAGCACGGGGCTCCCTGGCAGCAACAGCTTCGGGGAGGGCAGCCAGCGCCCCAACTCGAAGTGCCGCCCGCCCCCAGGGCTGCCGGCTCAGACCCTCCGCACCACCCGGCACCCGCCGACCCGGCCCCTGCAGGTTTGCCCTTCCCGGAACGTCTCTGGAGCAGCCCTGCGGTTCCAGCCCTCGGCACAGTGCCCTGCTGTCCCGGTGTCAGCGGGTCTCTCCCCGGCCCCACACACCCTCCATCACCCCGACACCCACCACAACCTGATCCTCCCTGCTCCACTGTCCCGGGTCCATTTCTGGTTCTCGTCAGTCATGAGTGAAACTGCCCTAAGCGTGTGGATGTTTTCCTTTCTTAGGGGTCGGCATTGAGCAATGGGCTCGCCTGGTCCTGTGATAAACTTATCTTCATTAAAAATTGCATTTGCAGGCCGGGGTGATAGTACCGTGGGGAGGGCGTTTGCTTCGAATGCCACTGACCCGGGTTCAATCGCCGCCATCCCGTAGGGTCCCCTGAGCACTGTCAGGAGTAATTCCGGAGTGCATGAGCCAGGAGCAACCCCTGAGCAGCACTGGGTGTGACCCAAAAAGAAAAAAAGATTTGCATTGTGGGTCGGAGCAATAGCACAGCGGGGAGGGTGTTTGCCTTGCACGCGGCCGACCCAGGTTCAAGCTCTGGCATCCCATAGGGTCCCCCAAGCACCGCCAGGAATAATTCCTGAGTGCAGAGCCAGGAGGAACCCCTGAGCATCGCCGGGTGTGACCCAAAGAGCAAAAAATAAATAAATAAATAAAAAGAAAGAAAAAAAGGCGTCCCTTTTCATCCCTGCATCTGCAGGGACTGGAGAGGAAGTCCAGCGGGCAGGGCGCCTGCCTTGCGTGTGGCCACCTGGGTTGGGTCCCCAGCACCTCCCGTGGTCCCCTGCGGTCCACCAGGTGTGACCCCTGAGGCAGAGTCAGGAGTAAGGCCCGGGCATGGCAGGGTGTGGCCCTGGAGCAAACACGGATAATAGATAAATAAAAAAATAAAAATCGCATTTGGTTTTCTAAGTCTTGTCTCTTTCTGACGCCGCACCTTGCGGTCTGGCCTCCCTGCTGACCGTCCCGCGGCACTCCTGGCACTGACCGGAACCTTCTCTCCCTGGTCCCAGCCCTGCTTGTGACCGGGACGGCCTCCCCCGCGGCCGAGGCCCCTCGTTGGCCCGAGCAGGGGAGGAACGTCCGTCTCGCTCTTCAGATCACTTCCCCGTTGTTGCGACCACCAGCCGGGGCTGAGGGTTCCCCTCTCAGGTCTGGCCTTTAGAAGCAGAGGAGGTAACGGAAAACTGGAGACTGAGCGGAGCAGGACGAGGGGAGGGGTGGGGCGGGGAGGGTGTTTGCCGGCCGCCCACACTGGGAGAGGTGCAAGCTGCCCACGGGGCTTGCAGACGCCTGGGTTGGCTGCTAAAACCCGTAATGGCAGCCCGGTGTGTGTGCGTGTGTGTGCGTGTCTCTGTGTGTACATGTGTGTGTGTACGTGTGTGTGTCTGTGTGCATGTGTGTATGCGTGTGTGTGCATGTGTGTCTCTTTATGTGCGCGTGTGCGCATGTGTGTGTCTATGTGTGTGCGTGTGTGTGTCTGTGCGCGCATGTGTGTGTCTGTGTGTGCTTGTGCGTGCGTGTGTGTCTATGTGTATGTGTAATTGTATGTCTGTGTGTGTCTCTGTGTGTGTGAGCATGCATGTGTGTCTGTGTGTGCATATGTGTGTCTGTGTATGTGCGTACGTGTATGTCTGTGTGTATGCGTGTCTCTGTGTGTGCATGCGTGTGTGTCTGTGTGTGTGCATGCATGCATGTGTGTGAATGTGTGTGCATGCGTGTGTGTCTATGTGTGTGCGTGCGTGTGCGTGTGTGTGTGTGAGTGTGTGTTACTCCGATCAGAAATTCGGCAGACGTTGTCTATAAAACGTGGGCCAGGGAGGAGGGCCGAGGGAAGTGGCACAGTAGCCTTTTTGTGTGTGTGCCGTGTGAAACACATCGATTTTGTGGGCGCTGCTGCATGCTTGGAGCGATCCTTTAGCGCGTGGCTTCCTTGGCGGGAACACGGCAGGTGAAGGCAGGTGTATGGGGAGTGGGCGGGGGCGGTTCTTCCTGGACTCGGCCACACCAGGAGTGTGAGGAAGGGCGCGGCTTCCTTAACCCTAACGGATTAAGGAAGGTCCTTCAAGGTGTCCACTTTGAAGAAGGACACCACCTCTGAGCCCCTGCCAGGGCGTAGGGAGGGCGTGGGGTGGAACTCGGCCTGGGAGAGGCTGCCAGGGCCTGGGCACCCTAGGGTGGCGGTGGGGGGCTCCCACATCTTCCCGTTCCCGGGTTGATCCATGGGGTGACCAAGCAGTGGAGGAAAAGCTGGCGGGCAACTGTCACGGAGACAGCGCGGGACGGTGACAGCCCTGGGCCATCGCGGTGCAGTGACCAGAGGAAGAATCTCCACCTCCCAGTTTAATTGTGGCAGAGGCTCGTGTTGGGCTGTGATGGGCCCCAATGGTCCCTGTCACTGTGTTATCTACACTGCAGGTCCTTCTCACCTCGGCCGTGTGACCAGAGGCCACCGGCCGTGTCTGAGAGTTTAACGGTTTACGCTCAGCTGCGGGAGGGCGCCGGGTCCTTCCGCCCTGCCTGCAGCTTCTGTGATGACCGCAGTGTCCAGGGGGTGCCGTCACGTGGTCCCACCCTCATGTTTGTGTTGACACAGTTCCCGGGACACCAGCAGGTGTTTAATAGCCCATGAACCCCTGAGTGCGGAGGCCTCCTGCCAGGCCTGGTTCTGATCACCCTTGAGGAAACTCTGAATACAATTCTACCTTGCCGTGTGCATTCCAAGCAAAGTCCTTGAAAAGAACTGAATTCCCTGGACCTGAACAGAAAAATTCAGCAGAATAGCTTCTCCTTGCAGAGGTGGGTGTGGGGGAGGAACTCGAGGCCAAGGACTGGGGTTTCCTAGCGTTTAGCTCAAAAATCCTTCCTCTCTCCGGGAGAAGGGGCCAGGAAGCGGCTGCATATTTCTGTCCGGAGTGAAAGAAACGAGGAATAGCCTGGCTGGAGTGGGCGACTCCCGCCGATCTGTCTTCACCAGAAATTTAAAACTCCATCTGTTCTTCCCAATTTGCTTTTGCAAGTCGGTGAAGCAATCCCGTTTGCATGACTCGAGCAGGCTTCCACGCGCTCACCTGCCAGTCACCCATCTATCACCCATCAATCAGCAATCGCTTCGGTTTTGGGAAACAAAAGGGAGGCAGAGATCAAAGGCCTGGGGTGCCCCTGCACAGACCAACCGGGAGAGCTGAGGAAGGGGCCTGGTCTGGCCCTGTCCACCCTGCGCCCCACCCCGGGGGCCTTTGCATCTGAGCCTCCCTGGCCCTCTCAGCTGCTATGGGTGGCCTCGAACCCAAGCTCCTAATTTGGGGGTGGGGGTGGGGACAAGGGTCAGAGGTGCCTGCCACCCCAGCTGTGGCAGGACTCAGGAGGGGGTCCAGGCCCTCCCCCGCCATCTCAGTGCGGGATCCCATCAAACTCAGCACCCCCCATTGTCCACCCTGGACACGGGTTCTGCCCCCGTGGGGTCCCGGCACCCCCAGGAACCAAGGCGCTGAGCTCGCTGGGATCCCGCAGTCGGAGGGCGAGGGTGTCGGCTGGGTCCAGCCCCTCTCCCAGCCACACCCTAAGGCCAGGAGGCAGTGGACAGGCCCCCAGGCTCCCTGCCAAAGCAAGAGACTGGCCAGGGATGCAGTCTCCGTGTCACCTGCCCTCTGGGTCCTTCGGACCCTCGTCCTGGTCCTAGAACAGCCGTCAGGGTTGAAAGGCCTCCTGCGACTTCCCAGGGCCAGTGTCACCAGATCCCCGCCCGCGGTGGGCCCCTGTTCCCCCTGTTTACGGGACGTTAATCTGTCTCCCAGATCAGCCCGCGTCAGGGAGGCCCGTGACGGGCTTCAAACGTGTGTGTCCTTGAAAGGAGACTCTTCAAAGCGTCCCGCCCATCCCATAAACAGGCTGGAGTGACGGGGACCACCCGGGTCACGGGGGAAACTGGGTTTGGGATGGAAAATCTGTCCCTCTCGGGCCTGGCCGCCCAGGAAGAAACTCAGCCTGTTCCCAGCAGCTTGGCCTGTGAGGAAGCCGCAGATGGGGGCCCCGCGCTCGGGTCACTGGCCGGGCGGCAGCCCCCTCGGCACAAGGCTGTGGCTGGCCGCTGGCTCCCAGCCCCGGATCGGCACTGCTGGCTGGTTCCTGGGGAAAAGGAGGGGTCCGAAGGGGCCCCAAACACGGGCACTGGCCAAGAGGAGAACGGCATGGACACTCAGCTCGCCACCGTGGTGTGTGTGTGTGTGTGTGTGTGTGTGTGTGTGTGTGTGTGTGTGTGTAAGAGAGAGAGGGAGAGAGACTCTGGGACATAGAGAATACTCCCTCTGAAGACAAACCCTCTGCCCCTCTGCCTTCTCGTTTGATAGCACTGTATTGTCCCCAACTGAAACCGTGACCCCATTAGATGCTCTCCCCTCTCTCCTCATGCACGCCCCTATCCTCTCGCCCTGGGTGACCTCCATCAACTTCCCGTTCACTCCTCCTGCAGCAGAATCTGCCAAATCTATCACTCACTCACTGTCTTTTTTTTTTTTTATGTAGGAGTTTGCTGCTATTTATTCAACCACTGATTAGGCTGATTGAATTTTGCATGAACTCCACTCACTCACCGCCTCGAGCATCACGTTTGTCCTAGGCCAGGAGGCAGCGCCCTTCCTTTTCAGGACAGCGTAATAGTCCGCAGCATTCAGCTGGCACACAGTTTCCCTCCACTGTCGACCTTTCCTGGACATTCAGGGGTCTTCCTCTGTGGCCACATGAGTAACCCCCTGTAAGAGTGGCCTGGAAGCCTGGGCTCCGGCGCTCACGTCCAAGTACCCTCCCAGCCACAGGGCAACCACATCCCCCGTGATTGCTGTGTTGGATGTTCGTGGGCTGCATGTCCACCCCGTATCACAGTCCTGGTCCTGCTGCCCAGGGCCTCAGCCTCTCTGAGCCCCTGCCCAGCCCCTGCTGGAGTCTGGGTCTGGCTGTGTCTCTCCTTGTTCTCAGCCCCAGTGACCTGACGGCACGAAGTTGCCCAGGGCAGTGCTGATGGGCGTGGGGGAGTGGTTCTGAGCTCCGTCCTCTGTGCCTTGGGCCCACGCACGCACGTCCCCTGCGGTCCCATCCATGGGAACCCGCGGTTGATCTTGAACCCAGGGCTCCGTGTTTCCTGCTCTGGCGAGCTCCAGGGCTTCCTGTGTGATCTGGGGTTAGCCCCACACCAGGGCACCGCATCTGGGGTTAGTGCTGCACCAGGGCGCCCACTACGGGCAGAAGCTCCCCCAGCCCCAGGGGCTCGCAGCCCCCATGTGTGGAATGGGTTCCGGAAGCATCCGTGCAGGCCAGGCGGACAGAGGCCGGGGAGGCGGGGATGGAGGGAGAGACGTGGGACGGGGGCACTGGCCGGGGCCTGACAGTGTCTCAGGGGCTGTTTCCCACCCTGTTTGTGGCCACCCCGAGGGGAGGGAGCCGCTGACCTGGGCTGCCTGTGGGCGCCCACGCAGTGGGTGGAGCCCGGAGCCCAGCACAGAGTGGTCCTGGCTGTGCCCGCTGTGGTCACTAACCCCGAGCCCACCCCCACCAGCCCGCCCCCACCAGCCCTCCCGGGCCCCCAGTGAGCCCTCCCGGCAGAGCCCACTCCCCCTGCCCCGACACCCCCAGGACTGTGCGTGGGGCAGAGCTGCCGTGGCAACGTCGTCCCCATGGAGACCCACTGTCTCAGGCCCCGCAGGGTGACCTACCGCTCTGTGCCCGGCCGGGAGTCACCGGGCTCTGGTCCAGTGCCCAGTCCTGCCCCAGTCCCTCTGTCTCCACTGGGGGTGGAAGTAGAAGCTTCCAGATGCTGTCCCTGGAAGTTCCTTTGCCGCGCTCTGAATCGTGCTGGAGCCGGCTGGACCTTCTTGGGACTTGGTCATGGGGGGGAGGTGTAGAAGCCCCCATGGGGTGGCCCAGGACTGGGATGGGACAGCTGCCCCCCAGGCCCCCGGGAGAGCCCCCCGCCTGCCCCAGTGAGGACACAACGCCCCGGGAACAAGGGGGGCCATCCTCTGGGCGCTGCCCCCACACCCAGCCTCTCTTGCTGGGGTCCGGGCTGGCCCGTCGCTCGCTCAGAAGGGGGAAAGCAGGTGCGGCTCGGACCTTGGGGTGCTCACCCCCGTGGGGAGAGGAAGGGGGAGTCTTTTCTGGGGGAGGAAGCTTCCAGAACATCCCTCAGGGCTTTGGAGTCAGTGGCGGGAATGGGTCCATCAGGGTTCGGAGGGCTGCGGGGGAGGAGCAGAGGGCACGGCCGGGGGCAGCCCACGCCCGCTGACCTGTCTCCTCACCAGCAGGGACCCGGACCCCTGACTGCCGGTGTCCCAGAGGGGGTCCCGATGGGCCAACTTCCTCCTGCAGGCCACCCCGGCCCTGCCTTTCACCCCCATCCCCAGCCGGGAGGGGACACCGGGTGGGACCCTGCCCTCTCGCAGGACTCCTGGAAGGGGGGAGACCCCTGCCCGCCCCTGTGGCTGCACCCAGGACGCCGCCCGGGTCGGCCCCAGCGAGACTCAGAGGCTGTGTGTGTGTGTGGGGGGGGAGGGGGGCAAGGTGCTGGGTGGCTCCAATTTCCTCTCTGCAGTTTAAGTCAGAGACTCACTTTGTCACATCAACAAGGGGACCTGGGGGCTCACACCTCGTTACAGCCGGGCTGGATGTCCAGGGGCGGCCTGAGAGCCCAGGGTCATGCAACCAAGCAACTGAAAACCACCAGCCGGGGCAGAGTGGTCTCTGCCCGCCCGTGGGGACCCCGGGAGCTGCCAGGGGCTTCGCAGCATCAAACGCTTCCCTGGGCCTCAGTTTCCTCACCCAGGCAGGTTCCCGAGGACAAAGACTTGGGGGCTGGTGGGTGCCTCCCTCCTGTCTGTGAGTGAACGGTGGCGAATCCATCCCCGGAACATTCTGGGCTGCGGCTCCCCTCCCCCGCCCCAGCTCTCCAGGCATCATCTGGCAAACAGGCTGTCGTGTCAAGGATCCTCAGAGAACGATTCCAAACGCTGGGTTTGAGCGACGGCCTCGGCGGGGACGGGCCCACTTTGTTCCAGCCTTTAGGGTGCGGGCGTAGCTGCTCTCTGGCTTCTGAGGTTCAAGTGAAATTGTCTTGACACTGGAGCGGTTTTCGGGGTGCTGCGTGAGGCCCCGTGGGGAGCTAAGGGTCCCTGGGCAGCGGGGGTCTGGGGCGGGGTCCCGCACCCAGGAAGCTCTCGTCGACAGCTACAGGAAGGCGGTTCCTTTGCCCCCAAACCCACCGAGCCTTATAGATCTGAGACCCTCTCGGACGAGACAGGTGAACTAAGTCCTGCAGCGCCAGCGTGTGGGGCCGAGCTTGTCCGGACGGACGGAGGAGAAGTTACTGCCGGGGAGGGAGAGTGTGACTCGGGGCCAGGTGGGCATGAGTTCTGGAAGATGCAAACACTTGAGGGTTTTTCTAGACCTGGGTTTGGGGTCCGTGATTCAGGAGAATGATGTTCATTTGGGGCTTGGGGGGCTCTGGGGGGCTCCCCCCTTTCCCTAGCTCAGATGCTTCTTGTGGCTTCATGCCCAAAGGAAGGTTCTAGAATGGCCTGGATGTAACCTGTGGAGGTGACTCCTCAGAGCCTCTCCTGGGCTTCCAGAGTGCTGCAGAGGCCCCTGTCGAGGGTCCTGGGGTCGGGGGGGGGGGGCGGCTGAGCTGCTCCCCCAGGACGGAGCCAGTGCCCCCGGGGAGTTCCTGGGAGCCTGGGGCCTCTGCTGGACGTGGCCGGGGCAGGAGTGAGACCCCTGAGGAGCAGGTCTTTGGCTTCCTGATGGTCCACTTGCTGTTTTTTTAATTTTCTTTTTACCAAGTATCTTATGTTTTGGGAAGAAAAAAAACCCACTTTGATCGAAATATCAAAGAGACAGAGGGAAGGGATAAGGAAGTCCGTGTGGGATGGACCTGGGGGTTTCCGGTCACTGCCAGGGGAGCCCCCAGGAAGGCCCGACTACAGCCACTGGCCTTCATGCCACAGGTCCCCAGGCTCAACCCTCCTAGCCCGGGAGTCAGAGGGGCTCGTGGCCGCCTGTCCCGGGGACCCTCCACCCCCTGGAGGCCGTTTCTAGACCCCAGTGTCCTGTCCCAGCGCAGACCCAGCCAGGGAGCCCAGTGTCCAGCCTCGCTACCCGCAGCTCTGCCCTCTCACTCACTCCCGGTGACTTGGCCCACAGCTGCACTGCTCAGGGCCGGGTTGTGCTCCGTGCTCGGGGCCGGGTGTGAGGCTGCCCCTTGCCCTGCCGGGCTCGCTCCTCTGTGGAGGGGAGATTCTCTCAGACACGGGGAGGGGGGGACCACGTGGCTGCCTGCAGGCCTTGAGCTCTGACCCCCCCATCTCTCATCCCCCCCATTGGGGCGGCTCTGCATCTGCCCTGAGGGTCTCTCCTGCCTCCCCTCCCTTTCCAGCCGTGACTGCGTGTCCTTATTCCAGTCTGAAGCCCTAAACGGCATCTGAGTGGACGTCTCTCTGTGGCCAGGGGCCAGGGGCCAGAGGGCAGGGGCCCGCCGGTAGAGACGCTTGAGGAGTGTGCAGGCCACCAGCCCTTCTCCAGGGACTTTGGTTCCATCCAGCCCAGGACTTGACTCACCTTTGAGCTTTTCCCAGAGTCCCTTTCCAGCCACTTCTGGGAAGTAGGTGGCATTTCCAGAAAGTTCTGTGCACCTGCTCGCCCCTCTCCTCTCCAGCCTGGCCCCTCACTGGGGCTGCCGAGGCCAGTGTGCCACCAAGGCCAACCAGTGTCTGGCCCCACCTCGGCGGCCGGCCCTGCTGGACGGGCTGCAGGTGTCCACCCCCTGGGCAGCTGTGGTCAGGGCTGTGCTCCCATCGTCTGTGCAGCCAGAGCTCCTGGGAACGGCGGGTGATGGGTGGGCGTGTGAACCGGGAAGCCCCTCTGGGCGCTCACGAACAAAGAGATGGGGAAACTGAGGCAGGGGGCTGGGAACGAGGGCAGTTGGGCGACGCCTCCCCCCACTCCAGAGCCTGTCCCGCTCGCAGTGACCACACCTCCGTCCCCCTGGCAGGAGATGAGCGTGGTTTGGGCAGAGCGGGCAGGGGCCATGGCCCCATGTTGCCTGCGGCCACTCTCATCATGATTCACCCACCGTCTGCCAGACTCGTGGCATTAGGAGCGGGTGTAGACAGGTGATCTCTGGGAAGGGAGCCCTCGTGCCTCCCTAGGCCAGGCGGGGATGACGGGAGGGACAGTGAGTGCCGGAGACTCCCCCTGGACGTGGCCAAGCCCCACACGCCTCACGGGGCCGTCACGGCTTCTCCACGCCGATACCACGGCAGCCACGACAACTCAGCGTGACCCGCGCCCTCCACCCGGCCCTGAGACCCAGGATTATTTGTTTCCGGGGTTTCGCTGACACGTCGTTGACCCTGAGATCTGAGCTGTGACGTCCAGACTTTCCCCGGAGTGCCCAGCCCACAGGCCCAGGTCTATCGGACGCTGAGACCCTCCCCCCAACCCCCCACGTTCAGGCAGCTCAGCCGGGCCTCCGCCGGGGAACAAAGCAAGCAGAAAAGGGGCTTTGGAAAATTGAAAAAAAAAAAGATTTTTTTTTTTTAACAAGAACATGTGGTGATTAAGTCAAGTGTCAAAACAAATTCACTGCTTGGCAGAAATCACTGGCGCTCGTCACAGTCGAGAAACGGACCATCTGCGTGGGAATCGCAGAGGATTTGGGGGTCCTGGAAGTTTTGCCCACGCTCAGCCAGGGGGAGGGGAACTGGTCCCTCTGTGGACGGGGGGCCCCCGCGCCCGACCGTGCCCAGGGCTGTCTTGGCCCCGCACTCAGGTTGCCTGGCAGGGCTCTGTGGGCCCGATGAGAGGTGGGTACCAGCCCTGGACCGTCTTTTGACAGGCAAGTGTCTTCCCCGCGGGGCCCCGGGTGCTGGTTCTCTGTAGGCAGGACGTCCTGGGGATGTGCTGGTTACACCAGGGACTCATCTCTACAGGCAAGTCTTGGGTCAGGAGGGAGAGACCCGGCCCTCGGAGCAGGAGACAGGTGGCAAGGCCAGTGAGGGTCCTGGGCAGCTCCAGGGAGACGGGCCCCCCTCAGCACACGGCAGGGGTGAGGCGCTCCGTGATGGCGTGTCGGCCACCACCGAACTGCGAACTGCGCTTCCTCTGCTTACACAGCCGTAGCCAGCAAAGACCCCCAAGACTCTTCACCTTCTCAGGCAATTAACCACAAGGCGAGTCTCCCCTTCCCAAAATACCCCCCCAAACACACACACACACACACACACAAATAAATCAAACCTGCTGGACGCAGAGGGCGTCCACGGGGCAGCGTTTGGACCCCCACAAACCCTGAACGGGGGCAAGATCCTGGGGTTGGAGACGCTGCACTGAAGACAGACCCTGGGGTCTTGCGAGCTCAGCTGGAGGGGGGCCGAGGCAGGGACCTCGCAGTTGTGGCCTCTCATCCAAGTTTCTTTTCTATTTTTTTCAATTATTTTGCATTTTGGGTCACACCCAGCAGTGCTCAGGGGTTCCTCTTGGCTCTACACTCAGGAATCACTCCTGGCAGTGCTCGGGGGACACTATGGGGATGCCGGGGATCGAACCCAGGTCGGACACGTGCAAGGCAAACACCCTCCCCGCTGTGCTATCACTCAGGCCCCCACGTCCAAGTCTCTTTCTGTCTTCTTGCCGCCTGCCGACTCACATCCCGATTTCTAGGGCCCCACCCGTCTCTCCCTTTGCTCTTGGGACCGCGGGTCCTTCCTGCGGTGGCCGGGAGTCCCTTCGGGGGGCAGGTCTGGGGGTACGAGAGGGCTGTGCACGCTGCCCGCCGTCAGGGAAACGGTGCTGACCCCAGTGGGGAACAAGAACGTGCCGAGGGGGTGGGGGGGAGCCCCTGGGATACAGTGTGGACCAGGATGTATCTACACTGCACCCCCCCCCCCGGAGTGTGGGGACGGCCGGTCCTCGGGAGGCCTTGCTAGGTCACGGGGCACCCCGGGAGGGTGGGCTCTGAGGACCCTTCAGAGGAGGCATGGCGCCGACACGGCCGGCCCTCTCTCCAGGACCCCCACCTCCCGAGCGGGCGTGTGTGCAGCTTTAAGACAGGAGGAGACCCCGTCCTGCTGACCGCCGCATGCCATGCTGGCCCAGGAAACGCAGGTTGGTCTGTGGAGGAGGAAGGTCCAGAGAGTCATATCCGATGTAGGACGAGATCGGGGCCAGAATGGCCGCTGACCCTGGGACCATCTCATGACCCCTGCCCCTCCTTCTTCCGTGACCCTCCCTTGGCAGGACCTGGCGTGGACAAGTTTCCGTGGACACAGACCTGGCCTGTTCCCTGGAAGAGTCCCAGGGTAGAGCACTGTCCACGAGAGATGAGACTCACGGAACGGGACCCTCGCAGAGCACGGAGCCCAGCCCCTGCCTGGCCCCGGGAGCCGTGGACAGTCCTTCTGGGGTGAAATGTTAGGGGCTGGAGCAGTGGCACAGCGCATAGGGCACTGGCCTTGCACACGGTCAACCCGGGTTCAATCCCCAGCATCGCATATGGTCCCCTGAGCACCGCCAGGGGTAACTCCTGAGTGCAGAGCCAGGAGTGGCCCCTGAGCATCGCTGGGTGTGGCCCAAAATGCAAAAAGAATAACATAAAAAAAGAAATATTAGGGAGTTATATTTTCAAAACTTCACACTGAAAGAAAAAAAAAAAAACCCTGTGTGTGGAATGACTCAGAGCGACTTTTAACTCCCCCCACCCGCCGTCTGCCCCTGCGACACTTCCCTTCTGGGCACGGCAGTTGCAGCGTGGCTGGAGTTCTTCATTCATTAGAGAGTGGCTGAGGCTCTGGGGGTGGGTGGGGGCTTCCACAAAGGTCTCCCACCCGCAGACCCACACGTCCACAGGCGCCCCTGCCCCGCTGTGCCCAGGCCGGCAGGAAGTGGAGCCCGTGCAGGAGCTGTGGCCATCACAGGCCCTGCTCTGTTCCCTGACAGCCTGCGACTATTGTCTGTCCCCAGGGACACAGAGGCAGTGGCGAGGAACCGCAACCTCGAGGAACCGCAACTGTGAGAAACTGCAACCGCGAGGAATCGCAATCATGAGGAACCGCAACCGCTACTGCACCGGCTTCTCCTCCACAGGATTTCACCAACTTGATCCTTGGTGGTGGGGGGGGGGTCCCTGCTCAGTGGTATCGGGGTCACTGAAGGTGCTCTGGGGGGTCCCACGGGGCCTGGGATGGACACATGCAAAGCAAGCCCCTTGCCCGCCGCTGTCCCATCTGCCCAGACTGGGAATTGACTCTAAGCTGGGAATGAGGGAGATCGAACACGGCCCTGGGTGGGGGGGCTTCCTGGAGGGCACTTTGGGGTGGGGTCCTTTCCTGGAGAATCTTTCCTGGGAGACCCTTCCTGGGGGCCTCTTGGGGCTCAGCGTGTCCTGGCTCAGCGTAACCTCCCTGTCCACCACAGACTGGACCAAGCAAGTCTCCGGGTGCCGAGCGTGTGTCGAGGTGAGCGCCCCGACTTCCCCATACAGGCAGGGAAGGAGATCGAGCAGGTGTCGGCCCCCAGGCCCAACCCACCGCTCCTCAGGACACGCGTCTGCGTTCCCGGCCGGAGTGGGAGACGGGGTGGGTGGGAGAGGCCTGAGCATGGCCGGGGGTGGCCCCAAACCGAAACTAAAGACCGCACAGCACTGGGACAAAACAAAAAAACACTAAAACACTATTCTCCCGTTGTTCATCGATTTGCTCGAGCGGGCCCAGTTACGTCTCCATTTTGAGAGTTGTTGTTACTGTGTTTGGCATATTGAATACGTCGTGCAGGCGAGATCCTCTCGGTAGCTTGCCGGGCTCTCCGAGAGGGGCGGAGGAATCGAACCTGGCTTGGCCGGGCTGGCTGCGCGCAAGGCAAACGCCCTACCGCTGTGCTATCGCTCCAGCTCTCACTGGGACAAAATTAAATGAAAGACAAAGCAGCCGTTCTGTTAACATTGAAAGGGATGCACCCTAGAACGTGGCAAAAGGTTTTGGAAATCACGGCCACAGATACCTTCAACAGGACTTGTAATTGTTGCGCAGTTCTATGGTTTTACCTATAAAAAGTCACAAAAAGCGTTCTGGTGCGTGGCGTCCCCAAATTTGAATTTGTGACCACTCAAACATAATAAACGAAATACAGGTCCTTGGCCACCATAAAATATCTGCCTGCTGGGGCTGGAGCCATAGCACAGCGGGGAGGGCGTTTGCCTTGCACGTGGCCGACCCGGGTTCGATTCCCAGCATCCCATTGGGTCCCCCGAGCAAGGCCAGGAGTGATTCCTGAGTGCAGAGCCAGGAGTGACCCCTGTGCATCGCCGGGTATGACCAAACAAGCAAAAAAAAAAAAAAAATCTGACTGCTAATTTTCTGCTGGAGTGATAAGATAAAGGATTCAACAGCAATCGTTCACTCGGGTCATTTCATTCCTGAGGCGTGACTGGCACTTCCTCCCGAACATTCCGTTAGGAAGCTGGGCTGGCGGGATAAGAGCGGAGTTTTCCCGGAGCATAAATATTCCTGCTCCTGTGTTTTCATTCATCAGTGGGTCCGTGGGGCCCTTCCTGCCGGCCGCACGGAGCTGTGAGTTGGCGCTGGGTAAATCTCCCGCCTCAGGAAACTGCGGTCAGAGGCCAACGCTGCAAACGCGTCATCCAGGGCCCGCTGATTCGTGCCAGCTGAGCCGGGCAGCGCCAGGCCCTTGAGTCTGTCCCACGGCAAGAGTAGGGCCCGCGCTGCAGGGAAGCGGCAGAGTCGAGACAGGAGGTTGCAGGTGGGAGATAAGGGGGCGGGGGCTGCCCACGGGGGATGGTGAGTTTGTTCCAGTACCCGCAGGAGTGATGCCTGAGCATGGGTTGGGAGTCAGCCCTGAGCACAGAGCCGGGAGTGACCCTGAGCACAGAGCCGGGAGTGAGTCCTGAGCACAGAGTCAGAAGTGAATCCTGAGCACAGAGCCGGGAGTCAGCCCTGAGCACAGAGCCAGGAGTCAGCCTTGAGCTCAGAGCCGGGAATGAGTCCTGAGCACAGAGCCAGGAGTGACCCTGAGCACAGAGTCAGGAGTGAATCCTGACCAGAGCCGGGAGTCAGCCCTGAGCACAGAGCCAGGAGTGAATCCTGAGCACAGAGCCGGGAGTCAGCCCTGAGCACTGAGCCAGGACTGAGTCTTGAGCACACATCACCCCCCACCTGTCTCGGGTCTGGGCTTTGGGACAACGCCAAACCCGAGGGGCAGACGCACGACGGCTGAGTCCCGTCCTTGAGGCCACATGAGGCAACTCGGCAAACGGATCTCTCTCGTCTTCTCACTGTGTGTGATGCTCTCAGTGACGCTTTTTCGACATTTCTGCTCTCCGAGATCCCTCCGGGGGCTGAAGCTTCATGAAATTAGTTTTTTTTTTCCTTTCCTTTTTTCCCGGCGAATGCGCTGGCCTGGGGGACCCTGATCCATAAACGTAACGACATTTAATACGCTTCATGCCAGGGACTGGTGATTCCAGAGGCGTCTGGCAGGGGTTCTCTGCAGAGAGCCAGCACGCAGGCCAGCTGAGCCGTGGCCTCGGGGGTGGCGGGGACGGCGGGGGGCCGGGGGCTGGGGTCTCCACTGCGGGATGGGCTTTCACTCCCCTTGGCCTGTTCCCCCCCGCCAGCACCTGGGAAAACAGCCCATCACCCCCCCCTCCCCAGGCTGCCCATGCCAGTGCCGGCAGAGGGACTTAATTAAGGGCAACAGTGTCGTGGACGGGGGCTGGGCGCAGCTCGGGGCACAGCCAGCTGCGGGCACACTGACTTTAGAGCACATCCCAGCCTTGGCCCCCTTCCTGCCTGCTGCTCCTCTGAGGGTCTTCTAGAACGTTCCCCATCCCTGGTGCACTGAACATATTTGGTGGCTCAGACTGCCCTGTCCTTGCCCCTGGTCGGATGGCAGAGTCTGCGGTCATGTTCCGGTCCCAGGGACGCTGGGAACTGAGTGGTCCCTCACTCTGGGCCGGGAGGCCGCCGGACCACCACAAATGGGCTCAGGGGACAGCTGCAGCGAGACCTTGAGACCTCGCGGCCAGGGGTGGGTGAGGCTCGGCCCTGAGGACACCTGGACCGGGCACATGTGTGTCCACAGCCAGGGCAGGACGTGAGGCTTCTGCTCTTGGCAGAGTGGGCACCATTGAACCCGGGGCCCTGCCAGGCCCAAGGTCCAGCGTCCGTATGGGTCAGTGCCCTGCCAGGCCCCGAGGTCCAGTGTCCACGCAGGCCAGCAGCCTGCAGCATCCACGCGGGCAGAGGTGGCCCCTGGACTTTGGGCCACCAAGCCGGCAGGGACCCTGGGCTCTGGCCTCACTGACCCGGGCTGCGGTTGGAGGGCAGGTCGAGGGAGTGCCCACACAGAGTGTCCCGTGAGGCTCCTCCCGGCAGGGCGGGTCTCTCACCCCCGCCCCCCACCCCCTCATCTCACTGCCTGGCGGCCCCCACCCCGGGTCCTGGCCCTTTGACTCTGCTGCTCTGCGCCCTCTCTCCCCGCGAGAGACCCCCGCGTCTGTCCCGACACGTCCCACGCAGCTGACCTACTCCGGACCCAGCCCAGGTGATTTGGTCTTCGTGCCCCGAGCAGCGTTCCCTGGCCGTCTGTGCCTCGGTTTCCCTCTCTAGCACCTGTCTGGGCCACCGGGGAGGTTTCCACACTGGATGTTGTGAGCAGTGAGGCAGGGGCCAGGAACGTCCTCTGGGCCTGCTGTCACGGGGCAGTGGGCTGCCTGGGGTTGGGGGAGGGGCGGATCCCAGCTATTCCAGAAGGAGGTTCCTGCAGTCCCTGGCAGCCCCTGGGCAGCGCCAGGCGCCTGTCTGTGTCCTCGGCCTCACACCAACAGACACTCAGAGTGAGTCACACCCAGGAACAAGCAAAACGCACAGGCTCTCAGCAAACATGTGATTCACGTCTGCACACACATGCATCCACACCTACAGCGTGTTCACACTACACACGTGTCCTTACCTACACACCCCATGCCTCAAGTTCACCCACGCACACGCGTCCATACCTACACGCATCCCTTGTCTCATGCTCACCTGTTGGATAACGTTGGGTTGTCCTTGCTCCTCCCACAGGGAGCTGAAGTGTATTGAGTTACTCCCGCAACAGTGCCCCGGAGGCACACCCAGTTCCATCAGGCACTGATAATCTGGTATTGCTTTTCTCTTTCCTCTATGTCCTTGGAGCTGGAGCGATATCACAGCGGTAGGGCGTTCGCCTTACAAGCGGCCAACAAGGCCGACCCGAGTTCGATTCCTCCGCCCCTCTCAGAGAGCCCGGCAAGCTACCGAGAGTATTCGATATGCCAGACACAGTAACAACAAAGTCTCCAATGGAGACGTTACTGGGCCCGCTCGAGCAAATCGACGATCAACGGGAGGGCCCTATGTCCTTGGCATGGTTTATGTGGCAGTGTCTCTTTTTTTGTATAGACACAGGAAGACAGTTCATGCTTTTGCAGCATGGGAGTTAATTGACTCTAAATAATATTTGCTCCTGAGTGCCTGTCCTATTTGCTGGACTTAAGCCTCAGTTCCTTCCTTCCTAACACCCCCAAAAGGCGGGTCCCGATGAAGGGACTGGATGGACTCACAGCAAGCTGCAAGCTACCCTCCCGTCGAGAAAGGGGACACGCTAAGCACCATTAAGTATAACAAGTTAAGAGCACGGTCATGGGACAAACTCTGTCATGACCCAAAAAGAAGTAGCTGAAGAAGGACCCTGCTGGGGTTAGGAAAGACTGACCCGGCCTGAGGACTGTGGTCTGGGATCTATGGGGAGCTGTCCCCAGGAAGAGCCAACCTCTACACTTAATATGTCTCTTACTGTGTCATACAACAAACAAATCACAAATCACAAACCATCCTGTTATTCGTCGATCGCCTCGAGCAGGCCCCAGTAACGTCTCCTTCATCCTAGCCCTGAGATTATATTCAAGGCTCTTCAGGAGAATGGGACCCATCATTGTTACTGGTATTTGGCATATTGGGGACGCCACGGGGAGTTTGCCAGACTCTGCCCTGTGGCCAGGCTACATTGGGTAGCCTGCCAGTTTGTCCATACAAAATGACTAGAAATATTATAAGAAGTAAACTTACTATGATTATTTAAATGGATTACCAGGCTGGATCGATAGCACAGTGGGGAGGGCGTTTGCCTTGTATGCGGTAGACCCGGGTTCGATTCCCAGCATCCCGTATGGTTCCCTGAGTACCACCAGGAGTAGTTCCTGAGTGCATGAGCCAGGCGTAACCCCTGTGCATCGACAGGTGTGACCCAAAAAGAAAAAAAAAGATAAATGGATTACTAGCTGAGGAAAGGAGAAAGCAATCCACCCTGGATGGAATCCCGCCCCTTGAGTGGATCTCCTAGTAACCTGGACTGCTGAACTCTCAGGTGAGATCTTGTCCTTGAGTTAATCTAGGATTTCTCCTGAAGGCGGGACTTTATCTCTGTTCGTTCTTATTTTTTTTTCCTTTTTGGATCACACCCGGTGATGCTCAGGGGTTACTCCTGGCTCATAGACTCAGGAATGACTCCTGGCGGTGCTCAGGGGACCATATGGGCTGCTGGGAATCGAACCCGGGTCGGCTGCGTGCAAGGCAAATGCCCTCCCTGCTGGTGCTATCACTCCAGCCCCTACCTCTGTTTTTCTTATGACGATGTCCAACCCCACCTGGGTGTTTGTGTTTGTGTGTGAGTGAGTGTATGTCTGTGTCTGTGTGTCTGTGTGTGTCTGTGTCTATGTGTCTGTGAGTGTCTGTGTGTTTGTGTGTCTGTGTCTGTGTGAGTGTGTGTATGTCTGTGTGAGTGTGTGTGTCTATGTGAGTGTGTGTTTATGTGTGTGTTTGTGTGTGTGTCTGTATGTGTGCTTGTGTGTATGTGTGTGTGTGTTGGGGCCCGGCCAGGACAGGACTCAAGGTCCCTGGTGCTGGTGGGGGCCCAGCCAGGTGGTCATGAGGAGAGCGGTCTAGGGGCAGCGGGCAGGGGTGCGCCAGCCCCTGCTGGGGACTGACCGCTGCCTGGAGGCCCTGGGCAGTGGCGTCTAGAGGAGTGACCACGGGGGGATCAGGGAGCCTGCCGTGGAGGGGGCAGTCACACAGCTACTCCAGCGAGAGGCCAAAGTGGACCCTCGGTCATCACGTTTTCTGATGGCCTGGGGAGGACGGGCAGGACCCAGAGGAAGTCGAAGGTCAGAGGCCGGAATGACAGACGCACAAAGGCCCCGGCTACAGCACTCCTGCTTGCCCGGCCTCCCTGCACGGGAGCCAACATCAGAGGCCAGAGGAGGGTCTTCAAGCTGGACCACGAAGGGAGGGAGAGACATGACAAGTCACCGGCTGGCACATGGCAGCCGCCCTGGGGTCTCGCTGAGCGGATGAATGGGCAGATTAGTGGATGGATGAGTGAGTGACGTACAAACACACCAGTGAATGGGCGGATGAGCCAACGCATGAGTGAGCCTGAATGGACTGGTGGGGGGTGGAGGGCAGCAAGGGAGGGAGGGAAGGAGGGAGGACGGACAATTGGGTGATGGAAGAATGGATGGACATGACTAACTGCATCAGTGAATGAACCAGTGCTTGGACAGATGGTCGGAGGGAGGGAGGGGGTGGAGGGAGGGAGGGGATGGATGGATGGACGGGTGGATGAATGGATGGATGGATGGACGAACAGATGGATGGATGGACGGATGGACGGATGGATGGATGGATGAACAGATGGATGGACGGATGGACGGATGGACTGGTGGATGGAAGGATGGATAGACGGATGCATGGATGGATAGATGGATGGACAGACAAACAGATGAATGGACGGATGGACGGATGGACTGGTGGATGGATGGATGGATGGATGGATGGATGGATGGATGGACAAACAGATGGATGGACGGATGCATGGAAGGATGGATGGATGGATGGATGGACTGGTGGATAGATGGATGGACTGGTGGATGGATGGATGGATGGATGGACAGATGGATGGACGGATGAACAGATGGATGGACAGATGGATGGACGAACGAACAGATGGATGGGTGGATGAATGGATGGATGGACGGACAGATGGATGGATGGATGGATGGATGGAAGGGTGGATGAATGGATGGATAGACGGACGAACAAATGGATGGATGGATGGATGGAGGAATGGATGGATGGATGAACAGATGGATGGATGGATGGACTAGTGGTGGAAGGATGAATAGACGGATGCATGGATGGATAGATGGATGGACAGACGAACAGACAGATGAATGGACGGATGAATGGATGGACTTGTGGATGGATGGATGGATGAATGGATGGACAAACGGATGGACGGATGGATGGAAGGATGGATGGAAGGATGGATGGACAGATGGATGGACGGATGGATGGGAGGATGGATGGATGGACGGATGGATGGATGGATGGATGGATGGACAGATAGATGGACGGATGGACAGATGGACTGGTGGATAGACAGATGAATAGACGTATGGATGGACGAATGGACTGGTGGATGGATGGATGGACGGATGGATGGATGGATGGACAGACGAACAGATGAATGGAAGGATGGATGGAAGGATGGACAGATGGATGAATGGACTAGTGGATGGACAGATAAACAGACAGATGGATGGACGGATGGACTGGTGGATGGATGATGGAAGGAAGCGTGGGTGGGTGAGTGGCAGCACTGGAGAGGGAGAGAATGGGCGGAAGACGGAGGATGGACACGGCTGGTGGGAGGACAGCTGGGTAAGTAGGTGGGTGGGTGAGGGAGTGACGGGCGTCCTCTCGCAGGCTGCGGCTGTCCCTGGGTGCCTCTTTGGGTCCAGAGGAGGAGGACGTTTTCCAGCTGACTGAACTTCTGGTGAAATGAGACTGGCTTCAGTAGACGGCCTCACGCCGTGGCAGGGGGTGCCGGTGTGGAGAGAGCCCAGACACTTGTGCTGGCCCAGGGCACTGGCCGGTCTCGTGGAGGCGAGGGGCACGCCCAGGTCACTGTGACCAAGCAGCCCTGGCGGCTCAGTCTTCCACCGGCTCCAGCTGGCCGGGCGTCCGGCACTGCCCCGAGCCTTCCAGCGGGGCCCGACATGGCCCGGCCTTTCCGCCTGAGAAGCAGCCGCCCTGCAGTGTCCCGAGACGCTCAGCTGAAGCCCATCCCGGGTCCCACTCTGGCCCGGGTGCCAAGCAGGATGTCGCCACAGAGTTCTCGAACTTTCCCCCCCTGCGAGGCTGGTTCCTGCTCTACCCTCTCACCTACATTCCTTTCCCATGAGGACCGGGCAGTGCGGCCCACCTGGCCAGGGTGGACAGAGGGAGAGGGAGACACCCACAGTGTTCGGGGCTGCAGTCGGCCCTGCTGGGCCCGTGGGTCTCCTCGGTGGGTCCTGCTGTCCACTGCGGGATGTGGGCGGGTCACAGGCCCTGAGAGCTCTAACCACATCACAGACACAGTCACGGCCCCGCAGAGGGAACCCCACAGCACACGGCCTCACTATGGGGAACCCCCCGGAACCCCGACACAGGGCACACAGGGACTGTCCCCACTGTTCCCCCCGCTTCACCATCCTGCGAGGCCTTGAAGGACCTTGCCCTGCGGCCCTTGGCTGAGAGCCCTTGGGGGCAGACGGCAGAGGCTAAATTAGGGGTCCAGGCAGTGTGCTGTGGGGGGTGGCGGTGCCCAGGGAGGGTCACACGGCCACATGCAGCCCTGGGGGAGCGGATGAGGGCAGAGAGAGAAGGAACTTTCTCGAATGTGCTTGGAAACGGCCCCTCAGCCAGACGAAGGCACTGGCCACCCGGCCTGGAGCCTGTCCTGAGCCGCACAGCCCGCCCTCTCCCGCAGGGACGCCCAGATCCCCCCGGGACATGCAGACCACCCGGGGGCAGGCACTCACTCGGACCTGGGTGGCAGCGAGGTCACCCCCATCCCAGGCGGGCCGTGGCGAGCCCCTTCGTGTCCCTCGCCCAAGTGGACACTGGCCAGGCAGGCGGTCATGTTGGCTGAGGGAATGTCTGCATGCCCAGGGGATGGACACCGTCAGCACCCACCATCCCACCTCGCCCACTGGCCAGGACGCCAGGCAGACACCCTGCCGGTCACAAGCCGCCCCCTTGCCCGGACACCCCCACGCCACTCGCCTCCCACTCCTGCCTGAACTGTTTGCAATTTCTTCCATCAACCCAGCGTGGGGGGCAGAGTCCAGTGGCCCTCAGCCCCCAGCGTCCAGTCTTGGAGAGTTTCCCACCTGTGGGTCCAGGGTAGGGGGCCAGGCTGGGACGCTGAGTCGGGACCGTCAGGACAGGCACTAGGGGACCCCGGGATCGAGCCCTGCTCCTCCCTGAGAGGGTGACCCCACTGATGGGGGCAAGAAGGTCCCTCCAGCACCCCAGGCCAGCTTTGGGGAGACCGAGGCAGCTCTGTCTTTCAACGGGAAACGTGAACCTTGTCCAGGAAAGCCCAGGAAGTTCCCGGGTCCACGGGCAGCGTGTCGGGTGTGAGGACCAGAAGGGCTGTGGGGCTATGAGGAGGGGCCAGGCGGGCCCGGCCGGGTCTCAGGACGCACACTTTCCATTCTAGAACCATCCACGGGCCCAGCGCTGCCCCGGTGTCTGTGGAAGCAGTTTCCCCCCCAGCGTGGGGGGCAACTTCACTCCACAATAGTGAAAGCGTTCTCCAAGACCTCCCGGCTTCTTCCCTTTGTGGCAAAGGGAATGTCTAAAAATATTGCCCCATTCCATCCACATCAGGGATATAAAAATAACAACTCGAGCACGAGTCGTGCCAGTGGGCTGAGAGTTTCCTGGGAGAAAAAGCTCAAATTCCAAAATATAAATAAGTGAACAAACACTAAATGTCAAGGAGCCCCCACATGGCCGCTTCATTCCGGAAGGCTCCCCGCCCCTGGTCCGCTGCTGCTTCCCACATGGGCAGCCCGGCTGGTGGTCAGGGCCCCCGGCCGGGCCGGCTCAAGGGTCAGGGCGCACGGGAGGGCAGCCGTGCCCAGGGGCCCCCGACGGCAGCTGTCTCAAGATGGGGGCCTGGGGGGCGGCCAGCCCGCCACGAATGATGCTGAAAAAGAATGTATTTACATGACTTCATGCTATATACATCCTAGCCGGGCTGAAGGGGGACGTTTTCGGCCTGTTTTAAAAACAACTGCAGAACTACACGCTAACAAACATCCATCATGCGATTTCTTGGAGAAGATGGAGCTTTCTTGATTTTGCAGCAATAGGAGAAATTAGCAGGGGAAAAGCAATCAGGTTAAAACTGGATTAAAAAAAAATGCGAAATGCCAAAGTATTCACCGTAGAGCCAGCATTTCGGAGAAAATGGATAAAGAAAGAATAATTGCCGGGGCTCTGTAGAGGGGTCCGGGGGAGGCCGTTAATTCCACAGCAAAATACCAACGGGGACTCATGGGCCCCGGGGTCAAGAACCAGGGATTCACAGAAGGAAATAGAATTAGTAAACAAACACTTGGGAAAAGTTCCCCGCAGCATTAGGGCTGGAATAAATACAATTAAAATAATTACATACCATTTGACCTAGCGAGTTAACAAAGCTTAAGAAAATAAACCCCACTGCCAGGGAAGGTAAGGAAGTAAGGTCAGGCACTCGGGTTTCAGGGACAGAGTCCAAGGCTGTCTGCCGTCACCCCCAAACAATGCTGCCACCCCCGGCCCCCCGAACAATGGCGCAGCTGCAGAGGTAAGAAACCACCGCCAGCTTCTTAGAGAGAGAGAGAGAGAGAGAGAGAGAGAGAGAGAGAGAGAGAGAGAGAGAGGAGAGAGATCTTCCTCACAGGGTCATTCACCCGAATGGCACACCGGTAATGCTATAAATGCCTCAGAACCAAACACCAGGGAAGGAAAACTCCCGTGTGCAGAGGTGAGGCCATGCCTACTGAGAGCAGGGCATCACGGGAAAGGCGTCCAACGGTGTTCCCGGAAGAAGTGACCACAGCTCGAGCACACACGCAGGACTGGCCGGGAGGGACGGAGGGAGCCGTGTCTGCGGGCCGGCCGCCGTCTGGGCCCTTGTCCTTGCTCACTCCTGGCAGGGTGCGGGGGGGGGGGGGGGCTGTCGACCAGCAGGACAGTATGTCTGGGGCCTGGGCCCGGCGCAGGTGACCTGAGCTACGGGGTCCGGCCCTCTGTACTCCGGGCTCAGGGGAGTCGGATGTCTAAATCTGCGGCCCGGCCGTACTGGGCTCGGCTCTGAGACCTGCTCCTGCAGCTGGGCGGGTCGCCGAGTTGGCAGGGTCAGTGTAGCCCAGTGAGCACGGGCAGGGCAGGTGGGAAGTGGCAGTCAGAGAACAGGGCTCACACAGCGTGGGAAGGGGCGCGGGAGGGGCAAGCACAGTGAGCAGAGCCAACAGTGTTAGGAAAAGGTTCATCGATAGTTAGCAAGCAGAGTTGAACTAGTAGGACTAGCACAGTGGGCACAAGTGAACTACCAGAGTTAGTGAGCCAGCCCGGGCGAGCTAGTAGAATTAACTGCAGTTAGCCCGGGTGAGCTAGTAGAGTTACTGCAGCTAGCTTGGGTGAGCCATAGAGTTACTGCAGTTAGCCTGGGCGAGCTAGTAGAGTTAACTGCAGTTAGCCCAGGTGAGCTAGTAGAGTTAACTGCAGTTAGCCCAGGTGAGCTAGTAGAGTTACTGAAGCTAGCTTGGGTGAGCCATAGAGTTACTGCAGTTAGCCTGGGCGAGCTAGTAGAGTTACTGCAGTTAGCCCGGGTGAGCTAGTAGCGTTAACTGTATTTAGCTCGGGTGAGCTGGTAGAGTTACTGCAGCTAGCCTGGATGAGCTATAGAGTTACTCCAGTTAGACTGGGTGAGCTACCAGACTTAGTAAGCTAGCCCGAGTGAGCTAGTCGAGTCACTGCAGTAAGTCCGGTGAGCTAGTAGAGTTACTGCAGTTAGCCTGGATGAGCTAGTAGAGTTACTGCAGTTAGTGACTGTTAGGAGAGTTAGTGCAGTTAGCTTGGGTGAGCTCGTAGAGTTAGTTCAGATAGCCTGAGTGAGCTAGTAGAGTTGGCACAGCTGGCGCGGGTAAGCTAGTAGGGTTGGCACGGCTGGCGCGGGTAAGTTAGTAGGGTTGCACGGCTGGCGTGATTTAGCCTCAGACCCCCAGTGCGGGTCCGTCTCACTTCCACCCCAGAGCTCGGCTTCTGTCCAGACCAACCTGGGGTCCCACTCATGACGACATTTCCCCCAACAACTCGGGACTCCAGGAAGCACCCCCTCCCCCCTGGTGTCAGCCAAAGGCTCAGAGGAGCCGACGAAGGGGGCAGGGCCTGGGGGACCCTGTGTGCCCCTCTCTCCCGGGTCCAGCCTGGGGGAGGGTCTTGGGGCCCAGAGTTCCTTGGGGTCTCTGTTGTCCAGGCGTGCCATGGGACTCTCTCACACAGGCCGGATTCCATCAGCCTCCAGGCCCCGTGGGGTCAGGGGCACCGGCTGGGGCCCTGCTCTGACCCTGCTAAGCCCCCTGTTAGCTCAAACTAGCTGTGCCCGGGGCCGGCACCCGAATGCCAGAGGCTCAGCCCGGGACGGGCTGGGAACTGGTACCTCCCGGTTCCTTCCCGGGGCCCCGGGGCCGAGAACCAGGCGCTGAGCACAGGACCGCAGGCGCCATTTTAATTTTAAAATGACATTCTGAGCCCAGAACAGAGATGGTGCCCCGGGCACGGTGCCGGGCAGCAGGGAACCCCTCACCAGGTGCTTCTTGCTGGGTCTGGAATGTCCCTGGCATTGCCTGGAGGAAGGAGTGCTGGATAAGGTGGGTGGGTGGGGCTCAGAAGTTTCCAGAAGGAGGAGAGTGCTGTCCGGGTTGTCCGTAGCTCATGTGCGTGGGAGGAACTAAGGCCGGTGGCCACTGGGCGAGCACTGGCTGGGGAGTCTCCCCTTGCTCTAGATTTCTCTCAGTCTGAGTGAGCACTGGCTGGGGAGTCCCACCCTTGCTCTAGATTGCTGTCTGGCTGAGACGTCTGCACAGGACACGTCACAGAGGAAAGAGAGTCGGGGACACGAGATGCGTGAAGGGGACGTTGGCTCTGGTCCCAAGTGCCACTGGGACGCATGTGTGTGAACAACCTCCGGCCCCCCTTGTGTGCTAGAGTCTTCAGGGGCCCGGGGCTGTGACTGTGAGCTGTACCAGAGTGACTGTCCTGGTGCAGGAAGTGGTACAGAGAGAGGGAGAGAGGATGGTGGGAACATTCCAGAACATTCCAGAAGCAGCTGCGCAAACAGCACTGGCTGGAGAACTCAGGGGGGGTAGGGTGGGGCCGGCAGGTGCAGAGACGGGCACAGGGAGGTGGACGGGGTGTCACCTGGAGAGCCCCACCAGCAAGGGGGCCAGGACCCCAGCCCCGCCTGGCGTCAGCTGCGGGGGGCCCCGTCCAGGAGACAGAGGCGGGAACGAGGCCAGCGTGTACCGGGAGGCGTCCTGGGGGACCCTGTCCCTGAGCCTCCCTGTCCGCCTGGGCCCCAGGGCAGCTTTTATGGGAAAGAGAAGGTGGCGTCTCCCCCACCCCCCCAAGGCTGGAACCCTGAAGGGCCACCAAGAAACCCCCTAGGCTGAGCCCAAGGCCCTTCTGCTGAGACCCCACAGCAAGATCCCGAGGCTCCCGCCCCTCACCCCCAGGAGGCCTGGGTGGTCCTCAGGCGGCCCCACCCGGCCACCCACAGCTTCCGAAGGAGCCAGGGGGTCAGGGGCTCGAGGGAGACGCTGGCAGGGATGGGACTCGCCGAACAAGGGGCCCAGCCCAGGCCCCCAACCCCCAGTACACCCGGCCCCTGGCACACTCAGAGCTGCTGGGTTAGGCCACAGCCCAGGTGGCGCCTTTGCAGGTGGCGGGTCCCTCCTGAGCACTGCCGGAGCACGGCTGGCAGGAGCCAAGGGGCCACACCCCTTATACTGGTTCAAGCACAGAGCAGGCGCCCAGGGGAGGCCCGGCAGATGCGGCGCCCAGCCCAGCAGAGTCTGGACGATGTGTTGGTGGCAAACGGAGCCCGGCACGCTGGGTCAGAGGGAAGCGACAGGCAAGGGGCGTGGTCGCTGACACTCCTGCCGAGCCCGTGGGCTGACCGCCGAGTGGGAAACGCGTTCCTGAGGGGACGCCCTGGAGAGGCTCGTCTCCACGGACAGCCACAAGGAAAGGGTTCAAACAGCCGCAGAGGCGAGAACCAAACTCAAGGTGACGTCACAAACCGAGGGAGGCCTCAAACCCGGAGGAGACGCCCCCCCCCCCCTCCGCCCAGGCGCCCACGTCGGGGACACAGGAGCCCAGGGCACAGCCCACAAGGGTGCGGGAGGGGAGGGGCAGGCTTGGGCAGGACTGTAGGGGTCTCGGGGCTTCAGGGCAGGGGCCGCTGAGTTCCCCAGCTCCGAGTCCTACCCCCCAAGCCCCCCCCATGGACGCCCCCGGCCTCAGTTCATCTCCTGTGGCTTCCATGGCGACACCCAAAGGCTCTTTGGAGATTCATGTAGACGAGGCCAACAAGCCTTTCCCTCAGGCTGTGGGCTGGTCCCTGGCCTCCCTGATGTGGCCACAGTGGCCCCCAGACCCACTGAATTACACCGTGAAGAAATGATTCAGCGGCTCGGAAGCCGGGCCCTGAGTTCATCTGCAGGTGCCGTCCCAGGTAACAGACTTGGGCAGAATAGCCACATGGCCTGACTCCGGGTGTGCGGGTACACGGCCACACAGTCACGTGGCCTGACTCCCCGTGTGCGTGCACACACCAATTGGCCTGGCGGGGGGTGACGGGGAATCCACCCCTAGCCGTCTCTGCCCTCTTGGCTGCCTGGGTGTCGTGGTCAGTGAGCCCCGAGGCTGAGGTGGTGTTCCCACCCAGTGTGACGTAGTCAGGAGGGTGGAGGCAACCCCCTGTGGGCCCCCAAGAGCCCTGGGGTCCCACCTCCCAGCTCCAGGAGGGGCCCCTTCGCCCAGCAGAGGCCAAGGCCAGGCAGCAGCTGCCCTCGCAGGTCATGGCCTGCCCCTTCCGCAGTCCCCTCCCCCCTCACAGGGAGCCTTTGTTGGCGGCTCCATGGGGGTCCCTGGGTGGGACAGGCGCTGGCCAGTGTTTGCAGAGAAGGACCCCTTGGGGAGGGCAGCCGCTTCTTCTGAAGAATGTGGAGCCAGATGGCTCGAGTGTGACCAGGCCCATTAGCATCTGAAAGAAGCAAGTGCCAGCCAGAGGGGCCAGCTTTGTTCCCCTAAAAGGAGGTGAGTGTTCTGGGGCAGGGTGGGGACGGGACATGCAGAGCCCCTGCCCATTGGGGAGCTCCCTCCTGGCCAGCCCCTCAGCTGTCCTGGACACAGTCCCTCGCGCACACGGAGGGGGCGGAGCGTGTGTGCGCCCAACCCCCAGTGGGTATGGGCCCTGCCCACCCCCTCTTCATGGGACACGGTCAGTGCCCGCGCAGCCATCCTCAGAGCCCATGCCGGGTCCTCTGTGTGTCTCCTCAGGGGGCTTCTCTCAACCCAGGAGGGGGCCAAGTAGCCCAAAGGGGAGGAAGACAAAGGAAGAAGGGAGGGACAAAGAAAACAAGGAAGGGAGGGAGAAAGGAAGGAAGGAGGGAGGGACGGAGGAGGGAGGGACAGAGAAGGAAGGAAGGAAGGAAGGAAGGAAGGAAGGAAGGAAGGAAGGAAGGAAGGAAGGAAAAGGGAGGGAGGGAGGAAGGGAGGGAGGGAAGAACTAAAGGTGGGAGGAATTAAAGAAGGAAGGAAGGAATTAAAGAAAAAGGGAGGAAAGGAAGAAGGCAGTAAGGAGAAGGAAGGAAGGAAGGAAGGAAGGAAGGGAAGAAGGGAGGGAAGGAGGGAGAAGGGAGGGAGGGAGGGAGGGAGGAAGGAAGGAAGGAAGGAAGGAAGGAAGGGAGGGAGGGAGGGAGGGAGGAAGAGAGGGAGGGAGGGAAGGAAGGAGGGAGGAAAAAGGAGGGAAGGAGGGAGAGAGGGAGGAAGGAAGGGAAGAAGGGAGGGAGGGAGGAAGGAAGGAAGGAAGGGAAGAAGGGAGGGAGGGAAGAAGGGAGGGAAGAGAGGGAAGGAAGGAAGGAAGGAAGGAAGGAAGGAAGGAAGGAAGGAAGGAAGGAAAAGGGAGGGAGGGAGGGAGGGAGGGAGGAAAGAAGGGAAGGAAAGAAGGGAGGGAGGGAAGGGAGGGAAGAGAGGGAAGGAAGGAAGGAAGGAAGGAAGGAAGGAAGGAAGGAAGGAAAAGGGAGGGAGGGAGGGAGGGAGGGAGGGAGGGAGGGAGGGAGGGAGGGAGGGAGGAAAGAAGGGAAGGAAAGAAGGGAGGGAGGGAAGGGAGGGAAGAGAGGGAAGGAAGGAAGGAAGGAAGGAAGGAAGGAAGGAAGGAAGGAAGGAAAAGGGAGGGAGGGAGGAAGGGAGGGAGGGAAGAACTAAAGGTGGGAGGAATTAAAGAAGGAAGGAAGGAATTAAAGAAAAAAGGGAGGAAAGGAAGAAGGCAGTAAGGAGAAGGAAGGAAGGAAGGAAGGAAGGGAGGAAGGGAGGGAGGGAGGAAGGAAAAGGGAGGGAGGGAAGTGAGGAAGGAAGGAATGAAGGAAGGAAGGAAGGAGGGAGGAAGGGAGGACGAAGGGAGGGAGGGAGGGAGGGAAGGAGGAAGGAGGAAGGGAGGATGAAGAGAGGGAAGGAAGGAAGAAAGGAGGGAGGGAGGGAGGAAGGGGAAAAGGAGGGAGGAAGGGAGGAAGGAGAGAGGGAAGGAGGAGGAGGCAGAGAGGAAAAAGAGGAAAGGAGAGAGGGAGGTAGGGAGGAGGGGGAGGAAGAGGGAGGAGGGGGAGAGGGAAGGAGGGAAGGAAGAGGAGGGAGGGAGGGAGCAGCCAGCGCAGGAGCCAGACCCCATGTGCCCCCACCCCCCCGTCACGTGGCTGCCAGCCCTCTGGGCCCCTCACTCCCTGATCTCCCCTTAGTCCTCCACCCATCATTCCCTCCCTCAGGTGCCCAGATCCCGGCCTGGACACTGGGAGGGCGCCAGCTGCCCTGAGGGCCCACCCAGCCGTGACCCCCTTCACCCCATCCCGCCAGCCCCCTGCAATGCCTGAGTCCCCCCTCCTGCACCCCTGCCCCTGGCATGGCCCCGTTCCCCAGCACCCCTTGGCTGTGGCTCCAGACCTGCGAGAGGGGCGTGTCTGCGGCCCCTGGCCCGGCGGGGGCTCCTGATGGAGGGGCAGAAGGGTGGCCGGTCTCTGTCCAGCCCCAAGGCCCAGGCTGTCCAGTGTTTCAGCATGAGAGTTTTGAAGCATGAGATGCTCAGACTCCGGCCAGGGAGTAGAAGAGAATTTGCCGGGAGGTGCGGGACGGGTAGGAGTCCCCGGGCGGGGCTGGAGGGACACTGGGGGACCCCGGGAGACACTGAGGGACCCCGGGGGCACCTGGTGAGCCTCGGCAGGCCTTGGAGGACACGGCGCCCAGACTCCAACATTGGGGACCTGCAGTGGGGGAGGGTGGCCGAGCTCAGGGGTGGAATCAGGCCAACTGAGGCTGAAGATGCTGACGGGCAGCTGAGCTTCCGTGGCAGAGCAGAGATGGCCACAGCACAGACGGCCACGGAAGAGACGGCCACGGCAGAGACAGGCAGGGCAGAGACGGGCACAGCAGAGAGCCCCAGACAGAGACAGCTCCCTAAGGAGACGGCATAGACACAGTCATGGATGGGGACAGTGTGGATGGGGACAGCAGCGTCTGAGTAGGAGCTGACAGAGGGGCCAACCCCCCCCCCCCCCAGCCCATCCTCCGCCCACGCCAGTGCGGCAGGCCTGGCCCGCTGAATGTGGACGGGCGGTGGGGTCGGGTGCTGGGGAGGGGGCGCCTGTTCCCAGGGTGCGGGGTTAGAGGAGCAGCCCTGCTTTAGAACAGGGCGCGGCCCCAGGTGAGCCAGGCCTGGGCATGTCGCCTCGCCCAGGGTGAGGGCTGGGACTCGGCCAGGACTCAGCGGGCACCTCGCCACGGAAAGCGACCGTCCACTCAGGACCTGGTGGACTTGACTCACCAGCCAGGGGTCCTGCTTCCTCTTCCTCCCTTCTGACATGGGAGCGTGTGCTCTGAGCCCCTCAACACACAGCACACACGCACACGGACACCGACACACACACACACACACAACACAGAGGCACACACGCAAGCACACGCATACACACACACGAGCACATATATGCACCTTCACACATGTGAACGTGCACACGCTACACCTCCACGTACGTCTTTCCACAAATCAACACACGCCTTCACACATGCATGCCCGTGCACACGTACACGCCTCCCCACACATGTGCACATGTGTACACGCACACACACACACCCCTTCACATACACACATGCAAATGCACACCCTGCACTCGGAGACACAGACCGGGCGGGTCCTGCAGACTTACACATGCCCCTGACTCAGCTGGCGTGTGGGCCGGGGGCAGACGGCTGGTCTGGGCCTGAGTCTCTGCGTTCGGACAGGGGCAGGGGCGGGGGCGGGGGGGCCTGTGTGAGGCGGAGGGTCTCCACGCAGAGCAGCAGGAGGACAGGGGGCCTTTCCAGAACCCCCGCCTGTCCCCTGGAGCAGCATTGTGGCTGAGGGGCAGCAGAGCTCAGGGCTCTCGTGGGGGTCACCCGCTCACCCCACTCAGCCCGGACAGCAGCCACTTCCCCCGCGCTGCCAGCAGTCCGGTCACCACGGTCCCCTCACCCTCTCTCCTCGCAGGCCTCAGTGTCCTCTCCTCGTCATCTCCTTCCTGGTCTCGTCGTAGTCTCAGAGTCCTCTCCTGCCAGCCATCGTCTCACCCAGTCCTCGCCTAGTCCCCTCTTACCCTGACAGCATAGAAACCATGAAGGGGGGATACACACAGGTGGGGTTGGACGTCGTCACAACAACAAACAGAGGTGAAGCCCCTCCTTCAGGGGAAGTTCCAGATTCACTCAAGGACAAGATCTCCTCTGGGGCTTCAGCACTCCAGAATTCTAGGGGATCCACTCCAGGGCGGGATCCCATCCAGGGTGGATTGCTTTCTCCTTTCCTCAGCTAGTAATCCACTTAAACAGTCATAGTAAACTTCCTCTCTTGTCCTCCTGTTGTTCATCAATTTGCTTCAGCGGGCAACAGTAACGTTTCACAACAAATTGTGAGACTTGTTGTTACTATTTTTGGCATACTGAATACATAGTACATTGTTACTATTTTTTGGCATACTGAATACAAGTAGCTTGCCAGGCTCTGCCGGGCGGGCGGGCAGGATACTCTCGGTAGCTTGCCGGGCTCTTTGAGAGGGGGTGGAGGAATCGAACCTGGGTCATCTACGTGCAAGGCAAATGCCCTACGCGCTGTGTTATCGCTCCAGCCCAAAGTAAACTTACTTCTTATAATATTTCTAGTCATTTTGTATGAACACAGTAAGAGATATATTAAGCTTCAAGGTTGGTTCTCCCTGGGGACATCTCTCTATAGATCCCAGACTACGGTCCTCGATGTAGGGTAACATTGCTTTGTCCTTCCACAAGAAGCTTAGGTTTATCTGGTTACACCCATCAATCTGGTTACACCCATCACAGTGCTCCTGAAGCACTTCCACTTCCATTGTGTTTATCTATAAATAGTCTTCCCTATGCTCTTCTTCCCACCCAGTTAATCAGCTTTCCCCTTAATCAGACTTTGTTAATTTGTAAGATCAGTTTCCCAGAAATCTATGATTTTATATGTATAAGTGAAATATTGCCTTTCTCCTCTCCTTATGCCTTATGAACATTTTACCTTAAAGTAACATCCTTTTTGTATAGATAGAGGAAGACCGTTACCATCATGCTTTGTAACTTAGGATTTGATTGGCTTTGAATATTATTCACTCCCAGGCATCTGCTTTCTCGACTTAAGCCTCAGTTGCCCTTAGTTCCTAACACCCCAAAAGCAGGGTCCCGACGAGGAACTGAATGGACCCAGGGCAAGCAGTGAGCTACCCTGGCAGCGAAATGGGCCAGGCCAAGGTGCCACGATTCTTAACTATAAGTTAAGAGTTTGATCATAGACAAATGCTGTCATGATCCAAAGGTAACAACGAGACTAGGATCCTGCTAGGGGTGGGAAAGACTATCTGGCCTGAGCACTGTAGTCTGAGAACGAGATGGCCCTAGGAGAGCAATTCTATAAGTTTAAGATATTTCTTACTGTATCCATACAAAATGGTTTATATTATATATTCTTATATGCTTGTCAGACAAGGAGAGGAGAGGCACACCCATGGGATTCCGCTCTAGGGTGGGTCCTCCTGAGAAAGGATCTGTCTTAGGAGCGGCTTTCCCTGAGGCTAAGATTTCTACCCCTATTGATCTCTTCCCCTATTGATTCTGACCGCACCTATGTGTAATTGTTCCCCCAATTCCTCTTGGAGAGAGATATAATGAGACTGTAGATTGGGCAGAGAGGGGCAGAGACAGAAGCAGAGACAGACAAGAGAGACTGGTGCAGATGGAGAGAGGAATGAAATAAACTGCTACTAATACCAACCAGCCTGGCCCTCGTTCCTTCCTCCGCCTGACCATCGCCATCAACCTCTCCGGGGTGGGAGAAGGGTGAGACTACCGAACGCGGGCGGCGGGAGAGATAGAGCCACCGCTGCTGTGCGCCATGCCCCCTTTGTGTGAGTTTACACACTCAGGCCAGGTCAGTCTTTCCTAACCCCAGCAGGGTCCTTATTCAGTTACTTCTTTTGGGGTCAGGACAGAGTTTGTCCCATGACCATGCTCTTAACTTATTCTACTTACGGTGCTTAGAGTGTTCCCTTTCGATGCCAGAGTAGCTTACAGCTCGCCCTGGGTCCATCCAGTCCCTTTGTTGGGACCCTGATTTTGGAGTGCTGGGAACTAAGGGCAACTGAGGCTTCAGTCGGACAAACATGATGGGTGCCCAGGAATAAATATTACCTCGGAGTCAGTTAACTCCCATACTACCTAATATAGCATCATCAACTGTCTTCCTGTGTCTACACAAAAAGGACGTTGCTACATAAATAAATGCAAAGGACATAAAGGAAAGAGAAAAGCAATCAGGATTATCAGTGCCTGATGGAATTGGGTGTGTCTCAGGGGCACTGTTTCGGGAGTAACTCAGTACACCTCAGCTCCCTCCTGGAGGAGCAAAGACAACCCAGTGTTATCCAGCAGACACCCCTGGCTCTGGGCTCAGGGGTCACTCCTGGCAGGCTCGAGGGGGCCTTATGGGATGCCAGGGATCGAACCTGGGTCGGCTGTGTGCCGGGCCAGCACCCTCCCTTTCCTATCACAGCTCCATGTTCAGCCCCACTGAGTCACCCCAGAACCACGCGCTTCAGACATGGGGTGGAAACGGGAAGAAAGCTACTCGTGGTTCATTTTCTAGAAAGCCAGGGAAGAGTGTCTTTCCGGAAGCCTCTGTGTACGTGTGGGGGGCCCTCGAGTCACGTCTCTGAGTGGGGACACGCCCTCGCCCCTCCCTGTGCTGGGACACCTCAGACTTGGCCTTCCGTGCCTCAGGACATCTGGACGAATCTTGATTCTTCCCTATGTTCATGCCCTGCCGCTCCTTGGCCCTCACTCAGTGCTCAGTCTCCATCCTTGGCTTCACTGCTGCAGCGCGTTCACTGGACCAAAGGACTTCCAGGGCACATGCACAGACTCTTCCAGAAGGACCATCCGTGCCCACAGCGCCGCCCTCCAGACTTGCAGCAAGACGAGGCATGAAGTCTCCCCCCCCACCGCCACCCGCCCCTGACGGCCAAGGTCAAGGCTTCCTCTCTCCGCATTAGTGACACACACCTCACTTTGCCCCTGCTCGGACGGGGTTCCTCTCCGCCAGGAATGCCGGTGACAGTGACGTGTCCCCGGCTGCTTGTTCCCAGGGCTGGCTGGCTCCTCCCAGCCCGCCCCGGGGGACGGGAAGACACGGTCGTCTGCAGCTCTGGGGAGTTGACTGGTCTCATGTGTGCAGTCCTGGCGCTGAGCTGGCCAGCCCTGGCCCTCGTCTTTTTCCACGGCATTCCTGCTGGCTATTTAAAACACGTTTATGATCTGATGATCTCACGGAGGAGGAATCTTTCTATCTTTAATCTGGCTGCGTGCACCAGCTTCTTCGCGGGGCTGGGAATCAGAGTGGCTGGCCGGACCCCCTGTGATGCCCACCCGGGCAGGAGCAGATCGCGGGGGAGGGGTGCTGGGAACCAGCTGAGAATCTCCGGGGTCTCGAAGACGGACGGCATGTGAACTGACTCTGGGGGCCCCAGAAGGCAGAGTTGGGGGCGGTGGGGGAACCAAGGGGAGGCACACAGAGAAGTTTCTGGAATAGATGTTGGCCTTGGGCTGCCCCCTGGCCCTCTGTAGGAGGTGGAACCAGACGCCCCAGGCCCAGTCAATGCAGAGTCTCTGGGGAAATTCCCCCTGTAGGCCTTGGCGTTGGTGCCGAGAAATCCGGGCTGGCGGGGTGGTCCGACCCCCTCGGATCCCCAAGCTCTGCAGGCCAGTGTGAGGGCGATTGGGGGCTGGGCACACTCCTGCTCACGCTCAGGTCTGGGAGACTCTGAGCCCATTTATTTCGGGCTGGAAACTCACTCGCTCCTCTGGGTGCTTGTCTGGCGGCGGGAGGCACTTGAGGACTAAATTTAACGGCCGCCAGACGTCCTGTCAGGCCCACAGAACCAAGCACCGGGCCTCAGGCCGGCTTGGTGGGAAAGCGTTGGAAACGCCAGCCTGGACTCAGTGTCTGGGCCAGACCCCGGCCCTGGTGACCGGTCCCCAATCTGCTCCTTCCGTGGGAAGGCTGGACTCTGGGCCCCCCAAGTTCCAGAGCTGAGTTGGGGCCCAGGGACACCCAGGTGGCCTGAGCTAGACCAGACCCCCCACTCCACCCGGTTCGGGCAGACTGCCCAGGGCCATCAGGGAGGGGCCTCAAACCGCAGGGACATCACAGGGGCAGGACAGAGCCTGGGGAGACCACCAGGGAGGGAACCGGCCCCGATGGAATGCCCACCTGACGCGCTCCCTCTGACACGCCCCACAGAAGCCCGGCTGACAGCAGGCAGGGGAGCAGCGGTCACTTCTGTCTCTCCGCGTCCTCCCCATGCAGGCCAAGGTCACTGACGCCCACGACGTTTCAATCTCTGTCTTTATCTGTGGCTTCCGCTCTGGGCTCTGTGACCAACCCTATCCCCCAAGTCAGACCCTGCGGCGTGCAGGGTCGGACCCTCCTGAGGACTCTGGGTTTGTGTCGGTGAGTGGATTGCAGATTTTCTCTTTCCCTCCTGTCTGCTGCGTCGTTTACTTCAGAGCAACGTCCGTCAGTAGAGACACAGGAAGACAGCGAATGTTTTGCTTTTAGAACTTGGGAGTTAATTGACTCTGAATAATATTTACTCCCGGGCATCTGCCGTATTTACTCGACTTAAGCCTCAGTTGCCCTTAGTTCCTAGCACCCCCAAGAGCAGGGCCCCTGGCGGCGCCAGATAATCTCCTCATTGGCTACCGCCCAGCTCACACGGCTTTCTCTCCCAGAAGGGACCAACATGACGCCAGCCACCGGACTCCACGCCAGGCTGTTTCACTGGGGGCGCCCCAGAGGGGGCCGGGCGAGAGCCATCCCCACCCCAAAGGACCCAGCCCAGGCCGCTGAAAACCTCTAGAACCCAACCACTGCCACACTCAAGGCCACTCCACACACACTCGGGCTGAGCCTCACGTATGAGTGAACATTTTTCTGGACACATGGTAAGACACGCCCTAATCATTCTCCACAAGCACCACCCCACATTTGATGGGGTACAAATAGTAGGCAACAAATCATAGAAATAGAAATATGCAAATATATATATTATATATATATCACTTGATCACTTGACTTCCCGTTAATCGTCTATTTGCTCGAGCGGATGCCAGTAACGTCTCCATTTGTCCCTGCCATGTGCTAGTGTAGCCCAGTGGCGTCTGTTCATACTAGGAACATGAAGAGCCTCAAACCGATAGTTCAGGGTCTTGATGAAGAAGTCTGACCATCTGGTAGTGGGCGGCCACGCGGTCTTTTGACGTCCCGTGGAATCCAGTCAGTAACGGCTCTAGTCCAGTGGTCGTCTCCAAATCTCATTACGTGTCCAGTCCATCTGATTGTTGACGCCTTGGCAAACAAGACAGCGTCCCTGATTTTTGATTGTCGACGGAGGTTGGAACTCCGGATTCTTTCTCTCAATTGAGTGAAACATGATACTCCAAGCATAGCTCTTTCGATTTCTCTTTGGGAGACCTGAATAGCTTCTCATTCTCTTTGCGTAGGGCCCAGGTCTCTGAGGCATATAAAAGGTAAAGGCCCTCCCGTTGATCGTCGATTTGCTCGAGCGGGCCCAGTAACGTCTCCATTGGAGACTTTGTTGTTACTGTGTCTGGCATATCGAATACTCTCGGTAGCTTGCCGGGCTCTCCGAGAGGGGCGGAGGAATCGAACTCGGGTCGGCCATGTTGGCCGCTTGTAAGGCGAACGCCCTACCCGCTGTGCTATCGCTTTTTTGCCTTACACGCAGCTGAGGCATATATTAACACACACACACACACACACACACATCACTTAATCACTTAATCCCCGTTATTCATCGATTTATTCGAGCGGGTGCCAGTAACGTCTCCATTCATCCCGGTTGCGTGCTAGCATAGCCCAATGGTATCTGTTTGTTCTAGGAACATGCAGAGCCTCAAACCGATCATTTAGGGTCTTGACAAAGAAGTCTGACCATCTTATAGGTGGGCGTCCACGTGATCTTTTGATGTCCCGTGGAATCCAATCAGTAATGGCTCTAGTCCAGCGGTTGTCTGTAAACCTCATTACGTGTCCAGCCCATCTGATTTTTGATGTCTTGGCAAATGAGACAGCGTCCCTGATTCTTGAGCGTTGACGAAGATCAGAACTCCGGATTCTATCTCTCATTTGAGTGAATCGTGATATTCCAAGCATAGCTCTTTCGATTCCTCTTTGAGCGACCCGAATAGTGTTCTCATCCTGTTTTCGTAGGGTCCAGGTCTCTGAGGCATATGTTAATGCAGGAGGAATAGTGGAATCAAAGAGATGTGCTCGTAGCTGGAGGTTCTTTGTCCTTTTAGTTATTTCTTCAATGCTCTTGAAGGCATTCCAAGCCGCTCTCTTCCTCCTGCGCAACTCAGGTGCCAGGTCATTCATCATGTTGATTTCTCGACCTAGGTATATATAACTGTTGCATTCGGAGATGGTGGTTCCGTTGAGAGCGAATGGAGCGTCAGGAACAAGGCTGTTTCTCATAAACATTGTCTTCGCAAGATTCAGCTGTAGTCCGACCTTTCCACATTCACGGTCAAAGTCGTTCAGCATTTGTGCCGCTTGGTTGATGTTTGGTGTTATTAGAACGATGTCATCAGCAAAGCGGAGGTGGTGTAGTTGCCGACCATCTATCTTCACTCCCATGTTTTCCCATTCTAGTCGTCGCATGATGTTCTCGAGGGTGGCACTGAAGAGTTTTGGTGAAATGGTATCACCCTGCTGCACCCCTCTCTTGACATCAACGATCACTTCTTTGTAGAATGGTGAAATCTTGGTAGTGAATCCGCAATAGAGCTCACGAAGGATCCTGATGTATTGAGTTTGTACGCCCTGATTGGCTAGGGCTTCTATGACCGCTTCCGTCTCAACAGAATCAAAGACCTTCTTTAAATCAATGAACGTTAGACAGAGTGGCATCTTGAACTCCCGAGATACCTCAATGAGCTTGGTTACTGTGTGGATATGGTCGATGGTACTGAATCCTTTTCGGAATCCAGCTTGTTCACATGGTTGTCCTTCATCTAGTGTTCTGCTAATCCTATTCAGGATGACTCGAGTGAATAGTTTGTAGATGACAGACAATAGGCAGATTGGGAGATAGTTGCCAATGTCGTGGATGTCTCCTTTCTTGTATAGTAGTACAGTCTTGCTGGTTTTCCATTGGGATGGAACCTTGCATTCAGACAGGTAGTGTGTGAAGAGCCAAGCCAGTGTATTGATGAGTACTGATGGTAAGTTCTTCAGGTGTTCAGGTCTGATCTTGTCTGGGCCAGGTGCTCTTTGTTTCTTTACCGACGAGATGGCATGTTGGATTTCGGAAGGGAGAACATTGGGAACGACATATCCATCATGTGGTATGTGGTATGTGGGCAAGTGGATTTTTTTCATTTCATTTCATCATCCTGTTATTCGTCGATTGCCTCGAGCAGGCCCCAGTAACGTCTCTTTCATCCTAGCCCTGAGATTATATTCACGGCTCTTTAGGAGAATGAGACCCATCGTTGTTACTGGTATTTGGCATATTTGGTACGCCACGGGGAGTTTGCCAGACTCTGCCCTGTGGGCAGGCTACATTCGATAGCCTGCAAGTTTGTCCAAAGTAGGAATAAGACAATAAGATGTCATAAAAAAAAAAAAAAAAGTCCTGTTAAGATGTCGCGCGGCCGCAAATGCGGCCGCGCGGTTCTGGGATCTGGATTTTATAGTCTCTGAGTCTTGGCCGCTGATGGGATTACACGGCGCCAGGGGGCCAGGTGGTGGGTGTGACCCCCGCCTACTGGAATTTGGAGGATCTGGGTGGAAGATGCTCGACTCCAATTCGAGTAGGCTTGGAGGTCTCGGCCCCGGAACCCGCGTGGCTTTGTCCCTCTGCCAGTACCTTCATGTGTGCGGAGAGTGGTCTCAGCATGGTGGTGGCTGGTCCTGGAGGTCTTCGGCTGCCGTAGCCCTGGTCGGGGCGGGGAGGAAAGTTCAACCCGCTCCCCTCCAAGGGACTCCGGGAAGGAACACCCAGGCGCGGGGGCAGAGACTGCACTCTTCTCGTCCGGGATCTGGATTTTATAGTCTCTGGATTTTTATAAAATCTGGATTTTATAGTGGATGTGGCTATTAAAGAGATCTGAGTAGAAGTCATGAATAATCTTCTCCATTGCCCTTCTGGAAGATGTGATAGATTCATCATGATGTCGGAGGGCAGTCATCTTGGTTTTGTAGTTGGTGAAGGACAGGCGGGCATTACGAATGTTTTTCCCAGCTTCTGCTGCATCTACCAGTACTGCTGCTCTCCTGTTTTTGAGGTCATCCTTGATGGCTTCTCTGCACTGTTTTGCCAGTTCGGACGTTTGCTTGTGGTTGCCTGAGGCACGTGCCAAGCCATGTTGGCGAATAAGTTCAAGAGTGTTCGAAGAAAGACGGTTTTTTGTGGTTATCTCTCTCTTGGCATTCCTTGCACAATCATGGAGGTGCTGAATCATTCGATCGTATTCCTCATCAATGTTGTCAATGACGGCATCTTCCCATGTTGCCGCAACAGAGCCAAAGAGTTCCCAGTTGGTGGTTGTTCTGGGAGTCCTCTTCTTAAACCTTGCATTCTTTTCTCCTCGTTCTGTGAGGTAGAATTTTGCACGAAGAAGACGGTGGTCTGATCCCGTTTGGAATTTTGGGACAACAGCAACATCGGTTAGGCAAAACCGCCGATTGAATATGATGTGGTCTATTTCATTGTGGAACCGTCCATCGGGAGACTCCCATGTCCAACGTTTAGATTCAGCCTTTTGGAATTGTGAGTTACCATGGAAGGTTTTGGTTGACATGATGAACTCAGACAGTCTGTCACCCTGTTCGTTCCATTCCAGGCCATGGGTTCTGATGTGGAGTTCATCGACTGATCTTCTTGGTCCTATCTTGGCATTAAAATCACCGACAATGATCTTGTAGAAGGTGTGATCTTCTTTATAGAATTTCTCCAGCTCCATGTAGAATTTCTCAGTTTCTCTTTCACCATAACTGGATGTTGGTGCATAGACAACAAAGATAGAAACTGCCGGTAGTGAGCCACATTTATTCAAGTGTAATCGTCCGATTCGGGTTGTTAGGCATTCAAATGAATCAATGCTCGTGACTAAGTTTGTGTTGACAAGGATACCGACACCACCGACGCCTCTTTTATCACATGTTCCAAGGAACAGTTCTTCTCCAGTGTCGAAAACAGCATGATGGAATTGATGTCTTCTCGTTTCGGTCAGACCAATGATGTCGTACTTGTACCATAAGGTCTTTCGTGCTTGTACCATAAGGTCTTCAATGGATGCAGCAGATGCCAGGGTACGAGCATTAAAAGTACAGACAATCATTTTTGTTTTTCTGCGTTTTGGCAGCCTATGTCTGCCTTGGTGTTTTATCAGCCTCTCCTTCCATATCCTTCTCGACTCTGCATATTCAGGGTTAGGGAAATGAGATCCATTTATTACTGGATTTGGCATATCAATTTGGTCTATTTGGCATAGACCACGGATAGCTTGCCAGGCTCTGCCATATATATATGGGTGTAACCCCTGGGTCACTGGAGACTCAATAACAATAACAGTAACAATAAATGGGTCTCATTCCCCTGACCCTGAAAGTTTTGTTGGGAAAGATGAGTAAGGAGAGACTGCTAAAAATCTCAGGGTTTGGACGAATAGAGACATTACTGGCACCTGCTCAAGTAAATCAATGAACAATGGGATGACAGTGATACAGTGATATATATATATATGTGTGTGTGTGTGTGTGTGTGTGTGTGTGTATGTATATATCCACAAATATATATGGGCTGGAGCGATAGCACAGCAGGAAGGACGTTTACCTTGCACGCTGTCAACCCGGGTTTGATTCCTCCATCCCTCTTGGAGAGCCCAGAAAGCAACTGAGAGTATCCCGTCCGCATGGCAGAGCCTGGCAAGCTCCCCGTGTCATATTCGATATGCCAAAAACAGTAACAACAAGTCTCACAATGGAGACGTTACTGGGCCCGCTCGAGCAAATCGATGAACAACAGGAGGACAGGGCTACACTCCTATACATATATACGCATATATATATATATATATATATATATATATATATTTTCAGATCTATATACGAAAGCTCACATCACTCATCCTCTAACAACATGTTAGTGATATCCTAAAGAATGTTTTAAAGGCCCTCCCAAAGCAGAGCAATCTTCACACTGTCTCCCCTATGGCTACTTTTTTCAGCGGTTTTCCATAACAGACAATACAAAATGTATTATTTTGGTTCTGCTTTGGGACAGGGCTTGGGGTTTGGGATGAAAATATCCCAAACTTGGTGGTGGGAAGGTGTCACGGTGGTGGGATTGGTGTTTGGATATTAACTGTAATCAAATATTCTGAACCACCTTATAAAATAAAGTAAAAAAAAAGATGCAGGGAGTGGATGGACCCGGGTCAAGCTGTGAGCTACCCTGACATCGAAATGGGACAGGCCAAGTGCCATAAAACTTATAATAAGTTAAGAGCACAATCATGGACAAACCCTGACAGAACAAGGACCTTGCTGGGGTTAGGAAGGACTGACCTGGCCTGAGCACTGTATTCTGGGATCTAAAGCGAGCTGTCCCCAGGAAGAGCTGACCTTTAAGCTTACTATATCTCTTACTGTGTCCATACAAAATGACTAGAAAGATTATTAATAAGCAAGTGTAAGATGACCCCCATGCCTGACTATCCTCGCCAGGGTCCCTTGGAGGGGGCGGGTTGAATTTCCCTCCCCACCCCAAGCAGAGCCCCAGCAGCCGAAGACCTCCAGAACCAGCCACCACCATGCTGAGACCACTCTCCACACGCATGAAGGTACCGGCAGAGGAACAAAGGCATGCGGGTCCCGGGGCTGAGATCTCCAAGCCTACTCGGATTGGGGCTGAGCATCCTCCACCCAGATTCTCCAAATTCCAGTAGGCAGGGGTCACACCCACCAACTGGCCCCCTGGCACCGTGTAATCCCATCAACGGCCAAGACCCAGAGACTATAAAACCCATCTTCTGGAAGCTTATTATCTTATTATCTCATTCTTACTTTGGACAACCTGGCAGCTACGAATGTAACCCGCCCACAAGGCAGAGTCTGGCAAACTCCCCGTGTCGAACCCAATATGCCAAATACCAGTAACAACGATGGGTCTCACTCTCCTAACCCTGAAAGAGCCTCGAATGTGGCACTTCTTAGAATCTCAGGGCTAGGATGAAGAAGACGTGACTGGGGCCTGCTCGAAGCCATCGGCGAACAGGATGATCGTGATCGTGATCAAAGATGACCGTTGATATGGATATAAACTGGCAACTATCGCCCGATCTGCCTATTGTCTGTCATCTACAAGTTGTTCACTCGAGTCATCCTGAATAGGATTGGCAGAACACTAGATGAAGGACGACCATGCGAGCAAGCTGGGTTTTACAAAGGATTCAGCACCATCGACCATATCCACACTGTAACCAAGCTCATCGAGGTTTCTCGGGAGTTCAAGATGCCGCTCTGCTTAACGTTCATTGATTTAAAGAAGACCTTTGATTCTGTTGAGACGGAAGCGGTCATTGAAGCCCTAGCCAATCAGGGCATTCAAGCCCAATACATCAGGATCCTCCGTGAGCTGTATTGCGGATTCACTACCAGGATCTCACCATTCTACAAAGAAGTGATCATTGATGTCAAGAGAGGGGTGCGGCAGGGTGATACCATTTCACCGAAACTCTTCAGTGCCACCCTCGAGAACATCATGCGACGACTGGAATGGGAAGGAATGGGAGTGAAGATAGATGGTCGGCAACTACACCACCTCCGCTCTGCTGATGACATTGTTTTAATAACACCAAACATCAGCCAAGCGGCACAAATGCTGGCCGACTTTGACCGTGAGTGTGGAAAGGTAGGACTACAGCTGAATCTTACGAAGACAATGTTTATGAGAAACAGCCTTGTTCCTGACGCCCCATTCGCTCTCAATGGAACGACCATCTCCGAATGCAACAGCTATGTGTACCTAGGTCGAGAAGTCAACATGACAAATGACCTGGCACCCGAGCTGCGCAGGAGGAAGAGAGCGGCTTGGAACGCCTTCAAGAACGTCGAAGAAATAGCTAAGAGGACGAAGAACCTCTGGCTCCGGGCACATCTCTTTGATTCCACTGTTCTTCCTGCATTAACATATGCCTCAGAGACCTGGGCCCTACGCAAACAAGATGAGAACGCCATTCAGGTCTCCCAAAGAAGAATAGAAAGAGCTATGCTTGGAATATCACGTTTCACTCAAGTGAGAGAAAGAATCCGGAGTTCTGACATCCATCTACGATCAAGGATCAGGGACGCTGTCTCATTTGCCAAGGTGTCGAAAATCAGATGGGCTGGTCACGAAATGAGATTTAAAGACGACCGTTGGACTAGAGCTGTTACTGACTGGATTCCACGGGATGTCAAGAGACCGCGTGGCCGCCCACCTACCAGATGGTCAGACTTCTTCGTCAAGATCATGAACGATCGGTTTGAGGCCCTTCATGTTCCCAGAGCGAACAGATGCCTTTAGGCTACACTAGCACGCGACAGGGACAAATGGAGACGTTACTGGCGCCCGCTCGAGCAAATCGACGACTAACGGGAAGTTAAGTGATTAAGTGATTAAGTGATGGATATAAACCAAGGAACGGAGAAACACGCTCTCACTCTCGGATGACATTTGCCCTTGAGCGAATCTCCTAGCAGGCCAAGGGGGGTGAGGTTGGAATAAGGGCGACTGACCAATCAGCTTGGCGGCCTCGGTCCCTCCTTCACACATCTGACAGCGGCAGGTCGGGGTGGGGAGGTCACTCAGGCCTGATGCAAGCGGAGAGAGCCCTTGGCATTCTCGAACACGCTGTCACCCACACCCGTGGGACCCTCCCAACTCAAAGTCCTGCCCAGGTGGTGACACTCTGGGTCAGGCACTGCAGGCACAGCTGGCCGGGGGCCGGGGCCCAGGGTCGGGGAGACTCCGGTTTCCGGGGTGTATTGGATGGGGCGGTCTATGACACAGACGTCCTGCTGCTGAGTGACCGCAGCCTGGCCAGCGGGTCGCCAGGCTAGCAGCCTCTGGAGTCAGCGCCACTGCCCGCCTGCATGGCCCCACAGGCTGGTGGGGGCAGCCCTGCAGAGCTGGACACCGTCCTGCCCTCCAGTCAGGGCTCCTGGACAGGGAGGCAGCTGGGTCCAGACCAGGACACCTGGGAGCTGAAAGGGGTGGGGGCCGCGGGGTCTCAGGCCTCGGCAGCTGCAGGGGCCCGGGAGACCTGAGACCCAGGCTGTCCTGGGCAGGAATGGCCCAGCTCTGAGCCCCGGGCTAGGCGGGCCAGGGGAGGTCACCCGGCTCTTCCTGACCCTGCATTGGCCCAGGGGCCACGGCTTCTCTCCTCCCATCGTCTCCCCCTCCCTTCCTCCCTCCCTCCCCCCCTCCCCCGTCCCTCCCCATCCCTCCCCCTCCCTCCTCCCTCATTCTCTTCCTCCCTCCCTCCCTCCCTCCCTCCCTTCCTTCCTTCCTTCCTTCCTTCCTTCCTTCCTTCCTTCCTTCCTTCCTCTGTCCCTCCCTCCTCCGTCCCTCCCTCCGTCCCTCCATCCCTCCGTCCCTCCCTCCCTCCCTCCTTCCCTCCTTCCTTCCTTCCCTCCCTCCTTTCTCCCATTCATTCTCTCTCTCTTCCACTGCATGGCTCAGGGAACACTCTGGACCTCCTACCCTTTGGCCGTGATGTGAGAACTGGCCTGTGGACGGCTCCCTCTGGGTTTAGAGCAGAGATGGCATTAAGTATGTGAGAGAGTGTGTGAGAGCATGCATGTGCTTGTGTGTGTGCGCGAATATGTGTGCATGCGTGCATGTGTGTGTGTGTGTGTGTGTGTGTGTGTGTGAGAGAGAGAGAGAGAGAGACGATCAGGGAAGGTGAGGTTGCATCACTGGGACAGAGCCCTGAAGGGGCCGAGGATCTCACTATGGTCTGAGACTGGACAGGCTGGGCGGGACGCGCCCTGAGGCGAGGCTTTGGGTGCGGGCAGGGCTGACCACTGTGGGGAGCGCTGGGTGCATGTGACTCCCCCTTCCCCGACCGTCTCCGCCTCTCACCTGTCCCTGCCTTTGAGACTACCCGACCCTAGCGGGGACTGTCCATGGGGGCAGGTCACTGTCCTGAGCACCTGGAGGAGGTTGGGGAGGGGATCGCGGCCAGTGAGACCCAGCCGCGCAGACAAGCGCGTGTCCCGTCCTGTCGTCTGTCTTGGGTGCGAGTCTGCCCGCGTGTGGGCCCCGCTCGCCCATGGACGCCACCAGGAGGTTGGAGGCCTAGAGGGGCTGAGGGGAGTTGCCGTGACGGCAGGGGGAGGGGGGGTGCAGTGCCTGTCCTGCCCTGAACCTCTCCTTCTGCCCTTCCTGGGGACGCCACACTCACCGCAGTGCTGGGCTGTGCTGGGGGCTGTCTCCGCAGGGCTGGGTGCAGGGCCCCGGGCCCCTGGAGAAGGGGGCCCTGAACCCCCACTTCCTTTTATTTCTTTTTTTTTTCCTTTTTGGGTCACACCCGGCAATGCACAGAGGTTACTCCTGGCTCATGCACTCAGGAATTACTCCTGGCGGTGCTCGGGGGACCCTATGGGATGCCGGGGATCGAACTCAGATCAGCCGCATGCAAAGCAAATGTCCTACCTGGTGGGCTATCGCTCCACCCCACCCACTCGAGCCCCCATTTCCTTTATAGTCACCAAGATTCCTGGTCCGGCATCTGCTTCTTCCCACAGTTGGATTTTAGAGACGAATTCTGGAGAGAAACAGCAGCTGCCCCGTGGCTGGGTGTGGGGAGACGCGAGGGGAGAGGTCGGAGGGGAGTCGGCTCTGCCCCGGCTGCCCCCACAGCTCTGGGAGGGAGGCCCGGCTGGGTGGCAGCACCCCACGTCCCCTCCATCTGTGGGGTCCCCCAATTAGGGGCTCTGTTGTGAGCTCCACCCCTGGGGGTCAGCTGTGGAGGTCAGAGGTCGTGGTCTGCAGCGTCACAAGGGACAGGCCTTGGGCTCTCGGGGTGGGCCCAACTGCCCCCCGCCTGGACTCGGACCTCGAGACCCCTCCTGTCCAGGGCCCGTGGCCAGCCTGACCCCCCCCCCCCCCGGGGCCCACCCGTAGCCCAGCCCTGCCCCAGCTTGGCCAGTGTGTCGCTTCACGGCAGCGGTGAGTAGAGACCAGCCCCGACTGTCCCTTCTGCCTGTCCTGCGGCCGGACACAGCTCATGCGTTTCTTGGTGCTTTCAGCCCTCGGGTGGTGTCCACAGAGCCTGACGCGTGCTGAATTTTGCTTATTCCAATCCTTTCCCTTTCCCCTCGAGGGTAATTGTTTGGTTTCTCCGTTAAACCAACACTCACTGGGTTAAGGACCACTCAGCCCCTTAAACAAACACCGATCAGGTACCGCCAGGGAACAGCTCAGACGGCGATTAAGGCGTTGATCGGTCATGACGGGGTGTTGCCGGGCCCCTCTGAGTGTCCAGGAGAGGGTGGCCGCGAGGGGCAGTGCGAGGTCCCATCTCAGCGACCCTCGGGGTCTGCCTTGTTCCTGTGCCTGCTTTGGAGTCTGGGGGTGTGAGGGGAGGGCGCCCACCAGCTGGGCTCGGCCTGGGCTCACAGCCGGCCTGGGGGGCCTGGTTTATTGTTCGTGGGCTGGTTGGGGCACACCCAGCCGTGCTCAGGGACCCTCCTGGCAGGGCTTGGGGGAGCGTCTGTGGCATTGGGGCAAACCAAGGCCAACCACCTGCAAGGCAAACGCCTCAGCGCTGTCCCGCCCTGTGGCCGTGACCGGATGGTCCATCTCAGGAGGCCACGTGTCCCAGATGCCCTTGGATTCTAGCCCCATCTCTGCTCCCTGCCCTCTGAACTGCCTCTCCGGCCCCCTGATGAATAACTTGTTCCCAACTGGTGGTCAAAGGTGGCCCTGAGCTCAGTCGCGTCAGTAGGGGGCTGGGCTGGTGGTGGGGGTCAGGGCCCTCCACGGCCCGGGGGTCCGGAGGTTCGGGGGCAAAACAGCGGCCTCCAGCTGCGTTCCCCAGCCCGGCCCGGGCCTGGCAGATGCCGTCTGCGGGGCCTTTGACCAGCTGTCCTCCCGCGGAATTTTAAGCTGTTTGCCAGATTTGGTGATGCACTCAAGTGCCCATCTCGTCTCCCAACGCGGTGTACATTTGCCGGAGCCGGCAAGGCCCTGAGGGGTCATCGGGCTGGGGCTGGCCGCAGGCTCCCCCCACAGCCTCCTTGGGCTGGGTGCTGTGGCTGGGGCACTGGGCCAGGCACCCGCAGGGGACGAGGGTCTCTGAGGGGAGCGAGTGGGGAGGGCCTGGGTGGGTCACCCGAGTGTTCCTCACCCCCAGGGCTCTGGGCTGAGGCAGGAGGGTGTGGGCGTGGGCACCCCAGCACCCTGCAGCAGAGATCACACGCCCCCCCACAAACGCCCCCAGACCAGCCTGTGGCCCCAAGACCACCCTCCCCACAGGCCAGGCTGCGTTTGACTAGGGAGTGTCACCCTGAGAGGAAGGGGTCTCAGCCCTCGTCACCCCCAGAGTAAGGGGTCCCGGCCCCCCTCACTTTAGGAGTAAGGGGTCCCGGCTCTCAACCCCTGAGAATAAGGGGTCCCAGTCCCTGTCACCTGAGGGCAAGGAGTCCCGGCCCTTGTCACCCAAGAATAAGGGGTCCCGCCCTCATCCCTCCGAGAGGAAGGGGTCCCGGGCCTTGTCAGCCTGAGAGTAAGGGGTCCCGGCCCCACCGAACTGGAATCTAGGCATTGGGCAGGTCTGTGGGCTGGGTTAGAGTGTCCATTGGCCCCTGCTGACCTTGGGCAGGGCAAGTCACTGAACCCTGAGTCTGCCCCTCCTGTGGACATCCCTTGCGTGGCCACACTGACCAGCCCTGTCCGCCTGCCCTGCCCTACCCCAGTACTGAGCACCCAGGCGGGAGCACGGAGCCGGCGACCTCAGGCCCCTGACCCACAGCCCACGCTGACCCCGGGAGCTCCCGCCGGCGGCTGAGGAGGGGAGGGCTGCTCGCAGCTGCAGGGCTGAGGGGGAGGGGGGGCGGGGGATGCCCGGACGCAGGCCTGGGCCCAGGTTCCACGGGACCCTCGTTCTTCTGTTTTCTGCTTCCTGAGCCGTGTTCCAGGAGTCTCGGCCCCAGCAGAGCCAGACCCGGGCGGGAGCAGCACAACGGACGTGGGCCCAGCCTGCGCCGGGAAGGAGGGGCTTGTCCCGGCCTCAGTAGCCTCGTGTGTGGCTGGGCCTGTGTGCCGCCCCGATCACTGCTGTGGCTCCGGCTGCTCCCCTGATGGATGCCGTCTTCTCCATTGCTCCGGAGTTCCTGTGTCCTCAGGGAACCTCCCGTCTCCGCGTTATCGGGGCACGTGTTTGCATGTGCTCCCCGGGGGAGGGAGAGAGGCCGGCCGGGGAGACCCTCCCTTGTGCCGCCAGCCCCCCCCGAGGCCTTGGCCTGCCGTCATGGTCCCCACCCTCAGGGGAGCAGGTGAGCGGCTCCGGGTCCTCCTGCTCGCACTGGACAATCCCGGAGGGCTCCCTACTGGAGGAGGCCCCAGAAACCTCCAGTTGCTTTATTCAAAACATGATGATCTTTATCTCTGGTCTGACTCCAGATGCAAAATCAGCTGTTCCTGTTCCACGTCCCTCGCTCCCGATGATCCCCAAGACACAAGCAAGCAAGGTGGACTGGGCGCGCTCTTCCCCTCCCTGAAAATGGCTGCAGCTGGTCACAGGGGTTTGGGACGCGGAGGCTGTGGAAGGTGGGGGGGACAGCTGAGGGGCCGAAGGGGGCACAAGGGACAGACGCCCTGTCTATGGGCCCCCGGAGTCACTTCCTCTGTCTGTGGCTCGGGGTCTTATGGGGTCTCTGTGTGGGGTGTGGGAGGGAGAGGGAGACAGAGGGAGAGACAGAGAGGGAGAGAGAGGGAGAGAGAAAAGGAGAGAGGTGGAGAGAGGGGGAGGGAGAGAGGAAGGGAGAAAGAGAGAGGGAGAGAGAAGGAGAGAGGGAGAGAGAGAGGAAGAGAGAGAGGAAGAGAGAGGGAGAGAGAGAGAAAGAGAGAGATATGGACACGGCGGGCAGCGCACTGGCCTTGCACGCACCAACCTGGGATTGATCCCTGGCACCCCAGTGGGTCCCCTGGGCATCGCCAAGAGTGACCCCTGGGCGCAGAGACAGGTGAACCCTGAGCACGGCCAGGGGAAAGGAAAGGGGAGGGGAGGGGAGGGGAAGGGAGGCGCTTGCAGATTTTAAGACTCAAATCAAAGAGAGGGTCAGAATCGGGGAGGATTCCGCCAGCCCGCGTGGTTTCCGGCGTCCCCTGCAGAAACCAGGAAGAAGCGAATGACCCACACTCGCCTGACCTGCACGTGAACGCCGACGGGACGCCTGGAGCTGCTGGCATCAGCGGGGGCCTGAGGAGGATGAGGCGGGCGTGTGACAATGCGTGCGGCCCCCCTTTCCCAGGGAGGAAAATTCTGGGGGATTCCAGAAAGTTCCTCAGCATCCCAGCAGCCTCTGGCACCTTGGGGTCAGAGCTGAGGCTGACTGAAGGTGAGGGGCCGGCCGGGGGCGCGGGCTGTTGGTGGGCACTGCCCCCCTGAGCAGCTGTCCTCACAGTGCCCACCCTGGAGGAGGGCAGGGCAGCAGGTACCCGGGCCCTCGCTGCCCGCCCGGGTCCAGCAGGCAGAGGAAGGAGCCCGAGCTTGGCTGAGTTTGGGGCCGCGAGGCTGGCGTTTCAGAACCAAGGGGAGACGGATGCACAGGTGACAACCCGGCAACGTGGAAATGTCCCAAAAGCCAAATGGGCTCAAAATCAGCCTGGAGACACCGTGGCTGAGTCAAACAGCCTAAGGAATCTTGTTTGTTACTAAGGACGGGAACAGCAGGAACAGACATCTGTAACAGCAGTTTCCGGAAGATCTTTCACTCTTGCTATCTTGTGTCTCCCCTAGCGAGACCCGGCTTCTCCCCAGGACACCCCCTGGACGCTGGTCTGGCCCATGGGCCTGTCCCCAGTTGCCTCGTGGCTCCAGGTGACTCTAGTCACGCATGAACTTTCGCCAAAGACTCACCTTACACCGTTGGGCAATTTTCTCCTTGCCCGTGGCCACTGCCACTACGCGGAGATGGTGGCCAGTCCTGGCCACGGCTGTCGGGCTGTCTGGGGTGTGAAGTCGCTGTTCCCTGCATTGTGGGTGGCATCGTGTTCTCCAGGAACCGAACACCATCCCAGGGCCTATTTTGACAACGGCTTCTCAGGCCCGCAACCCAGACAGGAAATTGCTCATAAAAACGGATTGTGCTACACGTGACGTCAAAAACGCGTTAGGGAGGCAGAAAGATCATCAGGCGGGCAACGTTCCTGCCCTGCACGCAGTCGGCTGGGGGTCTCGGGTCTCCGGTTCCTTAGTGTCCTCCAAGCTCTGCCCAGGGTGACCCTCCAGCACAGAGCGGGGCGTGAGTCCTGCACTGCCCGGCAGGGGTGTCTCACCATCGAGAACGGTTTTACTGGGCTGACGTGGACGCCTGCCGATGCCCTCGATCCGGTCCAGGGAAAGAACAGACGTTGTCCAGCAACGCACAGGCCGCTCCGGGGGTGGCCGCAAATGTCTCCCCGTCCCCAGAGGTCACCTGCCCTGGAAGCTGAGGGAGTGACACAGCCGGCCGGCCCTCCCCACTCCCTCCCTGCCCACCTGACTCCTCCCGGCCCGCCTCTCCCCTGCTGCGCGTCTGAACAGCTGCACGGGCCCCCTGGACGCTTGTGGCATCATCTCCGTCTGCCGGGTGGCGAGAGTTCCTAGTGCCGAGTGGCCGTTCCGCCGTGGCCTGGCCGCCAGCCTGTCTCCCGCCTCCCGCGCCTGGCGCTTATCTGCCCCCGTGTCTGGGCCGTGGGCTTGGCAGGCGCCTCACAGATCGGGCTCTGGAAGTCTTCACGCACCGGCCGGCGGGGGCTCGCCGCGTTTGGGGAGGGGGGTGAGGACGTGAGCAAGAGGGACGCTGTGGCCTCCCCCTGGCCGGCACCCGGGAAGCGGAGGAAGGGGAAGGCCAAGGGGAATCTCCCCAGAAGAGCCTCACCTCCGACCCGGGCGTGACCCCATGTGGCTCTCTGTGCTAGTCAATGGATTGGGGACACACACCCACACACAGGCACACGCACACCAACACAGCGCACGTGCACACACAGGCACACCGGTACACGCACACATGCACAATGGATATATAATCACATGGTACACACACACATGCACACATACACACATGCACACCAATCCAACACACTTGGACACACAGTCACACTGGTACACGCACACATGCACACAAACAGCACACATAGACACACAGTCAGGTCACACACGACCTTCTCCGCCCTGTTTCTGCACGTGAGTGGCGGGGCTCTCGGGTGCCTGTGCCCTGACTGAGACTGCACACGGCCTTTATTTCGGGGAAATCTTCTCTGTTCTGGACTGTTCCTTAGAGCTGGCCAGTTCCTTGTTCATTATTGTCCCTACTCCTCTTGGCGTGGTTTTGTACTCATCCGAAACACTGTCTAGGATGGCCTGGGTGGTCCCCACGTCTCTTTAACAAACTCCAAGTGCTCCTGGGCTGGGAAGGCGCCGTGCCTGTGTAACTATGTATGACGCCATCACACCCCACAGCAGAGTGTAGTCACAGGCCAAGCTTCCTTCTTCTTCCACGTGGCCCAATCCTCAGCCTGTTTCTGGATACCTGCGTGCCCTTCTGGAAATCTAATTTCTAAAAGTGATAATCTACATATGGAGCCGCACATGGGGCAGCAGTGAACAGCCACTGGCCCGGGGCATGGCAATCTCCCCTGTACTTTTCATGACCGTATACTATTCCTTTGGCTGCAAGACCATCCTTATTTACCAACATTCAGGCCTTTGCACTCTTCCACTTGTCATTTATGGCTTTAAAGGTGCCCCTTGGGGCTGGAGAGACAGGACAGCAGGTAGGGAACTGGCCTTGCACGCGGCTGGCCTGGGTTTGAGCCCCGGCAGCACATACTGGTCCTCCGGGCATCACCAAGAGGGATCCCTGAGCACAGAGCTGGGAGTAAGCCCTGGGCTCTGCCAGGTGTGGCCCCCCAAACCCCACACTTCTTCAAATTTTTTTTAAAGTGCTACCTGTTGCCCACGTGTGCAGGAGTGTTGGGAGAAAATTCCAGAAGGAGACTGCAGCAGAACTGAAGACAGCTCATGCTGTTCATTAGGGACACTTGGTGGTGTCTAGGGGAGGGGGTCAGCAGCTTCCAGCGGCCGGGGCCAGGGTGTCGCTGAGTCCCCCCATGCGGCAGAGATGTGCCCAGCCCCACCACAAGGATCCCCGGGTCAGAGGATCTGTAGTTTCAAAGTCAGGGGAGCCTGTTCCGCAGGGCCCGAGAATCCACACGGGGACTTGACGGTCTGGGGGGGACGCACACGGGGCCCGGACGAAGACAGCGAGATCGGGTTGGGTGAAGCACCGGAAAAACACAAAACAGGGGCGGGTGGGGAAGCTCAGTAGTCAGACACAGGCGGGCGAGTGTGTCCAGCGAGAAGTCCATTCCCTGTTCCCAGCCCCAAAACAGCTTCTAATGGCATCACGATAAGGCAGCCCTGAGAACAGGCTGGGCACCAGCCCCGCCGAGGGGAGGTAACAGGGCAGAGACGGTGAAGAGTGAGGGAGGAGCGGCACAGGGACCAGCCGCCAGCGAGCAAACGGCAAACACGCACTCTCATACGAACGGACGTGCCACACCGTAACCACGCCGGGCCGCTCCGAAACCCCGCGCCGAGGGCCAGCAAGCCCACGGCCACGAGAATGCGCGGGGTCGGCCATAGGGCAGCTGCCTTGAGCGGGTGACGTCCTGCTGACAAGGAGCAATTTCACAGGAGCCCGGCCAAGGTGAGGGCGTGTGTGAGATAAGCGGAGGGCGTGGGGAGCAGGCGTCCTCCTGCGTTCTTGGACACAGCTGGCGAGGTCAAGTCCAGGACAGGGCCTGCGCGGTGCCTGGCCCCGGGATGAAGCGGGGAGCCGAGTCTGAGCCAGCTTGGGGCCCTCGCCTGCCTCCTGACCGGCCGCGCACGGCCACCAGATCAAGCACGCGGGCAAAGACGCATGCGGGTTTAAGATGACGAAGTGGGAGACCCTGGCACCAGCGGGGCGGGACCAGAACCAGCCAAGCTGCAGTGAGTAATTCACTCCCAGCCGCCAGGGACACAGAGCCTTGGCCGGGGACCTCAGCTGGCCGAGAGCACTCAGAGGGAGCCCACAGAACCCCCGAGACAAGCGTTCTGCTCTAAGGACAAACAAAGGCTGCCTCAGTTTTGGGGACAGAAGCAGAAACCCAGTCAAGCTGGAAGAGAACGTTTGAGTACCCTGCCTCCCAACTCAGCTCTGGCCCCGGGGGAAGGGCAGGGACGTCCCCAGGACACTGGGCACAAGTTCCTCTCCACGTCCAGAACCAACAAAGAGCCGTTCTCCAAACTGCAGTGACCTGCCGAATGTGTCTCAGTCGCACTCAGGAGGAGGGAAACCCAAGGACGGAGACCAAGAGAATGAATTCAGGGGGTTGTGCAGGCCCCAAGGTAACCGCTGTGGTCACCATCAAACAGCCAGGGTCGCCTCTCGAGAGAAGAGCCGTCAAGCCGGATTCTGCAAAGCATCTGTGACGCAGTGGCCGCGAGCCCCCCTCCCCCCACCCCCCATCCCCCCATCCCCCCCGCTGCTTAATCAAAGGACCAGGAGCCGCCGAACTGTCCCGAGACTGATTTTCACAGCTGAAAGGCAATAAATTGTTTCATTTAAGAAAAAAAAATTATTTCTGGCACTGCAAATACGTTAATGGAATCTATCCATATTATTTAAGGCCATAAAATTAGTCACCAGGAGAACTAAGGACAAATTACATAGCTCTTAAATTATCGCAAGATGGGAAAATATTGATCATAAAATGAAAGATACAAAAGGAGTAGAGTATTTCACTTGGACCAGAAAGGATGGGAGTGCGGATGACTTAATACGTGCAAACGGCCGCCCGTAACTCTCGCCGCTGCCAGATTTATGAAGAGGCCACGCGGCCGTCCCAGCAGATGCAGAAAAAAAAAAACACTCCGTTCAATTGAACTCTCATGTGATTGAATAACAAGTCGTAGGAAACTAAGAAGCGAAGGGAACATTCTTAACTCAATAGAAGGCGTCAGCGGCCCATTAGGAAGCGGCACGATGGAGTGAGCGGCCGTTCGAAGCATTTATTCTCAAGTGAAGGCGAGAAACTGGTATCTATTAGCTCGTTCCTAATTAATATTAGACTGAAACCCAGGCCAGAGTAAGGAGATGAGGAAAAATGACCCCAAGTTCCCACCTCCCCCCTACACACACACACACATACACACACACACACACACACACACACACACACACACACAGAGTTCACAGCTAAACAAAAGATTGGACAACAGTAACCCAGCTATTCTTTCCAGTAAACATGAATTAGAAAATACAATTATAAAAGTTTCTGGGGCTGGAGCGATAGCACAGCGGGGAGGGCGTTGGCCTTGTACGCGGCCGACCCGGGTTCGATTCCCAGCATCCCATAGGGTCCCCCGAGCACTGCCAGGAGTAATTTCTGAGTGCAGAGCCAGGAGTATCCCCTGTGCATCGCCAGGTGCGACCTCCAAAGAAAAAACAAACAAACAAAAGTTTCTGCCAACAGCGCAGCAAAACTTCCACAAATCCGGGACCAAGTCTCCTAAGACAAGTGTGATTTTATTGAGCAAGTGATGGCAAGTTAAGGCATCGGAGGGGGTGAGAAGCGCCGTCTGCAGGTGGGCAGGGGCCTCCTGAGAAGAGTGATGCCCTGTGGATTCACCTGCGGCCCTGGCGGCCCGGTGGCCACTCCACGGGGCCGCACCAGAGCAGCGTCCACTCTCGGCAAAGCACGCAGGTGGAGGTGGGCGGGTGGGACGGCAGGTCGCGCCCTGACAGGGCCTGGCGGGAGCAGGCTGAGATGACACTGGTCAGGGTGAGCAGGGATTGCTCAGAGCACAGAGATGGACACCAGGGCCAGGCGGAATCACGGCCCGAAGGAATGGGCCGCCAGCCACCCTCGGGCTACTTCACAGCATTGGGAGAGCAGAAAACACTCCGGGCCATGCTGTTTCTAGAACACTGCTCTCCACCGGCAGGGATAGAGGCCAGCGTTGCCAACTCCTGTGCAGGAGGCATCAAACTTTGGGATTATAAGTGAAAAATAGAACCAGGGCCGATGTTGATGAAAGGGCAGGGGAAGGGAGTGATCCTCTGTGTGTGTGTGTGTGTGTGTGTGTGTGTGTGTGTGTGTGTGTAACAGAGAGAAGGGCAGAGAGAGAGAGGGAGAGAGAAAGAGAGAGGGAGAGAGGGAGAGAGAGAAGGAAAGAGAGGGACAGAGAGGGAGAGAGAAAGAGAGAGGGAGAGAGGGAGAGAGAGAAGGAAAGAGAGGGACAGAGAGGGAGAGAGAAAGAGAGAGGGAGAGAGGGAGAGAGAGAAGGAAAGAGAGGGACAGAGAGGGAGAGAGAAAGAGAGAGAGAGGGAGAGAGAGAGCAAGTGGTTGTGAGCATGCGTACTTGTCTGTGAGTAAAAGCATGTATGTATGCGTGTGTCTCTGAGTACATGGGAGCATCTCGATGTTTGTGAGTGTCCATGTGGCCATGTCTTTGTGTGTATGCCTGCGTGTGTGCCTATGTTTTTAAATGCATTTTTGTTTGTTTGGGGTTACATGTGGCTGTCTTCAGAACTTTCTCCTGGCTCTGTGCTCGAGGGTCACTCCTGGGTAGTCTGGGAAGTATATGTGGTGCCGGGATTGTCCTAGGTTGGCCCCGTGCAAGGCAAGTGCCCTAACCACTGTACCAACTCTCTGGCCCCTGTGTCCATATCTGTGCCCTGAGTATATCTCTTTGTATATCTCTAGCTAATGCCTGTATGCGAATATATATGTGTGATTTTGTGTTTGTGTATACAAGTATGGGCTGGAGCAATAGCACAGCGGGTAGGGCATTTGCCTTGCATGCGGCCGACCTGAGTTCAATTCCTCTGCCCCTCTCGGAGAGCCTGGCAAGCTACTGAGAGGATCTCGCCTGCACAACAGAGCCTGGCAAGCTACCTGTGACATATTCGATATGCCAAAAACAGTAACAACAGTTCTCACAATTTGTTGTGAGGCGTTACTGGTGCCCACTCGAGCAAATCGATGAACAACGGGAGGACAGTGCCACAGTGCTACACTATGCAAGTACAGTGAATGCGTGTTTATGTATAGGAATGTACATGCATATATTTATCATGCATACATGTATCTTTGTAATTACATATATGTTTCAGGGTGGATGTATGTGAATGTCTGTGTATAAAAAACATGTGGATGAGTGTGTCTATGTACATGTGTGAGTGTGTGTGTGTGTGTGTGTGAGCACAGGTTTGTGTATGTGTACCTGGGTGCATGCATATGGTTATGTGGGGCGTACCCTCGGGCATGAGTGTGTTCCGCGTGTCTGGTCTCTGTGAGTGTGTGCATCTGAGACTGTGTATGTCTGATGCATCTGTAGACGCGTGCACAAACACGTGTGTGTTTGTATGTAGCTGTGAGCTGTTGGGGCAGGAAGGTCTGTCTCTGAAGGACCCTCCTCCCCTTCATGGGGCCTGGGCTCTGCTCACACGCCCCTCCCCAGCCTGGCATGCTGGCGCCTCTCGTGGACATGGGAAGTTGGGGAATCCTCACCTCGTCCAGCAGAAGCCGCGGCCAGAGGCCCCACTGTGTGGTGGACGAGGCCGCGTAGCAGGCTTGCGCCTACACAGTGGTCGGCAGCTCAGGCGGGGTGTGACCTGGAGGAAGGAGGCAGCCGTGGCTTGAGTGATGTCTGAGATGCGGCAGGACATGCAGACAAAGTTTGCTGAAAACTGGCACCCGGGGCTGGAGCGATAGCACAGCGGGGAGGGCGTTTGCACATGGCCAACCCGGATTCAATCCCCCGCATCCCATAGGGTCCCCCAAGCACCACCGCCAGGAGTGATTCCTGAGTGCAGAGCCAGGAGGAACCCCTGTGCATCGCTGGGTGTGACCCAAAAAGGAAAAAAAAAAGAAAATAGGCACCCAGGGGCCTCCTGGGAGGTGGGGGAGGTGGGGGGGGGGGCTCTGCGTCTGCTTAGGGGAAAGGGCTCAGTAGTGCGGCTGGCCAGGAGGGGAAGGGGGACCGTGTGTTTGGAGGAAACGGTGCCAGGAAGAGACGGTTCCACGCTATCGAACTGCACTTCATTCTGGAGTGCGAGAGTGAAGGAAGGGTTCCTTAAGGTGAGAATTTACTCGAGCACGTGAATGGCAAAGTGTGTGATTATAAAACCACTTAAACCCACGAAATCTGCAGCGTCAAGAGGGGGCCCATGTCAGTGCTGGGCTCCCGCCCACAGCAAGTGCGGGGTAATTGCTGGCACACATGGCATCTCGCGGGGCGTGTTGGTGGCGTGGGAGCTCACAGGAGGACCTGGGTGGGACCTGGGTCCTGTGGAAATCCCACTTCCTTGCACTCCTGTTGCTGTGAGCCGAAAATTTCCCCCAATATAGTGCCCCTGCGCCTGGCTGTTCCTCGCTGGGGTCCCTTGGAGGGGAGCGGGTTGAGCTTTCCTCCCCGCCCCGACCAGGGCTCCGGCAGCCGAAGACCTCCAGGACCAGCCGCCACCATGCTGAGACCACTCTCCGCACACATGAAGGTACTGGCAGAGGGACAAAGCCACGCGGGTTCCGGGGCTGAGACCTCCAAGCCTACTCGAATTGGAGTCGAGCATCTTCCACCCAGATCCTCCAAATTCCAGTAGGCGGGGGTCACACCCACCACCTGGCCCCCTGCCGCCGTGTAATCCCATCAGCGGCCAAGACTCAGAGACTATAAAATCTAGATTTTGGAACCGCGCGGCTGCATTTGCGGCCGCACGACATCTTATCAACACTTTTTTTTTTTATGACATCTTATTGTCTCATTCCTACTTTGGACAAACTTGCAGGCTATCGAATGTAGCCTGCCCACAGGGCAGAGTCTGGCAAACTCCCCGTGGCGTACCAAATATGCCAAATACCAGTAACAACGATGGGTCTCATTCTCCTAAAGAGCCTTGAATATAATCTCAGGGCTAGGATGAAAGAGACGTTACTGGGGCCTGCTCGAGGCAATCGACCAATAACAGGATGATGAAATGAAAAAAATGATGAAAAAATAGTGCACCTAAAAAGTTTCTGCATCAAATCTGTGCTCCAGAAAAGGGAAGTATCTCAGTCCAAATATTTTTTGTATATTTAGATATTATCACGGGTTTTCTCTGTGTTTAAGAAAACGAAGAACTTTCGGCTAAACAAGGACTCAAAAGAAGCAAATGGCAAAAGGAAAGCATTTTAAACAGAAGAAATCACCAAGAACACAGTTTAAAGGATAGAATCCCCCCTTTGGCATGAGTTCAGGGAGGGAACAAGCTCTCCCTTCACGCAGAATGAAAAGCTGTAAATATTAGAAGGGAAGGCATCGAAACCCTGGAAACTTCCAGCCCCTTCCAACTGGAATTCCACTTTCAGTAAATTAACCTCAGCCGAGGTCAGAGATGTGCAGAAATATTTACACAAAAGGAGATATGTCATTTCTTGGGCTCTGAAAGTCAAACAGAGCAGCCCCTGGGTGCCCAGGGAGGGAAATTGTAATTCAAAAAATATGTGAAGCCACATGATGGAACTGGACCCGACCGCTGAAATGAGCTTTCAAAACGCCCCGAAACGGTTAGGATAGATTGGTATGCCCAAACGGTGCGGTGCAGGGCCGGGCTGATAGTTCGAGTCCTGTTCTGTGTGTGTCTGTGTGTGCGTGTCATTGATGTACACTCAGGTGCTCCGGTCACCCAAATAGGAGAGAAAGGAGAGGAAGGAGAGGAGGGGCAGAGAGAGGGAGAGAGGGAAGGAGAGAGGGGGAGAGAGAGAGAGAGAGAGAGAAGGAGAGACAGGGAGAGAGGGAGAGAGGAGAGAGGGAGAGAGAGGAGAGAAAGAGGGAGAGACAGGGAGAGAGGGAGAGAGAGAGAGGAGAGAGAGAGAGAGAAGGAGAGACAGGGAGAGAGGGAGAGAGAGGAGAGAGAGAGGGAAAGACAGGGAGAGAGGGAGAGAGAAAGAGAGAGGGAGAGAGGAAGAGACAGGGAGAGAGGGAGAGAGAGGCGAAGAGGGAGAGGGAGAGAGGGAGAGGGAGAGAGGGAGAGGGAGAGAGGGAGAGAGGGAAGGAGAGATAGAGAGAGGGAGAAAAAGAGGGAGAGAGGGAGAGGGAGCGGGAGCGAGGGTCACGGGGGAGGGGCCGGCAGAGAGGGCGAGACCCGTGAAGGGAAGAGCCCGGCTGAAGGGGCAACTGCACCGTTATCTGAGCGTTTCCGTTGCTCCCGTCCCATCATCCCCTGCGCAGGGCACATGTGCCACTTTGATAGTGATTTAGAAGCCAGCGGGGTCAGCCCCCGCCTGAGTGACCTGTGCAGGCAGGCCCAGATTCATTCTGCCCTGGGGCCTTTGCACAGACTCGGTGCCAGATGGCGCGAGCGATTTACAGCCCGCCCTGTCTAAACCCAGCCTTTGTCCTGCAGAGATTTAGGGGTGCGGGGAAAGGAGGGGCTTGCTCGGGGCCCGCGGCTAGCCAGGACGGCGGCTTTGTCCCGCACACAATCACCAAATTCTTCCTCTCCGCGAGGAAGACGCGGGACCCGGGTAAATCTCTGTGCCCAGGCGCGCGCCCCAGGACGCCCGAAGCCTCGGCCCCCCCGAGGAAGGCGCGAGCTAGAAGCCCATGAACTGGCGGTGAACTAGGGGAGGAATCCCATTTCTGCTGGGAAAATAAAAGCACTAATTTGATAAGGAGATTAAGGGAGTGGATGGCGGGGAAGGGAGGTTTCCTTGTTAAAAATTTACCATTGTTAATGGAATTCATTAATTACTCCCATCTGCTGTTCCTGGTTATAAAAATAGCAAGCCCAGCAGGAAAAGGCCGGCGGCCTCACACCTCTGGAATGTCCTTCTGCCTTGTGAGGGACGGAGAAGCGCGTTTATCCCCCGCGCGGAGCCAGGATTCATTACGGAATAAAGCTCGGGGTGAACGTGCACAAAGTGTTTGTGGAAATAAAACGGGCCCCTTTGTCAAGGGCTTCAGCCCCACGCGGCCTCCTCACCCGGGCTGGAGTGCTCCCCGCTCAGGTGGGGTGCTCCCTGCCTGGGTGGGGTGCTCCCAGCTTGGGAAGGGTGCTCCTTGCTCGGTGGAATGCTCTCTGCTCGGAGTGGGGTGCTCTCTGCTGGGGTGGGTGCTCCCTGCTCAAAGTGGGATGCTCCCTGACCAGGTGGGGTGCTCCCTGCTCGGGTGGGGTGCTCTCTGCCCGGGTGGGGTGCTTCCAGCTTGGGAAGGGTGTTCCTTGCTCGGTGGAATGCTCTCTGCCTTGGAGTGGGGTACTCCATGCTTGGGTAGGGTGCTCCTTGCTTGGATGGGGTGCTCTCTGTCTGGGTCGGGTGCTCCCTGCTGGGGGAGGGTGCTCCCTGCTCGGGTGGGGTGCTCCCTGCCAGAATGGGGTGCTCTCCACCCGGGTGCTCCCTGCTTAGCCCTCGGCAGCTCCCATCAGGCCCCTGAGCTCTGGTCTCGGTCCCGTGCCTTGGGGCCCTGCTGTCGGCTATCCACGCGAGGCCCCTTCCCCCGGGGCTCAGGAGGTGAGGGGCTCTCCCGGGCCATAGGACAGAGCAGAGACGGCAGAGACACTGGAGCCTGTCACTGTCACTGTCACAGTCCTCCCGCTGTTCATTGATTTGCTTGAGCGGGCCCGGTAACGTCTCCATTGGAGACTTTGTTGTTACTGTGTCTGGCATCTCGAATACGTCACAGGGAGCTTGCCAGGCTCTGCCGTGCAGGCGAGATACTCTTGGTAGCTTGTTGGGCTCTCCAAGAGGGGCAGAGGAATCGAACCCGGCTCGGCCGGCCTGGCTGTGTGCAAGGCAAATGCCCTACCAGTTTTACTGTAGAATTCTATATTTCTGTAAAATAAAGAATTCTACAGTAAAATTGCAGAATTCGCCGCTGGACCTTGAGCAGGACAGCAGGTGGGCGCGAGCCCTGCAGGCCTGTAAGCACCACGCCTCCAGCCTGGGCAGGAAAGAGGAACTAACGAAGGGGGGCTGGGCTCTGGGCACCTCCAGCCTCGTGGGGCCTTCGAGGCTGGAGGGGCTCGGCCAGCAGGGGTCCACGGAAGCAGACGCAGAAGCAGCTCCATAACTAAAGCAGCAACGGCAACAGGAAAACAAGAGCGGACTATGGGTCGCAGGGACTCAGCCCCGGGGGTGGGGAGGAGCCGCTCGGACCCTCACCCAACTGGGGCAGGACTGGCGGGGAGGGGGCAGAGGAATGTTCTGGACTCCTAAGATGCAGCCGGGTGGTGGAGACCCCGAGATGCCTCGGCTAAAGCAGCGCTGCCTCTGTCTACGAGCTGCCCGCCTCCCCCGGGCCCCATGACCGGCCCTCAGGGGGCCGAGAAACAGCTGGGAGGGGTTCTCTCCCTCCTCCCCGCCATGACGCCCCTCGGGCACGAGCCTCCACCCAAGCTCGCACCCAGCCCTCTGCGAGCCCATCTGCTGCGAAACTCAGCCCTGACTAAGGCTCGGCCCGGGGGGTGTCCCGGGGGAGAGGAAGGGTCCTGCCTGGCTCTCGGCTCTCTCTTCTCCGGCTTCCTCAGGAGAATACTCTCCCCCATACTCTCTAATTTGGGCGTGATGGTTTGCAATACAGAGACCGAGAGGCCATCACGTTTGGTCCTTGATCTAACTTCAGCACACATCTCCCACCCCGAGCGATCCCTCCAACCATCACTGACTCAGTGACCCCTTCTCCATCCCAGCCGCCTTTTCCCCAGCTCATGAGGCAGCTGCCAACCATGGGGCAATCTTCCTGGCCCTTTTGTCTACATCCTTGGGTGTCAGCCTCATATTATGTTATCTTATATTCCACTGGCTGGAGCGATAGCACAGCGGTAGGGCGTTTGCCTTGCACGCAGCCAACATGGCCGACCCGAGTTCGATTCCTCTGCCCCTCTCGGAGAGCCCGGCAAGCTACCGAGAGGATCTCGCCCGCACGGCAGAGCCTGGCAAGCCACCCGTGATGTATTCGATATGCCAGACACAGTAACAACAAAGTCTCCAATGGAGACGTTACTGGGCCCGCTCGAGCAAATCGATGAACAACGGGAGGGCCTTTATATTCCACAAATGAGTGTGATCATTCTATGTCTGTCCCTCTTCTTCTGACTCATTTCACTTAGCATGATACTCTCCATGACCTTCCATTTATAAGCAAACTTCATGACTTCATCTCTCCTAACAGCTGCATAGTGTTCCATTGTGTAGACGTACCACAGTTTTCTTTAACCAGTCTTCAGTTCTTGGGTACTTGGGTTGCCACAGAGGCAGGGGGTGGGGTGGGATGGGGCGGGGGAAGAAACACTGAGAACATTGGTGGTGGGGAATGTGCACTGGTGGAGGGATGGGTGTTCCATCATCATATGCCTGAAACTCAAACATGAAAGCTTGTAACTGTAGCTCACAGTGATTCAATGAAAAAAGGGGAAAAAAACAAAAAAGAAAAACATTCTCTGGGCAGAAGAAGGTGCCGGTTGACACAGAGAACCCTCTTGGGGGAACCAGTTCTTTAATCTTGTCTGAGTGTCGGCCCAGAGCCAGGAATCTGGGGCTGTTCGCGCCGATGGGGTTTGTTTGTGGGGGAAGTTCCTGTGCAGTGAAATCCTTGTGAGAACTGCACCGATGCTTTTAAACGCTCCTCCTCAGAACCCAGCACAGTTGCTTGAGCCTGTCCCCTTTCTCTTTTCCCTCCCCTCCCCCTCCCTTCCCCTCCCCACCCCTCCACCGCTGCCTCCATCCCCCCCTGCCCTCCCCGAGGGCCTCCTGTCTCCTGCCCGTGGTCTCCATCCTCCGTTCCAGGGTGTCTCTGTCTCCTTATGTGGTTCTGGTCCAGATCCCTCTGTTCACAGGGCGGCAGCAGGACCAGGGGCCTTCCGGACGCCTGCCCAGAGCCCACCAGTTGGAGTCCCCTGACACCTTCGGGGTGGCTGCTACCATCAGGGGTCTCGGAGAACAGGGGTCTGGAGGGTGGAATCCTGAGGACAGCTCCGCAGGAAGCAGCCCCTCGCAGCCCTCCCGGCAGGAGGCTCCAGCCAGCGGGAATCTCACTCCTCAGTGCTCCCCGCAGCCAGGGGTCTCACCCCTGCTCCCCTTCCCTGCGCCCAGGCACTGGGGCCCTGACAGGAACCAGCCCTGCCCATAGCCCAGCTTCTCCCACTGCCAAACGCTTAAGGATGCAGAAACCCCAGCTCAGACCCTCCATCTGCCATCGGCTTCTTTAGGAGACCCCAAGCTGTCCCCGAGGGTCCCCGTCAGCCCCTCTCGCCCCTGTCCCGCCCCTTCCTGGCACCTGTGTCCCTGCCGGGAGCCTCGTCCCCACCCCGCCCTGTAGGGAACGAGGTTCCTTCTCTGGCTGTTGATCTTGGCTGTGAACTTTGCTCCCCCCCAGTTGCATCCTTGGCCGTGTGCGGAGGGGCCGTCGGGCCGGGAAGGGGCCTGCCGGAAAGGGCTTCCGGGCTGGGGTCCGGGGGTTCGGCCGGGCCCGAGAGTCCAGTTACTTCTGTGTGTTCAACCAGCATTCTTTTCTTTTTTTCTCCCGTAAATGAATCCGTTGTTAAAAGAACTTTTTATCACCTCCAGAAGTGGAGGCCCGGCCGCCCACCCTCACCGAGTTGGCCGTCAGGAGCGAGAGACGGGGTCCAGCCCCACATCTGAGACCCCCCGGGGAACCCGGCCGGGAAGGGGAGGGGAGGGCGGGCCACGGGCAGAGCAGGCGTGAGCTGGAGCCAACACGGGTCGTTTCCAGAGAGCTGCAAAGGGCAGCGTCCACTGTGCCGGGAGCCGCCGAGTGACCGTCCAGCCCCTGGCGCCTGCACTGCCCCACACGCCACACTCTCACACGCTGTTCCGAAGCCACGGGGCTGGCCACCTGGGGGTGCTGGACAGGCCGCCGGGGCCGCCCACTTCCCAGGCGAGAAGGCTGAGGATGGCCGTGCAGTGTGTGTCCAAGGCCACTTGGCAAGAGGTGGCTGAGTCCAGGCTGTTGGCGCTGAGTTTGCTGCTGTGCTCACAGCAAACAGGATGTGCCACGGGGCCACGGAACCACGGAACCACAGAACCATGGAACCACAGCACCACAGAACCACGGGACCTCGGAACCACAGGACCAAAGAACCACAGAACCACAGGCCCACAGGACTATGGAACCATGGAACCACACAACCACGGGACCACAGGACCATGGAACCACGGAACCACAGGACCACAGGACCATGGAAACACAGAACCGTGGGACCACAGGACCAAAGAACCACAGAACCACAGGCCCACAGGACCATGGAACCATGGAACCATGGGACCACCGGACCACGGGACCACCAGGTCCCCTGTGACTGCAGCAGCCATGAAGCTCCTCTCATAGGGAGTGGAACTGGGGACCCTGCCCCCTGCTTCCCCCACTGCCCAGGAGGGCGGGAGCATCTATCCTGGGGCATTAGATGGGGAGACCCCAGGGCAGGGCCCCAGCCCCGTGAGGCCCCCCGAGCCCCAGCGGGGAGGGGCAGGCAGGAAGTGCCCATCCCTCCGGGTCTGGGAGCCAGATGGCCCCCGGGCTCTGGGGACAGGTTTGCTGGGCCACGTCTGGTCCTCTCAGAGAGGGGCTGGGCAGGGATCCCCCGCCCACTCTGGGCCAAGGCTCTCAGCTAGCCGGAGCCCAAACTGCCCACCCAGGTGGCCTGTGGGTGGGGTGCGGGCTGCTCCCTGCCTTGAGCTGATCCGGCTGGTTTCGGAGAAAACAGACGTAGGAGCTCCCTGAGTGCTGGGCCAAGAGGCCGGGCCTAGGGCCGGGGCCAAATGGGCCTTGTCAGGGTCCCTTGGCCGTAGCAGCTGGTGTGTGAGGGGACATTGGAGACCCCCGTGCACAGGAGGCCTCTTTCCCGAGCAGGGGCTGGGGTGGGGGACCCCCGGGTGCAGACCCCAGCGTGCAGCGACCCTGATTCCCCATGTTCACTCACAGCCCCTGTCCAGTCCTTTCTGCTCAGGTCCAACGACCAAGAATGTCCTTGAGGGCCAGGCCGCGCCGCCTCCAAGGAGGCTGAAAATAGGGTCTCTGGGGGCGTCTCCTGCCCCAGGACAGCCTCTCAGCAGCTGTGTCCGGCACTGGCCGGGCCTCGCGGGGTCCTAGGAGTGGACTCGGCTTCAGCCTCTAGCTGGGCTCTGAGGGGCCCCAAGGCCACACTGACTTGCCCAGGCACGGGGGACAGACGGTGTGAGGGGACGGACGCCAGGTCCCAGGACCGCTGGCTTCTCTGAGGTCGCCGCGTCATCAGTGGCCCCTGGACTTGTGTCTGCAGCCCGGCCCAGGGCCATTTCTTAGGAACTCTGACATCCTTGGGCTGGGCTGACCGTTTCCCACGGCTGATGGTCTGGGGGTCTGGGGCCTTTACAGGAGTGGGGTCAGGGACTGAGGTTTCCCAGTGGGGGGTGACCCCCAGAGCCCAGGGGAGCTGGGCCAGGCTGGCTGCTGTGTCCCAGCCACAACCCCTGGACACAGAGCCCCGTGGGCACAGAGTGGGCGCCCCCTCCTCTGCCGTCCAGGCCCTGTGGAGAGCACACGGGTTCACATAGCTCCTGGAGGCTCCTGGGGTCCCCGTTCGTCCTGGGCTTGTCTCCACTGTGGGTGAGCGTCCCCCTCACCTGAAGGAACGTTGTCTTCTGATTCCTCTCCTGTGAACTGAGAAAGAGATTCCCAAACTATTACCTATTTATGACACATTTTATTTTATTATTGGGAGCCACACACAACTGTGCTCCGGGCTGACTCCCGGCTCTGTGCTCCGGGCTGACTCCCGGATCTGTGCTCAGGGCTGACTCCCGGCTCTGTGCTCTGGGCTGACTCCCGGATCTGTGCTCAGGGCTGACTCCTGGCTCTGTGCTCAGGGCTCACTCCTGGCAGGGCTTGGGGGTCCCCACGCAGTGTCGGGGTCCAACCAGGGGAACGCAGACAAGGCAAGTGCCTCCCCCCCACACACACACACACTATCTCTCCGGCCCGGGAACCGTTTCTAGTGAGTCAGTTTTATTACCTGGATCAAGAGCTCCTGCCTTGGGCTATGAGAGTGGGCAGGGAGAGGTGAGTGTCCTGCGTGAACCAGCCCCCAGCCCACCAGCCTGGGCCCTCATGCCCCCCCCCAACCCCTGGCACCCACGGGAACCAGCTGCTCTGTGTTCCCAGGTCTCACATGAGCCTCCAGCCCGCCTGGCCGAGATCTCCCGGGAGGGTCCGGGGCCCACAGGAATCCCACCCCCCTGAAAGAACATCTGCCAGGTGCCTCCTCCAGGCTCCAGGGAAGCGAGGCCGGGAGCGTCACAGAAAGCAGAACCTCCTGCAAACACGACAATCGGGGACCCTGTTGCCACCAACCCCCACCCTCCCACCCATGCACCTGTGCTGAAGCATCAGAGCCAACTGAGAGAGTTAACCGGGACTGGACAGACCGGGCATGGGGGGGGGCAGGTTTCCCCGAAGGACTGGGATGGATGGATGGTTGGATTTTAATTTTTTTACTGAATCACCGTGAAATAGACCCTTATTAAGCTGTCCATGGTTGGGTTTCAGTCCCACAGTGTCCCAACTCCCGTCCCTCCACCAGCACATTTCCCAGCACCAGGGTCCCCGGGGTCCCTCCCGCCGCACCCCAATTCCCCCAGCCTGCCTCTATGGCAGGCCCTTCCCGCCTCCCCTCTCTCCCTCTCTCCCCTCCTTCTCCCTTCCTCTCTCACGCACTCTCTCTCCCCTTCTCTCTCCTTCTCTCTCCTTCCCTCTCTCCCTCTTTTCCTGTCTCTCCCTCTCTTCCTCTCTCTCCGTCTCTCTCCCTCTCTCACTCCCTCTCTCTCCCCTTCTCTCTCCTTCTCTCTCCCTCCCTCCCTCTCTTCCTCTCTCTCCTTCTCTCTCCCTCTCTCTCCCCCTCTCCTTCTCTCTCTCCATCCCTCTCTCCCTCCCTCTCTCTCCACCTCTCTCCTTTTCTCTCTCCCCCTCTCTCCCTCTCTCTCCTTCTTTCTCCCTTTCTTTCTCCCTCTCTCCCTCTCTCTCCTTCTCTCTCTCTCCCCCTCTCTCCCCCTCTCCCTCTCCCTCTCCCTCTCCCTCTCCCTCCCTCTCTCTCTCCTTTTGGACATTGTGGTTTGCAATACAGATACGGAAAGGTCATCAGGAATATCCCCCTACCGACTTTCAGCACTCAGCTCCTGTCCAACGCGATCCTTCCCGGCTACTATTGCCACACTGGTCCCCCCTCTCTCTTCCCTCCCCGTCCCCACACACTTGACACTTGTGGCCGATTCCAACCATTGGCTGAGGACTGGGATTTAGCGTCCGGATAATCCCACTTGGCCACGGAGGCCCTCGCACAAGCAGGAGGGAGCACGGGAGGAGAATGAGGAGGGGAACGGGGGTCCGCTACTCAGGGGACAGCCCCCGGCACCGCCGCCCCAGAGGGAAGCTGGTTCCCGTTGCCGCCAGGGCCAGGACCCGCCTCCAGGGCTGCGGCTGGGTCTCTAGTTTCCCCACGAGGGACCTGAGTTTGGTTTCTGAGGGGTCTGTGTCTTCCGCCATGGTCCCAGTGGCCAAGCCCTTCCTTTGGGTCGGTTCCGTCCACGACTCCCTCAATGACGGCGTAAGTAACCCCATGGCACTGCCCAGCAGTCCTGCCTGACACCTGGAGGGAGTGATGCTCGTGGCCAGCCTGGAGGGGCGACGCTTGTGGCAATGCAGGTGGCCAGCCTGGAGGCGGTGACTCTCATGGCCAGCTTTGTGCTCCCCGTGCACCCAGACCCCACAGGGAGAGGCGTGTCCACAGGGAATTTCGGAAGGGCAGTGTGGGGCAGGGAGATGGCCTCTGGGGGGTCTGTCCGCTGGAAGGCCCCGGGCCCGAGATGCTTTATGGCCACAGCTGGGCCGACTCTGGTTTCACTCCCAGCGGGTGTGGATCGCAGCTGGCCGGCCTTTGCTGTCGCCGAGCAAAGGTTTAGTCACGGGCTCCTCTGGCTCCGCCCAGGCCTGGGTGGGAGAAGGGAGCACCAGCAGCCTGGGAGGACTCGAGACCCCAGGGAGGACTCAAGACCCCAGGAACAGGAGCCTGGTTTCCTGGAAACCAACCCGGCTGTGTGAGGAACAATGGGCCGCGTTTCCAGGGAAACGGGATTGTGTGGGATGACAGAGCCCCGAGTCCCTCCCTCCCTCCCTCCCTCCCTCCCCCTTCCTTCCTTTCTTCTTCCCTTGTTTCCTCCCTCCCTCCCTCCCTCCCTTCCTTCCTTCCTTCCTTCCTTCCTTCCTTCCTTCCTTCCTTCCTTCCTTCCTTCCTTTCTCCCCCGCCCCCTCCACCTCCCTTCCTCCTCCTTCTGTGGGATGGTGAGTGCGGGGGCTTCGGGCAAGGCTGTCAAGGGAATTGATGGGATAAAGGGAAAGTTTCTGTTTCCCAATTTTACCAAAATCCTCCCATTTTACATGGCGGTTTGTTACTCCTCTCCTCTCAGCTTAACGACACCCTCAGAGACACACTCAGCATGTGCACACGTAGACAGACACACAAACAGAGACACACTCACATACGACACACACCTACACTCACACAGACACACATTTAGTCACACATTCAGACATCCCCACAAAGAGACACACGTACAAAGACACATAGATGTAAACACACGTTCACTCAGACACGCTCACCCACACTCACTCAGACACTCGCAGACACATATTCACATCCACTCACCCACTCACTCATACACTCAAAAAGAGCTAGGCACACAAATTCAGACACAAACACAACACTCACTCCTACACAGTACCTGCACAGACACATTCGAACATTCCCACACCTACACACACATACACACTCACAGACACACTCACACGCACACACGCACACATATACTCACATACATACTCACACACACACTCACACACACTCACACACATACTCACACACACTCACACACATATACTCACACACACTCACACGCACGTACGCACACACATATACTCACATACATACTCACACACACTCACACGCACGTACGCACACACATATATTCACATACATACTCACACACACTCACACACACTCACACACACTCACACACACTCACACACATACACTCACACACTCACACGCACACACGCACACACATATACTCACATACATACTCACACACACACTCACACACACTCACACACATACTCACACACACGCACATACACTCACACACACTCACACATACACACACACACACACACACACACACCCCTTCACAGTGGCCATCTGAAGCCAGCACACAGACTCCACTCAGCATGGTGATGTGTGGTTACCTTGTGTCTCCGTTTCCCCCTTTGACCAGGGACCCCGCTGGCCCCCAGGAAGGGGCCGCCCATGAGCACAGGCGCCTCTGGGGCTGTGAGTCCTCCCTGACGCTCCTTCCGGGCCGTGAGCGCCTCGTGTGGCCCTTGGCGCTGGCGAGCGGGTCCAGCTGCCCCACGCCGGCCCCATCTTCGGCCTCAGGGGGAGCCGGCCCGGGGGATGGGGGCTTGCGAGGCGCAGGGGGGCACCGCGTCCCCCGGGCCAGGTCAGCTGGTGGGAGCATCACCCCAACACGCCTCATACACGGGGTGCCGGCCACCTGCGTGATGGCCCCGAGCGCGGCCGAGAAGGGTTAGGGGTGTTGGGCCCGGGTGAAGGCGTCTCCCCCACGGAGTTGGGCCCACTGGGTGAATGGCCCATTGGGTGGACGGTCCCTCGGGTGGGCGGCCTTCTCTTCTACCCGAAAGAAGCCCAATTCCCTCAGTGGCACCGACTTCCGGGGGCCAGTGAAGGCGATCACGGGGTGGTCAGTCCTGCTCTCTGTCCACCTGAGCCGTCCCTGGGACGGGAGGTCTGTCCTCAGACACTGGGGGCCGTAGCCCAGGACCTGGAGGCCATGGGCAGGCCTCCAGGGGACACTAGGCTGAGGCCCGGCTGCCCAAGCCGCCCGCCACTCCCGGCATCCCCTCCCTCCAGTCACATCCGCAGGCTCTGACCAAGACTCTGACTATTTCCATCAGCTGCTCCCAGAGTGGCCCCCAGTGGCCCCAGAAGGGGCTTTTCCTTTCCTCGGGATACCTCTTCCGCAGGGGAGCGGCAGGGGAGGCCGCGTGTCACTGGTGCTGGTGTGACGTGTCCTCAGCGTGTCCCCACGATGGACGGACGCCCGGTCAGTGGCCCTGGGACAGCCTCCAGGCCCAGCTGGAGACATCAGCATCTGCTGCTTGAACCCGCGCTTGGCAGCCGAGGGGACAGCCCAGGACTGGGGGTCCCTGGAGTGGGGCTGGGGTCCTGGAGCACCCACTGACCGCCCCGTGCTGTGAGCCCAGGCAGTGCCGGCTTCCCAGCTGACGTGGCGGCTGAGAGAAGCTTCACACAGTCCCCGGCTCTTGGCCCCCCAAGGGTAGACATTAGCCCCCCGCTCTGTGCTCTCAGGGTGGGCAAGGGCGGCAGGTTCTCGAGCAAAGACCAAGAAGGGCTCAAAGGTAGCGCAGGGCCTAAGCCCCTCGCCCGGCCACAGCTAACCCTGGCTCTATCCCTGGGCTCCCACTTGGCCACCCACCCCACAATGAGTGACCCCAAGCAAGAGCCGGGAGTAAGGCCTGGGTGCCACTGAGTGTGGACCCAAAAACTAAAAATGAGTCATGTGGAAATCATCTGCCCCACAGGCAGGGGGAGGGTGTGGGATGGGGGTGTACTGGGGTTTTGGGGGGTGGAGAATGGGCACTGGTGAAGGGACGGGTGTTTCATTGTGTGGCCGAGACTTAAACCCGAAAGCTTTGTAACTGCACTCAACAGTGATTCAATAAATAAAATTATTTTAAAAAATGAAAATAAAAAGTAAGGTGGTGTTCATGTCCAATTCAATCAGCTAATCAGTGGCTGAATAAATAGCACTACTCCTACATTAAAAAAAAAGCTAAAAATGAAATTAAATTAAAATAAGGGGCTTCATCCACCTTCCTTCTCTCCATCACCGCAACCGTTTCCCCCAACAGCACCGTCCTTGTCGGCGCACAATTTAGGATCCAGATAGGTGGAAACCAGTAGATCGTCTGTTCAACAGACTCAGAGACGCAAGTTGCTATGAGGGTTTTTTTTTTTTTAATTGAATGTGCTTCTCTCTCTTTGCTTTATTTTTAGTGATAATCATTTTTAAAAATCCATTTTTATAGAACTTCCATTGTTTGGTGATAATACAGTTCTCAGGGCATTCTTTCCTGCACAGAAATTCTGCTTTGTAATCGATGCCTTGGTGGGCGGTGAGACCCTCACGCTCTGAAGAGAACCGTTAGATGAAGAAGTGGCACCCTGAGCTGCCTAAACGGAACCCAATATTGCCTTATGGACACCTTTAGCCAGCTGTTTGAGAAACCATTTAGGAAAATGTCTATGTGGACTGAAGAGATAGCACAACCGTCGAAACCCTTGTTGTCCAGGCTAGAGGCCCAGGTTTGATCCCCGGCATCACATGGTCGTGTAAATGCCACCTGGAGTGACCCCCACGCTCAGAGCCGGGAGCCTGAACATGGCTAGGTCCAGCTGCAAAACCCAAAAAGACAAAATAAAAGAGCATTAAAGGACGTGTTAGATAATTTAGGGAAAACAGTCAAATTAAAAAAAAAAAGCTTGTTGCTGTGGTTAATTGTACCCTGTGATTCCGTGGTTACCGTTTTACACAAAGGAGCACGTGAGACCTTGCCGAGGCGTGTAGGCATTTTGCAGCGTATGTTAAACCCTCACACAGTAGAGAGCCAAATCAATTATTCCAAGATGAATAACCACTTCCCTTGTAAAATATTCACCAGATTTGTGTCCTGAGTTTGTGTTTGGAGTAAGAGGCATAATTTGAACCACAGTTTTATATTAACTGCAAGAAAAAAAAAGTAATTTATATTCAAACTATTTTGAGCCTAAAGCACATAACACAATTTTTGTTATACTTGGCTTTGAGGTGAGGAAAACATAGTTTTTATATGGAATCAACCTGGGGGTCAGTCATGGGTTGTCATTTTAATGGCCTTTGTGTAAATTAGATTTAAAAAATCATCCAACAACTGTTGCCGATTAATCTAAGGAGAAATGTAATTCACCATGACCCTGTGCTGACAACAAGCTTTAAAGCCATCTTAACACTGGACGTGCCCTGATAACAGGAACTGCGGGCGCGTTGGTGAGACGAACACCAAGAACTGCTCCTTGCATGTTACACACAGTAGCCTTGTCATTCTCGCCTCAGCCTTGTAAAGTAGCCATCACCACCACCGCCACGGCGCCGTTATCACATCACCGTCACTATTGTCCCCACAACCTTTAACATCACCATCACCACCGCCATCGCCATCACTGTCACCACCACTGCCAACATCCACCGTTATTCCCATGACACCATCACCTTCATCACACCCCCACGATCACCACCACCACCCCCGTCATTCCCATAACCACTAGCCTCAGCACCACCCTCCCCGACATCACCACTGTCACCACTATCACCAATATTATTACCACCATCACCACCACCACCACCACCACCAATTTTATTATCACCACGCCACCATCACCATCACCACCACTAGCCTCACCCTCACCATCACCACCATCACCACTGTTCTCATCATCATCACCATCACCACCACCATCATTACCATCACCACATCACCACCATCCTAGTCATCACCACCGCTATCTTCACCACCACCACTAACCACCACTCTCCTCGCCACCATCACCATCGCCACTATCCTTACCACCATCACCGTCACTACCACCAGTATCCTCACCATCCTCACCATCGCCCTCCTCTCCTTGGTCACCCCCATGTAAACAGGCTTCTACGACTTGCCCGAGATTACGGCCCAGCGTGAAGGCTGCAGCCCCGCCCCTGGGTGCCGACTGCCCTCTGAGTGACTCCTGCAGCCTCGGCAGACAGGGCAGTGGGCCGGGCACCTCCCTTCAGTGCCGTCCCTCTCACCACATGGCATGCCCCAGGAGACAGAGCATGCCCGTCTGGGCCCGCTGACCCCACGGTGTCTGCGACTGAGGCCCCAAGTGGACACACCCTGGTCACACGGTTTAGAACGTGCCTTTTCCTGAGAGACGGCTGGTGTTGTCAAGACGCTTCCGCCCAAGGAGACACTTGTCTGCAAGTGTGTGTTTCCATTTCGGTCTCAAATGACCGGGTGCCTTTCAGCCACCAGACTGTCCACCGGGTGACTGCGTTTAAATTAGGCCTGTCGGAAATGGAGACTAGAGCTGGGAATGACCCCAAATATCCCCAGAGTGTCTCCTCCCAGATCTCAGTTTATTTTAGGTTCAAGCACACGTGTCGGCCCAGGTGTGACTCCTCGCTAAACGCCTTCAGCTTCCTCTCCTCAGACAAGACTTGTGGATTGCCGCGTTTGCTGCCAGCCAGCCAGGCGAGCTGCGTTCATCCTGGATCCCTTTCCCGAGAGACGGGTTCATAGGACTGAGATCTCGCCACACTCGGGGTCATTTCTTCCTCTTCTCCTGCTTACGGGCGGGTCATCATCACCATCACCATCGCTTCAGTGTTGAAAGCACAAGAGAAATGAGCCTCAACCAGAATCGAGGCCAGTGGGCCTGGGTAGTGGGGGGCAGGCGGAGGGGCTCAGCTGTGGGGGTCGCGATCACACACCCAAGTAGGGTCTGAGCTCCAGGGCGGCAGGAACTCGAGAAATAAATCAAAATCCACGTGCAGGACGCCAGCTAGGGGAGCCGACCTAACGGCTCTCTGAAGTTGGAAGCTGCGACCGTTGTTCCCCCTTTTATATTTCCAATTTGCAAATCCCTCGTCCCCGAATCCCGAGGCCTAATTGCCACGAGTGTGTCTCTACATGAAAAAATGTTTCAGGCAAAGGCTCTCTGTCAGAACCTCCCCCAGAGGAGGGAGTGGAGCCACGCGGGAAGGAGGGGAAGTTGGAGACCGCGGCCCGCCCAGCTGGGACGCTAAGGCCAGTTGGCGGGTGGCCGGGGCCGCGGGCGACAGGGTGCGTGGTGCCCCTGGGTTTGGTGCCGCGGGACCCCGAGGAGAAGGACCTGGAGGATTTTCAAAAATCCACACCTGTTGCGTCCTTGCTTGCTGGTGGGCTGGTAGCACTTAAAGAAGATGAAAAAGCCGCATTCATTATTTTGACCTCCTAGAGATTTTTCATTTTATAGCCTCGGCTTCGGTTGCTGGAGGCACGTGACCCTGGAGATGAAGAAGTGGGTGTTGGTTTCTGGCTATCAAACGCCAGCCGTCTTCCCGAGGCCCCGGGCTACGGAGCGTTAATGCCGCCTAACGCGGGTGGAGGAAAGCAAAGATTTGCTTTCAAAGTCTAAAACGAGGCTGAGCCCTGGTAGAAAGCCCTGGCCTTGATCCCAGCACCCCAGAAAAGTTTTTTTTTTTTAAATCACAGTTTCAAGATATTCTGAAAGGTTTGCTTACTTTGGGGGCGATGTTTTATGGAAGCGTCACGGACTCCTATTTCATTCTGAGGGTCACAGCTTAATGACTTGGCGTCTGCAGACGCTGCAGAATGACGGCCCCAGCGAGCCGCGTCAGACCCCTCACCAGACGGAGTTGGGAGTTTTCTCCCCTCCATGGGGGACATTTCATCTTTTCAATATGTCTTGGCGAGTTTCAAATAGGAAATGGAGCGCGATTAGGGTGTGGCCGTGGCAGCGAGCGTCAGGGCACAAAAGGAGCACCAAAAGGGAGCACTTAGGGGCTGGAGCAGCAGCACAGCGGGGAGGGCGTTTGCCTTGCACGCGGCCGACCCGGGTTCGATTCCCAGCATCCCATAGGGTTCCCCGAGCACCGCCAGGGGTAATTCCAGAGTGCAGAGCCAGGAGTAACCACCCCTGTGCATCGCCAGGTGTGACCCAAAAAGCAAAAACAAAAAAAAGGAGCCCCTGGACCTCGACTTTCTACCCACCCCCAGCCACCACCCCCAAACCACTCTCCATAACTCTGCCTTAGGGCTGGTTCCTGTTTCCCGTGTCCGTGTGACACAAAGTTCTTGTCTCTGTCTGACACTTCGGTGCCCATAATGTCCCCAAGGTCCATTCAGAGAATTGCATGTGTCAAGGCTGACTTTTTTTGGCCAATCATTATCCCATTGTATAAGTCACTTGGAGCCATAGCACAGCGGGTAGGGCGTTCGCCTTGCAAGCGGCCAACATGGCCGACCCGAGTTCGATTCCTCCGCCCCTCTCGGAGAGCCCGGCAAGCTACCGAGAGTATTCGATATGCCAGACACAGTAACAACAAAGTCTCCAGTGGAGTGGAGACGTTACTGGGCCCGCTCGAGCAAATCGACGATCAACGGGAGGGCCTTTACCTTTACCTTTACCTTTTATTATTATTATTATTCCATTCCATACATGGACACGTAGGCTGTTTCTGTACTTTCACTATTGTAAATAATTCTAGCAAGAAACACAGTGCCCACATCTTCTTGAGTTTGCATCTTCATAATCTTCAGGTAAGTCCCTAGAAAAAAGTTGCCGCGTCAGTGTCAGTTTTGGGAGTTTTCCGAGGCACCTCCACGTGGCTTTGCACCATGAGTGTCCTCCAGCGTCCACTGCCCCAGCCATGCCCAGGGCTTCGGCCCTTCACTGGACGTGCTCCTGCCTGTCCCTGAGGCAGACGCCCGAGCAGGCATCAGGGTTACCTTGCCAGGCCCAGAGTCCTGTTTCCCGGAAGTGCTGGGGGCTGGAGCGATAGCACAGTGGTAGGGCGTTTGTCTTGTGTGTGGCCGGCCCGGTGGAGCCGGGTTCAATTCCTCCGCCCCTCTCGGAGAGCCCGACAAGCTACCGAGAGTATCTCGCCTGCACGGCAGAGCCTGGCAAGCTGCCCATGACGTATTCAACATGCCAAAAACAGTAACAACAAGTCTCACAATTTGTCGTGAGACATTACTGGTACCCGCTCGAGCAAATCGATGAACAATGGGAGGACAGTGCTACAGTGCTACATATATATATATATATATATATATATATACAGACATATTTATATTTTATAGCATGGCATACTGTTTAATTACTATGGTTTTAGTATGTTGTTTGAAATAAAGACATGTGAGACCTCTAGCTTTGTTTTCTTTCTCATGATTGTTTTGTCCATTCAGGGTCCTTTGTTGTTCTGTGAAAATTTCACCATATGTCAGGTACTCTTTGAATCATACTAAAAACATTAACTCATCTGACTCTCATTCATTTCATTTCATTTCATCATCCTGTTAATCGTCGATTGCCTCGAGCAGGCCCCAGTAACGTCTCTTTCATCCTAGCCCTGAGATTATATTCACGGCTCTTTAGGAGAATGAGACCCATCATTGTTACTGGTATTTGGCATATTTGGTACGCCACGGGGAGTTTGCCAGACTCTGCCCTGTGGGCAGGCTACATTCGATAGCCTGCAAGTTTGTCCAAAGTAGGAATGAGATAATAAGATGTCGCGCGGCCGCGAATGCGGCCGCGCGGTTCCGGGATCTAGATTTTATAGTCTCTGATTTTATAGACTCTCATAATAATTCCATTATAAATTATTAACTTCAGAAGTACATGGTGGTCGATTTCCTTACTCAGGTCACATTGCTGAAGATGATAAATTACAGAGGGGTAAGTTTCTTTTAATAATCATTTTTATAATGTTTTAATAATCATTTTTCTAATGACACCCTTTATTGATAAATCACCTCTTATAATTACGCAAAATATCTTATGAGGGATGGATTAAATATATGGCTCTGTCTTAGAATCGGGGAAACTAGTAATCATATTAGTTAAATAATATGTTGTTGTTTACTGTCAGTGTCAGAAATTAAGTTTTTTTTGTTGGTTTTTGGCCACACCCAGCAATACTCCATGGTTGCGCCTGGCTCTGTGTTCAGGGGTCACTCCTGGTGGGGCTCAAGTGACCATATCGGGTGGCAGGGATGGAACTCAGACCAGCCGTGTGCTGGGTAAAGGCCTCTCCGCTGTACTGTCACTCCGGTCCTGGGAGTCGAGTTTGGATGGTGCCAACCCATGTTCTTATTCTTATTCCAACCTTCGTCACATCTAGAGGTTTCTGTGTTCTGAAGTTTCTAATACTGGTGGTGTATTGCTGAAAATGAGAGGTAAATACTCTGACCCTCTGCTTGAAGACCAAGAGTAATTTCTCAAACAGAAGGACAAGAGAAGATTTCCAGGATAGAAAAGGCATCCCAGTGAATCCCGTTTGCAAGGCACGACACACCTTTTCTGCGATTTTTATGGTGCAGAAAACCAGTCAGAGGATTTGAAATCTCCGATACTTAGTCAGTTCCTGAGGTCACTCACTTTTTTTCTGGCACTATTTGTCTTGGGCAGGTTTTTGCAAAGCTTTATGCAGGAGAATATATACAGCTGTCATTCCTAAGAAGTGTTTCAACATTCTTGGCTATTTATTTTACCTTTTTTGGAGCTCATTCTTTCCATTGATCCAAGTTTTTATTGGTATCAGATTCCTTCTGTGGAAAAGTGACGTTCCCGGCGGAGTTGACGATGAATTCTCTATGTTTTTGCTTTACTAAGATCTTTAATTTGCAAAACTATTTTTCCACTGGGTAGAGAACTATGGGTTCAGCTTTTATTCTCCTTTTCATTATTTTTTAGGTGATAATCCGTTGACTTCTGGATTTTATAGTTTTTTTTATTTAGAAGTTTTCTAAGATCATTATATTATTTTTTTTCCTGTGTTATGTTCTTTTCTCTGCCTTCTTCCAAGATTTTCTAGTTAAATGTGCTTTTAGAAGGTTTAAAATAATATATCGTGGCATTTTCTGTTCTGTCATCCTACTCGCTGTTCTCTGAGCTTCTGTGACCTGTGGTTTTGGAAATTTTATTATTTTTGGAAAGCACTTGGCTACTATTATTTTTTTTTAAATCCCCTCTCTCCATTTTTCTTTCTTAGACTCCAGTTACACCTACACTAACATAACTTTAAATTTTAGAAAATTATAAAATTTATACTAGCTTCTATTAGTTTTAATTTATCTGATATTTACTGTCTTTGCACACATTGTCTGCTAGATTATCAAGAATCAATTACTTTCAAGGTCCCTATTTCATTATCCCAACATTAAGGCCATCTCTGAATCCTGTTCTGCTCAGTGCTTTGTCTGTCAAAAAAGCACAACGCAGAAAAGATGTTTGCACTCCTGTGCTCATTGCTGCACTATACACGAAGCTTGAATAAGGGAACCACCCAAACTCCCACAGCAGATAACTGCATGAATAAACTGTGCTGCATAGACACAACGGAATACTACGCAGCCCTAAGAAATAAAGCCGTGCAATGTACTGCCACTTGGATGGATCTGGAGAGCGGCATGCTGAGTGAAACCAGCCAGAGGGAGAGGAACGGACTCAGAATGAGCTCACGCATGTGGGACAGGAAGGAACCGCGTCGGGGAGTAGCAATGCCCAATGGCAATAGAAACGGAGAGCCAGGGAACTGGGCTTCAGTAGGAAGAAGCTTGGCACTGGGGCAGGGGAGGGGGGCATAAGTCAGGGACGGGGCCACTGGGACAGTGGGGGCAGGTGTTTGCCATAGAGACTGGTGGAGGGCAGGAGGGAATCTGGGACGTTGGTGGAGGGTAGTGAACTCTGGGGAACGGGTCGGTTTTGGAACAATAAACGCCTGAACCTCAGTCATTAATATCGTTGTGACTTTGTAATTCATGGTGATTCAATAAAAAATAAACCAAGAGTTTATTATTTTCTTGTGTGTGCTTCTAATTATGTCTTGAGAGTGGGTATTACAGAGATCTGCAAGTGATTTCTGTTCTAGGAATTAAGAAAACTTTAGAGGGCTAAAGCGATCGCACGGGAGGGGGGGTGGCATTTGCCTGACACGTGGCTGACCCGGGTTCAATCCCCGGCATCCCCGAGGGTCCCCGAGCAACATCAGGAGTCATTCCTGATTGCAAAGTTAGGAGGAAGCCCTGAGCCTCCCTGGGTGTGTCCAAAAAAAAAAAAAGTACAAAACAAAAAACCCCAAACCCTCTAGAGGTCAAAACTATTTCATTTTACAGATGCAGATGGAACTTTCATCCACACTTGGTCCATAACACACAGGCCTTAGGTTGCCCTGAGTCGACAGTTGCAGCCAAATTCGGCCAGCCCGGTTGTGAGGACGCCCCACGGCATCAGAACTGGAAGCCGCCTCCCGGCTCTGCTGTTTCTGCAGGGAAAGGGGCTCGCGGCCCCCCACCCGACCTCCTCGCTTCCCGAGTGCAGTTTCCGAACGAAATCTCTGGGCAGACCGGGGAGAGTTTTCTCGGTGGTTCCTCAAACTTTCTCAGCCACAAAAACAAAAATCGACAGATTAAAAACCACAGAATAAATTACAGGGAAAACATGATCTAGGGCAGACACATAGGAAATTTCTCTAGTATCAAAAATAAAAACAAAACAAAAAAAAAAAACCTCCAGTTAAAATAGAGGTAAAGTAAAAGTAAAGTAAAGGCCCTCCCGTTGATCGTCGATTTGCTCGAGCGGGCCCAGTAACGTCTCCATTGGAGACTTTGTTGTTACTGTGTTTTGGCATATCGAATACATCACGGGTAGCTTGCCAGGCTCTGCCGTGCGGGTGAGATACTCTCGGTAGCTTGCCGGGCTCTCCGAGAGGGGCGGAGGAATCGAACTCGGGTCGGCCGTGTTGGCCGCTTGTAAGGCGAACGCCCTACCCGCTGTGCTATAAGAACGAAAAACAAAGCTTCGCCAACCTTCATTTAGTTACTAAATAAATGAACCGGACCATTGGCCAATTATTTGGGAGGAAATCTGGCTTCGAAAGGAATCCTGACCTCTCCCGAACCCTTTTCAACACCACATTCCAGACCGCCGCTCTCCATCACCGTCTAACTCCATCCACTTCACCAGCGCACGTCGGATCTTAGGGTAGAAACAGGCAAAAATCTCTCAAGGACTTTTATGCAGAAAGACGTGATAATGGTGACACCTGATCTTTGGATAGCCGAAGTTTTTCCTAGATGCCAACATTGATCAGAACCAACCAAGGAACACTTCAGCATTATGAATATGTAAAAAGTTAAAATATCTTTGTAACAAAAATAGCCCCACTGACCTTTAAAAAATGCATAGTGATTTGGAAGATATTTGAACATCTACAATGCCAAAAAGTTATGCGTGCAGAATAGTTACAAGTTCTCTAGCTCTGTAGCATCTGGGGCAAAAGACGTTCTCTCTGATAGCCTCAGTGAAATGGAGATATTAACTGTTGTTATTCCGCGGGATTACAAACTTAAACATAGCTCTATCTAGTCAATATGATAAAACTGTTTGGTAAATAATATGTTGTTATGAACATTATTGTTTTCCAGTAAAGCTGTACACTCACTAAATATTTAAAACCAGTTAACATGCATTGTTTTTTCCAAAAAAAACATAGAAAAATCAGATGATTTTTTTTTTTTTTGCTTTTGCTTTTTGGGTCACACCCAGCAATGCTCAGGGGTGGTTACTCCTGGCTTTGCACTCAGGAATCACTCCTGGCAGTACTCAGGGGACCATATGGGATGCTGGGAATCGAACCCGGGTTGGCCATGTGCAAGGCAAATGCCCTACCCGCTGTGCTATTGCTCCAGCCACAAAATCAGATGATTTTTTTTAACCAGAAAATACAAGCAATAAAAATTTATCCAAAATCATAGAAAATTAAACCTCTTTTGGATTCTTTTCTTCTAATTGTAGAAATATGTTCTCTGTGGTACAAATATGGATTTTATAGCGTATATTGCTCTCAACTGCTGTACAATGTGAATATTCGTTAAATATGAAACGCTTCTCTGTGCCGTTAAATGTCCTTCATAACTTTCCTTGGGTTGTTGCCGCAGAGATCAACCTTCCACATGCCGAAGATGACCTCTACCGCAAAGCTTCATCCCTGGCCAGAGACCCCTTGTTTTGGATCAGCCCCGATGGTGTTTGCTTAGTGAAGTTAGTCAGACGAGCAAAGACAAACACGGGTTCCACTCACATGTGGTATCAAAAACCCAAACAGAGCTAAGCGAAGCAAAATAAACTCTCAGACCATCAGATCGATTAGTGGTTGCCAGAAGAGAAGCGGGGGAAGGGACCTGGGTAAATTGGATGGAAGGGACCAATTATCTGGTGAAGATAGCATCTGACTTTTCAGCATGATTCGGTGGGCACACGTGTCGATTTAGAACAGTGCACATCGGAGACTCAGTGTTTAAATTGGTGTTACTTTAGTTAAAAAAAAAAATTGGGTACTGTGGTCTGCTTGGAGGAAGAGGAGGGGTAGGTGGAAGGCCCTGGAGCTGATTCAGGTGCTTCTGGGCTCACGGAGGTCAAGATTTCAGAAGCAGAGACGTCCTCGGACAAGGCCAGCACAGGTCCCCACGCGGAGGCCTCAGCTAGAGACGACGCCTCCGTTGGCTGGCGGAAAACAACCGCTCAGACGACACAGCCCAGTACCCAGACAGGCTGAGTCCTGAGCCGGGCAGGAGAGGCCCCGGAAGGGTTTCTAGGGTCAGTCACCAGGAACTGCAGGAAGTGGACATGGAGGGCCAATGGCTGACCCCCAGACGGGGCGCTGGAAGTGTGGGTGTGGCTTTGGGAACGGACCCTCGAGGCTATGCCCGGCGGGGGCAGGGTCAGAGGCCCTTCTCAGGGGGGCAGTGAGGGAGAACAAGGGTGTGTCAGTGCGTGAAGAGCCACAGTGCTCCCAGGGGCTTCATCCCACGAGCCTGGCTGAGACGCGAGTCACGGAAAGTGGGTTTCACTCTCAGTCACACTCGGTGCCTCCTACGGGGTGTTTGAAGTGTCCTGAAGCCAGATGTCCCCTGCCCGGCCCTCCCTCGCTGTGGCCCCTCCAAGAGTCTTTGTTTTCTTTTTCTTGCTCTCTGCGGTCAGTGTGGGGTCTGCAACCAGCACCTCACTGACTTGGACCTCGGGGAAGAAAATGGGGTGGGGGACCTCAAGAGATCCGTTTCTGAGCAGCCTGGACAGATGTCACAGACCCCAGAGACTCGGCCGCAAGCTCGGGTCTAGGTTCACAGACTGGGGTGGGCCCCCATCCGGGACCTCGAGCACACACCCAAGAACAAGTCCCTCTGGCAGGGCAGGGAGGACGGATGCCCGGGGGCCGCCTCAGAGCCAGGGGACCCTGAGAACTAAATAGCCCCGAGAGCTGGGGCTGTTGATCATGGCCTCCACCCGAGTGGACACCCACCTGCGACCTCCAAGCCCCGACTAGCCGCCCCACCCCCCAAGGCCACGATCCAGTAGGCGGGGACCCACTTTTCTCGTTCAACATTTTTCACTGGGCTGGGCGGTATACACTGACCGAGCAGCCCAGACCCCGATGTTCTGGGGCCACAGAGGGTGGGCACGGTCTCCTCCCCCCTCCGGAATGAGTCACCCATTCACACCCATTGCAGAGTCGGGGTCTATTTAATGCCTTTTGAACTAAATTAGTCATAAAAATTTGGATAGTGGGGCTGGAGCAATAGCACAGCGAGTAGGGCGTTTGCCTTGCATGCGGCCGATCCGGGTTCGATCCCCAGCATTCCAATAAGGTCCCCCGAGCACCGCCGGGAGTAATTCCTGAGTGCACGAGCAACCCCTGTGCATCGCCGGGTATGACCCAAGAAGAAAAAAAAATTTTTGGATGGTACCAAAGGCAGGAGAGGGATCAAGCCAGGCTATGGTTCTGACACAGCCCGTTACAGTCATGAAATACGTAACTTTATGTTTCGTAATCACATTCCTTGAGACCCTGGGGTTTTCAAGGAGCAAGATCATCTCTGAAATCCTTCACATCTTTAAGAACGAATTCAAGGCAGAAGGTCAACTCCGCTGCCTCAGCAGTTCCCAGGCGCAGAAGGGCGGGACGTCTGGGGAGAGGACAGCTGCTGGGCAAGGCTGCAAACTGGACAGACGCGGAGTCACAGCCCTGACCCCGCCCGCCCCCCCCCCCCCCCCCAGCACGTACATGCCATAAACCAAAGTCACCTCAGCCCAGGACGCCAAGTCACAACACTGAGTGTCGCTTCTTCAAACGCAACAGGCAGTGTGAGGAGATGAAGGACAGGCAGCAAATCAGTGGGTGGGCGACAAGCCGAGCCCTGGGCCCCTCCCGAGTCTCTGGCTCACACTGCAAATGTGGACATGGGGGTTACATGAGCCGCCCGTGGGCAACGGACCGTGTGAGCCCCCATGAGTCTACGATCCCCATGGACGCTTGGTCCTGACACCAAGGGCAGAACCATAGACCAGGCCGTTAAGAAGGTGAATCAAGATTCCGTTAGTCTAGAGTTGGGGTCCCTGTGTGCCTGAGTCCACGAGGGTCCAGAGTGGCCACACTCAGGGGCACCTTAGAAATTCAATCCCCGGGGCCCAGAGCGATGGCACAGCGGGGAGGGCATTTGCCTTGAATGCAGCCAATCAGGGTTCAATTCCCAGCACCCCATATGGTCCCCCAAGTACTGCCAGGAGTATTTCCTGAGCACAGAGCCGGGAGTAACCCCTGAGCATCACGGAGTGTGACCCAAAAAGAAAAAAAAAAAGGAAAGAAAGAAATTCAATCCCTGACTCTGTTGCGTGCTTCTACAAGCTTCTCTTTGGCCAGTGGCTCGTTCTCACAAAGACCCTCACACATCGACGGTTCCCTCTGATTCTGTCCGATCCTCTCCAGGATGAGGCGCCTGGTGCTTCTCCATCCCGCCCTGCCCCCTCTCGTCACCCCGGTGTCCAGCTCATTGGCCGTCAGCTGCCTCTCCAGTCCAGCAACCAGGGTCAGGAGACCAGAGCTGACTGTGGCACTACAGCACGGCACAGCACGGCCGAATCACCAGGAAACACACGGATTGACTCCGAACATCGATAGCTTGAAGCCAGCATCGTGGAGGGTGGAGGGGAGGGTCTGGGCTCAGGGAACAACTGGGGCCCCTCAGAGTCGTGTGACTTGAGCTGCTCAACTTGGTGTTTAAACGTCAGAGAGGCTCTCGCGTGTCTGCCTTGGGCCGTGTGCCGCCGTCGACGGGGAAGGGAAGGCAGGAACTCGAGGGAAGCCCCGCGTGACCGGCCTGCGGGGGTGACACCAGGCTGCTGGAGACAGAATCAGCCCGTTGCATGAGCCGCGGTGCCTTCGAAGGCCAACCGTCGGGGTTCCGCTGAGCCCACAAGGTCGGCGGGATAACCTCAGCCCCTCCTGCCGGAGCCAGAGCCGTGAGCTTTGTTTGTGGGAGCTGAGCTGGTGCTAATCTCCAGCCACACGCCTGCCATTGTCCACAGGATACCAGATAAGATTCGCGTGTGTCGGGAAGGGTGGGTCCCAAACAGATGTCATCCAGCGCGGAATTCAAGAGAAGAATGGAATCTCTACCCGACTCAGACACGGACGCTCTTGGAGCTCAAGGTCAGTCTTGAACTGAAGCCCAAAGTGGGGCCCCGGGTTTGCGGCAGAACACGACAGCCCGTGGGAGGTGTCACTTCCTGTTCCGGACCCGCCTCGCCTGCCGATGACCGCAGACCCTTGACTGGTCTCCCGGACTCTCGGGGCGTGTCTTGCACTATTCGGCAGAGGTGATCCTCACAAAGGCTTTGCCACACACCCAGCCGAGCTCAGTGCTGCATGGGTTACACCACGCATGGTCATCCACGCACCTCCCAGCACCTCCCCACTATGCAGACCCACGTGGGTGCAGCGTCTCCTCCATGGCAGGAGTTCTCACGCTCACCTGTACCAGGCACACCCAGCCAGGTGGCTGATGTACAATGAGCTCATTTTTTTTTATTAGTGACAAACCATGAGGTACAGTTGTAGACTTGCAAATTTTTGTGCTTGGGTTTCAGTTATACAATGATTAAGTACCCATCCCTCCACCAGTGCCCACTTCCCACCACCACGGATCCCAGTATCCCTCCCACCCCCCATCCCACCCTACCTCTGTGGCAGGGCATTCCCTTTTGTTCTCTCTCTCCTTTTGGGTCCTGTGGTTTGCAAGAGAGGCCTTGAGTGGCAATCATGTTCGGTCTATAGTCTACTTTCAGCATGCTTCTCCCATCCTGGGAGGATCCTCCCAACACCCTTTATTTGGTGCCCCCTTCTCTATCTGAGCTGCCTTTTCCCCTCGCACGTGTGGCTGGCCTCCAAGTCAAGGAGCAAAATTCCTGGTACTAATCTCAACCACTCCTGGGTGTTAGTCTCCCATTTTGTTACTTTATGTTCCCCAGATGAATGCAATCTTTCTGTGTCTGTCCCGCTCTTTCTGACTCATTTCGCTTAGCATGATACTTTCCATATTGTACCACTTGTATGTAAGTTTCATGACTTCATCTTTTCTAACAGCTGCATAGTACTCCATTGTGTAAATGTACCAAAGTTTCTTTAACCAGTCACCTGTTCTTGGGCACTCAGGTTTTTTCCAGTTTCTGGCTATCGTAAAGAGTGCTGCAATGAACAAAAAGTGCAGATGTCGCTTCGACTATACTTTTTTGCCTCTCGGGGATATATTCCCAGGAGTGGTGTTGCTGGGTCAAATGGGAGCAAGGAGCTCATATTTGTTGAATACGTGAATGACTGAATGGAAATGACTAGTTGTGGATCGTGGTGACAGACACTGGGGCAGATAAGGCCTGACCTTGCAAGCAAAGCCTCGCAACAGGGAGTATCTGGGCCAAGTTGGCAAGAACAGGGTGTCAGCACCAGGTGTCCAGCCTTGAGCCTCACTCGACCTCCTAGTCACATGAGCCCCAGACACAGAAACTGTCATGTGTGCTCAGCAAGTCATCCCAACTGCAGCATCTAGCCTTGACTGGGATTGGACCAGAGCATAGCAGAGGAGGAGTGGTGATAAGCCAATAGTGCTGAACTTCATGTGATTGGACTTTCTGGTAAAGCCGAGACCCTCTATAGAACACGTGTGTATTTGGCAATAAAGTGAACAGCCGCCAGCTGCTCCCAGAGGGTGCTTCTTCACACACTCATTCTCCTTCGCCCCACGTCTGCCCAGACCCGGTGGGCAAAGTGTCCAGGCCCCATTGGAGGGAAAACTGTTCCCCAACAGCCAGATGGATGATCAAGGGATTAAGAATGGATATATGGATGGATGGATGGATGGATGGATGGATGGATGGATGGTTGGATGTATGATTGCATGGATGGAAGGAAGGAAGGAAGGAAGGAAGGAAGGAAGGAAGGAAGGTTGGATGGATGGATGGATGGATGGATGGATGGATGGAAGGATGGATGGATGGTTGGATGGAAGGATGGATGGATGGATGGATGAATGGATGGATGGATGGATGGATGGATGGAAAGAAAGAAAGAAAGATGGATGAAAGAATGAAAAGATGGATGGATGAAATGGTGGGTGGATGAATGGAGGAAGGTTGGATGGAAGGATGAATGGATGGATGGATGGAAAGAAAGATGGATGAAAGGATGAAAGGATGGATGGATGAAATGGTGGGTGGATGGAGGAAGGATGAATGGATGGAAGGACAAATGGATGGATGACAGGAAGAATGGAAGTATGGAGAATGGATGAATGGAGAGATAGATGAAATTATCAAAGGATGGATGGGTGGAGAATGTCTGGATGAGAGAACAATGAATGGAGGACAGAGAGTGGATGGAGGGGTGGGGAGAGGGAGGGAGACTCACAGGACAGACTCCATTACCTCAGAGGCTCAGGATCATGGGCTGAGCTGTCCTGGCATCGAGGACACCCAGCAGACGACACTTGTACACCAACTGTGCGATGTGACACCCCCCCCCCAGGGCTGCGGCTTTTGTGTGCTTCCAGAAGCTTCCCTTTGGAGACCCCTAAAAGGAAAAGCTGGGACTTCTCAGATCCACTGGGCCCTCACATTTCTGGAAGTGACAGTGAGTAAGAGTCAACAAGGCAGCGGAATAAATTCAACAGTGACTGGACAGAGAGGAGTCAGTGTTCGGTGGACACTCCCTGAGACTCACAGTAAGGCAGGAATTAGTAAAACGGAAAGTGGCAGCAGAACCACATGAAAACACAACATTCCTGAATGAATGGCGAAAGACTTAAATTCAAACAGGTGAATAGACAACAGATAATTACAGATATGTTATATTCATATATGCATATATAATAAAAGTTAAATATAGAAAATATACACATATGTGTATATACATATAGATATATTACATACATATGTACATAGATAACAGATAATTATAGATATATATGTATTTATATATATCTGGAAAGAGAGAGAGAGAGAGAGAGAGAAATCAATGATAGGTAGATGGTGAATAAAAAGTCTCAAATTTAATTGGCTCATACCTGAATGGTCTTAGCTATGCGAATAGCTCTTTCCTGTAAACAGCTCAGAGACTCCAGCGAGAAGAACCAGCCCATTTTTCAGGTGAGAGAGATGTTGACTAGGTCCCGAATAATGTGCAGTTCAGCTCCCTTGGAAGGACGTGCCCTCGGCCCCTGGTGGGACCTGTGTCCACGGGGTTGTCAGAAGATGTGGGTGGTTGCCCTATCAGGGTTCATTGATTACTGTGACCCAGTCCAGAGGTGTAAAAGTCTTGGTTTCTGCGGAATTTTGTCCACGAAAAACTCTTCTAGAAAGCAACCTGGCAGCTCCGTCAGCTGCTTGGAAGCCGCTTAGCTCTGGGAATGTCTCTGAGGTTCTCGTTGGAGCACAGAGACGGACACCTGGCTTCTATCGGGAAATCTGGCACTAATTCAGTCATCCAATAGTGATGGAGAGCTAAATAAATTGATATATTCATGTAATTGAACACCAGGCAAACGCAAAAAATGATGTTTCGGTGAATTTAAATGACAGTTAGTCAACATCAATTTAAAAAGTAAGGCTAAAAATATTCTATATGCATTAAGATATTTACTTATAAACACATATATTATATTTAATAACGGACTGGAGTATGCTGAGTCAATTGAATATCCATTTGGGGGAAAAAACACCCCATATAAAATCACTTCCAGATTTACGATAGATTTAGAAGTTGGGGGGAAATCGAGGCCTTTCGGGAGAGACATTTTCACGAACATGAGGTAGCCTGGATCCCCCTGCAGAGCACAAGTGTTGAACCACAGCGCCAGGAGGTGAGATTAGCGTGTCTTAGCATGATGGAGGGAGGAACGCGGGGGTGGGAGGGGCTGGCCGTGCTGCTCTGCAAAGGGCTCCCGGCCAGAAGGTGTCAAGAACCTCCACAGCAGGAAGGAGCAGCCGTGGAGAATGTGCGGGTCTGCCCAGGCATGGGGGAGGCGGGCAGGCTCAGAGGTCACTGGGCCCTGCCCAGCCCGGTGCCCACTCTTGGGCAACCCTGCAGCCTCCCGGGAGGATCCAACATGGCCCTGACTCCCTCTCACAGTGGACCAAGGAGGTGGCATCCGCACGAAAGGGTCCAGTTGCCATGGCAACGGCAAGAGGGTCACAGTGTTGGGGTACTGAGAACAGAACCCAGCGTTCTGGAAAGGGCTTGCGGCCGGATTCCCGGTGCCAGCCGTCGGGAAGGCTGCAGCCCAAGCTGGGGGCAGGCTGGGCGGCAGGAGCAGGGAGACACCCCACGCAAGAGCACATGTCATGGGACAGACAGGCTGGGCCGGGGACCCTGTGCCTTGGTGGGCATCGCCACAGGGCACCTGAGTTTGCGAGGACCCCCAAGGCTGCCCTCGGGGAGATGCCGAGTGTCACATGGGACTCAAGGAGACGGGGCAGCCCAGGGCTTAGGCTGTGCCCCTTGCCCAACCCAGGCCCACAGGGACTCCTGAGCACCCCTGGCACAGCCCTCCAGGCCCTGCACATCTGGGTGACTCTGGGGTGCCCAGCACGTGTAGGCCCAAGTGGCCCCACACCCCTGGGTCCTGGCCCTAATCCTGAGCCTCTGGAGAAGCAGAGCTGGGAGTGGCCACTCGGAAGCCCCCGAGTGAATAAGCAAACACGAGACGCTGGGGACAGCCTTAAGCTGCCCCCGCCTGGCGTCTGCGGGCTCAGCCCCTCCCTCTGCACACGGCAGCGTCATGCGTGCTCTCCCTCGAGCCAGCCCTGGGCTTGGCTCGTGCCGGCAGCCGCCTTCCCATGTGCCAGCCTGCAGCAAGCGTGGCCTCGGGGCTGGAGGCAGGGACAAGCCGCCTGATAACACCGGGCACTGCCCACGTCCCGGGCACAGTTACACCCTCCACACAGCTGTGTGTGGGAATGGGGGCACTGCCCAGTGTGGACGATGTCAGGAGGCCTCAGCTTACGCACACAGTGCTCGGGAAGGCCCCACTGGCCCAGATGGTGGCTAGAGTCCAGTGGGCAGATCCGTGGATGGAGGGGCCAGGGGCAGCGGCCCCGGGGGCTTCCACACTCGCCCCGTGCGTGGTCTCTGGCGAGGGCACTTGAGCTGCGTTATCAGGCGGGCTTGTTCCTGACCCCCGAGCCCACCACCTGTCCTGACGTGGCAGTGAGACCCCGAAGCCCGGCCAGCGTGGGGTGGCAGGCCGGGGACACCAGGCCGTGGAGGCTTGGGAAGGCGTTTCTGGGACAGGTCTGAGTGGCCGCGGAGGGCCTGGGAAAGGAAGGCCGGGTCGGCCGAGGGCGGGGCCTTCCTGAGGGGTCCCTTATCTCTGCAGTTCCTGCCTCTCCAGGTTCTGGGGAGAGAGCCAAGAGGCTGGACGTCCACCCACCTCCCCTGCCCTCCAGGCCAGTGGGGCCCCTGCCCAGTCCTTCCTGAGGTCAGGCCGGCCAGAGAGGGGCACAGTCCGAGAGAACGGGAGCACTGTCTGGGGGAGTCCTGGGTCCCCCTTCTCCCTGGAGCGGCTGGGCAAGTGTTCTCGGGGCTGACCACACTTTCCCGGGGATGACCACACCTGCCCGGGACTGACCACACCTGCTCGGGACTGACCACACCTTCCCGGGACTGACCACACCTGCTCGGGGCTGACCACTCTGCCTGGGCTGACCACACCTGCCCAGGGCTGACCACACTGCCTGGGCTGACCACACCTGGCCGGGGCTGTCCACACCTGCCCAGGACTGACCACACTGCCCGGCTGACCACACCTGCCCGGGACTGACCACACCTTCCCGGGACTGACCACACCTGCTCGGGGCTGACCACGCTGCCTGGGCTGACCACACCTGCCCAGGACTGACCACACCTGCTTGGGGCTGACCACACCTACCCAGGGCTGACCACACTGCCTGGGCTGACCACACCTGCCCGGGGCTGACCACACTTTCCTAGGATTGACCACATCTGCCTGGGGCTGACCACACTGCCCAGGGCTGACCACACTGCCCAGGGCTGACCACACTTGCTCAGGGCTGACCACACTGCCTGGGCTGACCACACCTGCCCGGGGCTGACCCACCCCTGCTCCAGACTTGTGCAGCGCCAAGCGACCCTGAGATTGTGCGGATGGCTACAGACTATGGCCCAGGCCCCGGGGTGCGCAGAGGTGCTGCAGGCTAAGACCCACAGGGACCCCAGACTTCCAGCCAAGAGCCCTGATCTCGCTGTGACGGAGCGAGACCCAGCCAGGGCCTGGCCGTGCGGCGTGAGGCTCCGGGGAGGGACCAGCCTGGAGTGAGGGGCAGGTAGGGAGGGAGACGTGTCCCCCCACACGTCGACACCATCCGTCCCTCACCTGGCATCATGACCCCGCTGTGGGGTGGGAGAAGGTGGGAAGGGCTTGGAGGAGGGTCCAAAGACCCTCTTGGGACCCCTTTGGAGTGGGCCTGACCCCGCACCTCTTCCCCTGAGTGGAACGAGGGGCCTGTGCCAACGGGGAAAGCACCTTAGGGTCCCTCTCCCCGGGGGGCGCCGGAAGGGGTGGGAGAACGTGCCAGCCTGACCTGCAGTCCCCGGAGTCCAGCCCAGAGAGGCAAGCACACTTCCTGGCCTCACGACCCAGAACCCCAGGGCCCAGCAGACCCTCGGGATCCCCTCTGGGAGCCGGGCCTCGGGCACCTGGTTGCCCTCGAGGTCCACCGTAACCGACAGGCCAGTCCTGTCCCTGTGCCTGTCCCCACCCGCCTCCCTCCTGCCCCCCTCCTCATTTTGTCCCTGAAGCAGCAGACCTCACACCCAGGTCCCCTGAGGCACGACGTGACAACTGTCAACTCCCACCTAACCTAACTCCAGGGAATGCTCCTGATCCCCCACCCGTTTTGTTCAACCTGGTCCCAAACAGCCGACAAGCCCCTTCCCAGAGACCCAGCAAGAGAAGGAGGGTCCAGGTGCCCCCACGTCTGCCCCAGCGGCCGGCACCTGTGTCTGGGGCCTCACTGGACCATGGTCCGTCTTCATCTTGGTGTGGGAGCCTGAAACCCATCTAGAAAAGTGCTCAGGGGGGCAGGTCCCCTGGCGGGGCACCTCCAAGTGCGATTTGGAAAACTCAGCAATAAAAGCTTGCCCGGAATTTTAGAGAGCTCTTGAGTTGAAATTCAGTCCATGAGTATAGCAAACCCAGGTTTTGCTAACCTTATTAACCCTAACTCTAAAATCTCACCCAACACCGCTCCTAACCCTGCATTGACCCCCCTCCCCCCAGCCAGGAAGGAGGGGGGGGTGTCCCCAAACTCTCCCTGATGCTTCTGTGGAGTGTGAGGCACTGTCTGGGTGCTGGCAAAAATAGGGACTCCAGACCAACAAAGTGAGGGTTTGTTTTCTTTTTATAGGGCGGGTTGCAGAAAGCCGGGAGGAAATTCTCTTTTCTAACTGCTTATTTGACTTGGAGAGGGAACATGCCTTTCTAATGGGCGTCCTTGAAGCAATCAAGGCCAAGAAACGGCCAAGTGGCGAAGGGTGAATATCCCACGAAGTCAGAGCTAGCAAATTATGTTCAGGAACAATGCCCATCACCACCACAATTATTTATTGAGGCCTGGAAGCCTGGGTTTGTAACATTATAATAACATCGGAAACCGAATTAAATAAAAAGAATGCATTATGGCCTGGGGAGGAAGTGTGCCCAGATAATCGCGGTGAGGAATACACTATCATTAAAGAGGATGCGGGCCAGTGACTTGAAAGAACAAATCAGCGAGGACCAAGAATTATGCAGGAGAGGCCAGACACCCGGCAGCCAACACGTGAGGGGCTTTAGTTTTGAGAAAAGGTGGACCAGAACCCAAGTTCTCTTCAAAGTCAGACGATCCCTTAGCAAGGAGGAACATACTTCCCGATGCAACAGTGAATTATTCAAATAGGGTTTTTAGAATTCAACCAAAATAATTTGCAAGTTTATCTGGGACCGTAATTCTCTTTGGCTTCTGAGAAGCCGCCGACTGCTCGGAAGAACGGGGGAAACGTTTGCAGTCCCATCAGATCGGAAAGTGTGTGTTCAGAGGAACATTAAATAAAACATTATGGTTTGGGCTCCAAAACCGGGAGAGATGAAAGGAACGTTGGGGTAGAGCCCATTCCGCAGAGAAATATATTCAGGGACAAGAGAAATTTTACAATTCCCAGGAAGCACATATCAAGTGAAAGTTAAGAGGCAAAAGTGCTCGTAACAGTGGAGTTCATTTTACCCCGTATGTCAAAACCATCGTTCCAACGTGCGATTCCACTGCAAAGGAAAGTGAGCACAGCCCTTCTCGTCCTCCCGGGCTCTGCTTACAAAACGTGGATGTTTCACTGTGACACCCCCCACCCCCGCCCCGCTTCACTGTTTGACGCGGTTCCGTGCAGGGAGGGATCCTGTGTGCTCTGGACAGGCCCGTGAAAAGTGGTGGATGAGGAGAGTGATTCTGACAGACCAGGCTGGTGTCTTGCTGGTGAACTGTCAGGCCGGAAGGACACCACCCTGGAACCCCACCCGTGGACATCTGGTGCAATAAACCCCAGATGAAGTGGAGCAGAAATCCTTCCCAGACCCAAACAGGCGTGAGGTCAGGCGTGAGTGGACAGTCACGTCATACCTTGGGGGACCTGGGTGTGAGGTCTGCTGGTTCAGGTACAGAACTTGGGGCGAGGGGTGGGGATGGGACAGGAGGGAGGTGGGCGGGCCGGGCACTAGGGACAGGGCTGACCTGCTGCTTGGGGCAGACCCCGTGGAGGACAGCCAGTAGCCTGAGGCCCGGGCCAGGAGCTGAGCCCTTCCAGATGAGTCAGGGAGGGGGCAGGGCGCGAGGCTGTTTCCAGGCTCTGGTCCAATCTGGGGTTCAGAAGGGTGTTGGCCGGGGTTGGGGTGTCTGCCCAGGGCCCCACCCAAGGGAGCACCTCACCCATGGGCGCAGCAGGCGGCGTCCTGGGCGAGGGTGTGATGCGGAGTTGGGTGTTTCTGGGGTGGGGGAGGGGTGTGCATCTCTGTCCTGGAGGGGACGTTGGGGTACCCCAAACACAGTCATGGGGAGGTGAGCGTCGAGAGGAGAGGGGGCCGCGGGGGGCTGTGTGTCCCACCTTCAGGGGCTGGAATGGGAGCCCCCCCGTCTCTGGTGACAGGGCCCCCAAGAAGTGACCTAGGTCACTCAGCCTGTGTCAGCTCCAGAGAGGACAGCAGGGGGCACTTGCTGACCGAGGTTCAACCCCCAGCACCCTCTATAAGCCCAGCGGGAGTGATTCCTGAGCACAGAGCCAGGAGTAGGCCCTGAGCACTGCTGGGTGTGGCCCAAACCGAAAAAATAAACCAAGGCCGTGAGGGTGGCTGGGATCAAGTAAGGCTGTTGGGGGCGCCTGGGCGGGAGAGGCCTGGGTGCAGACTCACAACGTCCTTGGGCGCTGACTTCCAGGGGAAGACCCCTAGAGAGAGCCCCCGGCCAAGGCTGGCCTTGCAGGAAGGGAAGCTGAAGTGTCTGGGGCAGGAAATCTTCGCCTGGGTCTGTCTCAGAATAAACAATCAGCTGGCTCGGAGCACTGAGGGCCGGGTGGGGCCCAAGCGGGGCTGCCCCCAAGGCCAAGGCAGTGAGTCACCGAATACGTGTGTTTAGTACGTCCCAAGTACTGCACGGGGCATGCGGATTTTTGAAAATAGAGTTATCATTGGGGCTGGAGTGAGAGCACAGCCGGTAGGGCATGCGGCTGACCCGGGTTCGATTCCCGGCATCCCATAGGGTCCCCTGAGCACCACCAGGAACGATTCCTGAGTGCAGAGCCAGGAGGAACCCCTGAGCATCACCGGGTGTGACCCAGAAAGCAGTATATATAGTCATCATTTATGTGTCCAGAGAGAGCATAGAAGGGAAGATTCTAGCCTTGCATGCAGCCAACCCAGGTTCAATCTCCAGCATCCCAGATGGTCCCCCACGCACCGCCAGGAGTGACCCCTGAACATCTCTGGCTGTGACCCCAAACAAAACAATAATTGAATAATTAAGTGAAATATTGTTATGATTGAACCAGAATCCCAACACTTATTATTTTGGAGTTTCACCTGCCACAATGTTTATGTTGATGATTCAAAGTTAAGGGTCCGGCCAGAGGTCCTGCCTGGGCACGGAGGGGAGCGAGCGAGCTTGGAGGGGCTGTGGGCTCAGCGAGGGACCCTCGTGGGACTCAGCGCAGCAGGTGGCTCTCTGAAGAGGGAAGCAAGAGACAGACTCGCCGTGAGACACCAGCCAGATCGAACGACACCCGGTTCCTATCTGAGAAGGAAAAATAAAGAAAGGCAAAGAAAGGCCCATTCTAACAGTAGGAAGGAGTTGGTATGAACATAAAAAGCTCATTCCAGTCTGTAAGAAAACTATTAAAATCTCTGAGGAAATGACCCAGTGCTTTGTTCAAAAGAAACTGCAATTATCAGGTAAATTTGGAAAAGTTTCCTGTCTTTGGAAATGCGATTTTAAAGAAAATGAGTGCACCTGCTTAAAACAGAAACTTGTAAAGAAGAAGAAGGAGAAGGAGAAAGAGAAGGGGAGAAGGAGAAAAGGAGAAGGAGAAGGAGAAGGAGAAGGAGAAGGAGAAGGAGAAGGAGAAGGAGGAGAAGGAGGAGAAGGAGAAGGAGGAGGAGGAGGAGAAGGAGAAGGAGAAGGAGAAGAGGAGAAGGAGAAAAGGAGGAGGAGGAGGAGGAGGAGGAGAAGGAGAAGGAGGAGGAGGAGGAGGAGGAGGAGGAGGAGAAGGAGAAGGAGGAGGAGGAGGAGGAGGAGGAGGAGGAGGAGGAGGAGGAGGAGGAGGAGGAGGAGGAGGAGGAGGAGGAGGAGGAGGAGAAAACGGGGACAGGAACGTGGGTTCAGCTGATCGCGCCCAATTCTGGAGTCGGGAACCAGTCACAGATCTGCTGCTACATGTTCGTTCCGTGCAAGCATTCCTGGCTTCATCTGAGGGTAATAATTTAACATCGAAAAGGAAAGCTGATAGGAGCGGTACGTTTTCCGTAATCACGATTACAAGATTACAAAAACATCAGAACAATAACTGGCTGGGTAGATGGAAAACTCGTGCTGGACATGAGTCTGTTTTCCCCCTTGGTCCTTGGTTCTCCCTCCGCATAGTCTCACACGTGAGAGTCAGAAGTTTCCAGATTTACTCCGAAGGCTCCTTCACAAAGGCTGCCAGGTGGCGTTCCACCTTGCGGACCTGTGAGGATTTGAGGAGGGGCAGCCCCGTGGATGGAACATTCCAGAGGCTTGGTTCCATCATTCGATTTGCAGGCCTGTGGGTCATCCTGGTCTTTAAACGGCCGCTCGTAAAGATTCCCTCCGGGCAGAGGTTCTCTGGACTGAAGGCCCTTCTCAGACAGAAGCACCTGCGAGAGCGAGAGCCACCTCGGGCCGCTTTTCTGAGCTGGAGTCTCTCTCTCCCGTCTCTGCTGCCTTCCCTCCACCAGGGAACCTGCACCTGTCTCAGTGCATGGGGGGGGGGGGGGGGGGTGGGAGGGGACCGTCCCTGGCGTTACTGAACCATCTCTCCACCCTCGGGAAGGCCAGGGAGTGTCGGGAACGCTGATACTGGCCATTGACAGAGCAGAGAGACGCAGGACGGGTCCATCAGAGGGACTCCATGGCCACCAAGAATTCCCGTCCAGGTCTGGGAGTGGGAGGCCCCTCAGACACTGGGCAGCCAGGCAGCCTGACGGGGCCCCAGCGCTGAGGTTTCCTGTGAGGCATCTCTGAGGCCTTTCCTGCCTGACCCTTCTGTGGCCCCTGTCCTAACCTCTCTTCTTTACTGAGGGGCCAGGCCTCTGCATGGGGCCCGCCCTCATAGGACCGCATCACCTCGCATAGGTCCTGACCCCAACAGAGACTCTCTGGGGTTCTGGGGCAATCACTTCTGCCTAATGTTGAGAGATTGTTGTGTCTGGGGAAGAGACGTTCAGACCCAGGGGAGCAGCCCTATCGCTCTGCCCCTCTGCTGACCACAAGGCACAGAGCAAGGCATCCGCACCTCTGGAAAACACGCGTGTGAGACCTAGTGAAGTAACAACTACCATCATAGGCTGAGCTCGGTGGGACAGAAGGAAATTCTCCAGGAGCACAGGATTCCGACAGGACACAGTTACTGCACAACCTCAAAGAGGAACACAATGACTGCTGACCTCAGAGAGGGATACAGTGACTGCTGACCTCAGAGAGGGACACGGAGACTGCTGATCTCAGAGAGAAACATCGTGACTACTGACCTCAGAGAGAGACACAGTGTCTGCTGACCTCAGACAGGACGTGGTAACTGCTGACCTCAGAAAGGGACATGGTGACTGCTGACCTGAGAAAGGAACACAGTGACAACTGATCTCAGATAAGACACAGGTGACTGCTGACCTTGGAGAGGGTCACAGTGACTGCTGACCTTAGACAGGACACAGTGACCGCTGACCTCAGACAGGACATGGTAACTCCAAGACCCACCCACTCCACCTCGCCTGCCATTCCATCTCTGATTAAAACACCCTGAGTAATGTTGTCTTATCTTTCTTGGACGAGACACTATGAAGTTATTCATAAAAGGCTCATTAATCACATACAAGACAGTATTGCTCGCCAAAGTCTAAGGTTTGTCTGACATTCAAAGCACGTGGCAACCTCGGGTTTTAAGGCTCCCTGACTTCATCTTTTCCCTGATTGTATTTCATTAGAGTTTCTAAAAGGAACCAAAACGAGAGAGGGAGGGAGGAGACGAATCAGAGACTGAGCTGGCGGAAGGCCACGGGCACAGCCGGCCCAGCTCCCCGGGCAGGACTCACCAAGCCCACTGCTCACGCGGGGAAAGCAACACCGGGAAACGCCTCAGATTGAGGGATCGTTTGAAGCTAAACAAACTGGTTCTGGGGTCTGCTTTCCTTTTTCCCTGGCATCACTGAAATGAGGGTACGCTGCTTTTAAGGGCTGTGAGTGGAACAGAGGCAAAAAGTGGGAAATGGCCCCGGGCACCAGGAACCCCAAATCCCACGGTCTGTGGGACTAAGCGTCTGGACTGGGCTGCCGGGCCCCATTCAGAAGCGGCAAGACCCACACTGAGAACAATCAGGCCTCTCAGAACCCAGCGGGCACCTCGGCTCGCTCCCCCGAGTCCCCCCACCAAAGCCTTTGGCCCTGCGGCCGTGAAGACACCTTAGCGACTCTGCCTCCCGACTCCTCGTCAGCCAGCCGTGGTATTAATAAAGCCTTTTCTCCCCTCACATGGAAGCAGTTCATTGCACTGGCTCCTGGTGTGTCAGGCAGGAACCTGGAGCAAACTCCAGCTGCCTTACGCTGGTGTGTCCTCAAGGGTCTCCGCAGGAAGGGGCAAGATGGGCCACAGGGGCCTGCTGCCCACTCTGCAGCCCAGGCCCTCGCTGGTCACTACAGCCCCCGGGACTAGATGCTCACTCTGCAACCCTGTCCCATTCCTAGCTGATCATCTGCAGCCCCTGTCCTTAGCTGGTCACTCTGCAGCCTCCGTCATTAGCTGGTCACTCTGCAGCCCTGTTCCTAGCTGGTCACTCTGTAGCCCCGACCCTAGCTTGTCATTCTGCAACCCCGTCCCCGGCTGGTCACTTTGCAGCCCCGTCCCTAGCTGGTCACTCTATAGTCCCGGCCCTAGCTGGTCACTCTGCAGCCCTTTTCCTAGCTGGTCACTCTGCAGCCCCATTCCTAGCTGGTCACTCTATAGTCCCGGCCCTAGCTGGTCACTCTGCATCCCCATCCTTTGCTGGTCACTTGAAGCCCCTGTCCCTAGCTGGTCACTCTGCAGCCCCGGCTCTGGCTGCACAGGTCTCTGGGAAGGTCGATGAGCACCTGGCATGCGGGAGCACTCCCTAACATTCTGCCCCCGCCCTGCTCTTCCTCCCCGACAGCTGCTGCCAGGGCTGCGGGCACAGAGTGGTGACTGCCCACAGGACACGCGTCCTCACAGCCCGTAAAGAAAGCGGAGTGCCCTGGGACTCTTGAAAGGTTCACATGCCCTAGGGTCTGAGGGTCAGGGCCTCTGGGTTCAAGCTTTACAGCCCAGCGGGCGTCTACACGAACGCACAGGACAAAGGGGCTTTGGTTCTGAATGAATGAGTGAGTGAGTGAGTGAATGAATGCTGTATCCCACACAGCTGCTGCTAAACACAAGCTTCAAAGTCGAGGGGTGGGGAGGGACTTGCCCTGCATGTGGCTGACCTGGGTCCATCCCCGGCACCCTGGATGGTCCCCTGAGCCCACCAGGGGATTCCTGAGCACAGAGCTGGGAGTAACCCCTGAGCATCACAGATGTGCCACCAAGACAAGCAAGCAAACAAAAAAAAAGAACAGAAAATTCTTTGTTCTTGGGAGAGGGGGTGGCCAGGTCCGTCGTGGCCATCCTGAGGACTACTCCCCGCTTTGTGCTCAGGGGCACTCTTGGAACAGCTCCGGGGAGCCAGAGGGCTGGGGCCGAATCGGAGTCGGCTGGTTCAAGGCTTCCCCGGAATTCACGCCGTCCCCACGTCTTTGACTCGTTTCCTTCCCGGCAACTCGGGCCTCCTCCTCATTCAACGGCACTTGTAGGCAGATGCGCTTTTCGTCCAGAGGGAGCAGCGAGCCCCTCCCTGCTGGGGAGACCCCTTTTAGCTGCCTGCCGGCGGGGAGGGGTCTTTAAAGCCTTCAAGGGATGGGCACTGGTGGAGGGACGGGTACTCGATCAGTGTATAACTGAAACCCAAGCACAAAATTTGTAAGCCTATAACTGTACCTCATGATGTTTCACTAATAAAAATAATAATAATAATAATAGTATATAAAAAATCGCAGTAAATTTACTCCATACTCTTAACTCATTATACTTCTTATGGCATTTAGTTTGTCCCTTTCCGATGCCAGGGTAGCTTATAGCTCGCTCTGAGAAAATAAATAAATAAATACATAAATAAAGTCTTTAAGGGACAGTCTGTCCTGAAATCTACTTTTTGCTGGCAAAGTGCTCTTTGGTGATTGAGAAGGAAAGAAAACAGGAAGAGAAAAAGGAGAGGAGATGGGGGGACAGAAGGAAAGGAGGGGGGAGGGGGGTGCAGAGCAGAGCATCTCAGGGGTCCCTGGCCAGCAGACCCTGGACCCTTGCCGCAATGCAGGCCCACTAAACCGGAAGCTGAAGGTGGAGTCTGGCGGGCAGGGGTCCCCAGGGAGGCTGCAGGGGAGACAGGGAGCCTCCTGCTGGGTGCCCTCCTTGGTCCCTGTCTTCGCACCTTCCATCTTCCACTTTCCTGGTCGGAACCTGTGACCCGTCAAGGCGAGCACAGGCCAGATCCCCAGCTGACTCCTGCTCCCGCCTGCCGCCGGGCCTGAGACTGTCCAGATGTCCCCAGGGCTACCAGGTGCCTCCCAGGAAGCAGGCAGGTGATCCCCACGGCCTGGCCTCAGCTCTAAGTGGGACAGGCAGAGCCCCGGGGAGGCGTGTCCAGCAGGCCAAGAGCTCGCCTGTTCCGGGTGGGCATGGCCTTCGTGCGCCTCCCCCGGCCAGGCGAGGGTCAGCGGGGTCTGGCCGAGTGCACATGCCAGCAGCTGAGCTGGGCCTCTAGGCCTGGCAGGGGACACACCTGGTAAGGGGCACACCTGGTAGGGGACACTTCACTTACCCCGCAGCATCCATATTCGAGACGGGGGTCCCACGCTTATTTGGCCGGGTCCCCTGCCCCTCCCCAGGAGGAATTCCCCAGGACAGAGGGGCAGGAGGGCAGCTCGCGGCCAACTGGGCTCCATCCCCAGTGCCCCAGTGGCCCTGAGCACTGCCAGGGGGGACATCCACCCTCCCTCTGTATTACTGGAGCACTGTCCTCCTGTTGTTCATCAATTTGCTTGAGCGGGCACCAGTAATGTCTCCATTGTGAGACTTGCTGTTACTGTTTTTGGCATATCGAATACGACACGGGGAGCTTGCCAGGCTCTGCCATGCGGGCGAGATACTCTCGGTAGCTTGCCCGGCTCTCCGAGAGGGGCAGAGGAATCAAACTCGGGTCAGCCGCGCGCAAGGCAAACGCCTTACCCACTGTGCTATCGCTCCAGCCCAGCCCAACCCACCCTCCCAACAAACATAAATTAATCTCTCAGCGCCCCTGGAAATCTGCCTCCTTAGGCCGGGGAGACAGTGTGCCCGGCCCAGCCTCCGCGTCTAGACTAAGTGAACGCAGGCGGCGAGAGGGGCCGCGGCTTCATCTTTGTGTTTGAATACACGGGGGCCCCTGTGTCCGGTGCTCACGCAGGTTCTGCAGGGTGGGGTCAGCGGGTGTTCAGCCTTGCTACCACCCTGAGTCCCAAGCCTGTCCCTGGCCTGGCCAAGCCCACCCATGTCCGTGTCTCCCCGTGGGGCTCCCAGTCAGGCCTGAAGAACAGGCTGAGCCTCTGGCCAGCTGCTGGGAACCCAAGTGGCCAGAGAGGACGGAAGGGTCGGGCCCGCCAGGGATACTGTGGGCTGCCAGCCGGGGCCACAGGGCCCTGGACAGTGGCTTCCAGTCCCAAGGACTCGGGCTGCCAGGCGCTGTGGGGAAACCGAGGCACACCCCTTTCTGCTTCTCAAACAGGGGCTTCTTCCCAGGGACCCCCAGCTCTCCAGCCCGGGTGGGCCCCCCGCAGGGTGTCGGGGGCTCCTCGGAGCACTGCGCCGCCTGGGAGGTCCTGGTTTGCTTTGCAGATGTGGCCTTGCGCCCAGGCAGACAAGACAGACTGTGGTCACTCCCAGGATGGACAAGATAGGCTGACGGAAACGGGCTTGAGCCCTAGCTCTGCGAGGCTGTGAGAAAGGGACCTCCCAGGGCGGGAGGGAGACTAAGAGGGTCCAGGCACCTGCCTTGCACGGAGCTGAGCTGAGCACGATCCCTGGCACCTGAGCACAGAGCCCGGAGTCAGCCCTGAGCACTGTCAGGTGTGGGTCTCTGTCACTCAGGGCACACCACAAGATGGGCATGTTTCCAATTCACAGACACACACACACACACACACACACACACACAAACACACACAAAACCACTTTCCAGAATCTGACTTGCTACAAACGGGACCCAGACAGTTGGCAAACCCGCCCCAAGGTCCTGGGAGAGCCCAGAGGCCCCACGTGGTGGGCTGGGAGGAGGGGAGGGGGCTGGGAGGGGCAACGAGGTGCTGCCCTCGGTCCACCAGGTCCAGGCCCTTGCCTGGGGCTCCGGGGGGAGTGCTCGTCGCTCCGTGCGGGGAGCTTTGGGGGATCGCTTGCACGCGTGTTGCTCTCCATTTGCAGGGCTGCCTCGGAACGAGCTGCCGATCGGTGAAGAACTGTCTGCGGCTCTGCGCAGGCCCAGCGTGACGCCCCGTGAGACGCTCGTCACCGCGTACCTGCCGCCCCCGGCTCCCGGCGCCAAGTGCCATCAGCGCGGCTGAGTGTGTCTTAAATGAAAGCGCTGTTTCCAGTTGGCAACACACAGATTATTTTTTGCTCTTCGAGAAATTGATCTCTTAAGACGTCGTGATTAATTATGTCTGTAAAACAGAAAATCCATCAAGGACAAAATACTTTTCCCTTCAGAAACGCCTGCACGTTGCCGCAGTTGCTGGTGACTCCCTGCCAGTCCGTGAACGGCGCCTCGCCTCTCCGGGGAGACGGTGGCCTGGGGGACACTCAGAGCCGTCTGGCTGGGCTGGAGAAAGAAGGATGAGAGAGAGAGAGAGAGAGAGAGAGAGAGAGAGAGAGAGAGAGAGAGAGAGAGAGAGGCGTCTCCCGACATCAGTGGGATGACACCGTGTTCTGTCCTTGGGACCTGGCCAACCAGCCCAGCCAGTCTCCCCTTCCAGGCCCGTCCAGAATCCTGTCCAGACTCTGTCGCCCCCGACCCAAGAGTGCGATCCACCAACTCACCCGACAATGATTGCATATGGCGCCCGTCGGTGGCGTGTGTTACACCGTGTCTTCCATCCACATTGCTACCCATGCCAAAAGCCTTCACGTCCCCTGATTGTCCTAAACCACGTAGCCAAGACACTCCTGCCACCACCCAAGACAGATAGGACGACCCCATGCTCCTGCCGTCCCAAGGGGCCCTTTCCTCATGCCAAGCAGATGCAAACCCAGAATCCCAGGCCCAGTAGGGTCCTTGCACATGGCAGCCACTCCCCACATGACTCTGCACACACATGCGCTCTCCCAGAGCCCGGGCTCATGTGCCAGCCTGCTTTCTGGGGTCTCTCCCAAGAGCACCTTCGTGACTGGCTCCCTCTTCCTTCCGTGTTCAGTGAGAAGCTCGGGAACTTCTGGCTCAGAGAGATGTGTCGCTCCAATAGACGGTCCCACCGCTCCTGGCCTCGCTATCCACCCTGTTCTTGTCTGTATCCTGCCCAAGGAAGCAACGTTTCTGATCGTTTGCAAGAGTATGATCTGTTTGTTGCCCTTCTCTGTGCCCCTTTTTGATGATCGGCCTGGCACACAGTAAACCCTTATTGAATACTTTCGATTGGATGGATGGATGGAAGACAGACAGAGGAAGCGTAGTGGGGGTTGGAAAAATGGATGGATGGGTGCATGGATGCATGGATGGGTGGGTGGTGGTTGGATGAATGGATGGGTGGATGGATGGTGAGGGATGGATGGAGGGAGGGAGGGAGGGAGGGAGGGATGGGTGGATGGATGAATGGGTTGTGGGTGGATGTATAGAGGGATGGATGGATGGGTGGGTTGTGGGTGGATGAATGGAGAGATGGATGGATGGATGGATGGGTGGGTGGTGGGTGGAGGGATGATTAGATGGAGGAAGGATAGGGTGGGAGAATCAACGATGGGTTACCGAGTCTGTCTTTCCCATAAGTATCACACATCACTCCAAAACCCATTTTTCCAAGAATTGAGCTTTAATGACTATGTATACAGGGAGAGTTTGGAGAGAGATAAAAGTTTTATATTGGTTGGAACACAGCCTGAGAGAGTTTGTCTCTTAATGAAATAGTTTAGCACATTTATTTTTCCATATTAACTGGTTTGTCTGCTCTTAATTCTGTCATCTTAGTTCGATTTTTATTTTTTGGGCTTTCCGTATGTTTTCAATTTATTTCTTCCCCTGGTTTTCGCCATGTGCATAAGTAATGTTTGCTCTTTTCTTTCTATGATCTGTGTAGTTTCTGTTTATTTATAGCAAAGGCAATGCCCAAGTTTATAGCAGTAAAGCCGCAAATATATATTTCTTTATGTAATTAATAACATAATTTTTCGAGCCCCTTGCCATCGAATGGAAGGAACGTGGAGTTTGTTATTCGTGTCTTTCTTTTTTTCCTTTCGCCCTAACTCCCTTCCAGGAATTGGTTGAAGTCGCAGGGAATTAGGAATGTAAGCTATTATCATTAAATTGTGTTTGTGTAACCGATTTTTCTCTTCGGCGCCTTTTCACTCTGACATTGAGTTGATTATTCCCGTCCGTGGCTCACGGGGGTTTCTGAGGCTCTGCTGGGCCTCCCTGTGGGATGGAACGGGGCTCGGAGAGTGCCAGGCCTGGTCCTGAGGGTTCCGGGGCCCAGTTCTGAGAACGCTGGCTCCGGGTCCAAGAGTTTTGGGACCCGGTTCCGAGAGCTCTTGGGGCCCAGTTCTGAGAGTTCTGGTCGGGCTCTGACGGTGCCGGCCAGTTGTGAACCTGGTGTCCAGGGCTGGCTGTGTGGGCTGTGGGTCAAGAGCCCGTCCTGGCTGGCCTCATGGCCCAGGGCAGCTGTTGTCCTGGCTGTAATGGCTCCGTCTCTGCCCCGGGCTCCTTCTCTCCCAGCACCTATGGGGTGTGGGGTGCGGGGTGAGGGGTTTTGGGTGCGGGGTGTGAGATGCGGTCGACTCCCAAGCCGCACTCAGGGGTCACTCCTGGGAAGGCCTGCAGTGCGGGGCCACTGGCCGTCCCCAGAGAGTGCAGGGGTCTGCACTGGGCTGCTCCCTTCTGCCCTACCCCCAGGCTACCTCCCGCCCCTCAATTGAACGAAATCAGACCACAGCTGTGAGCCGAGAGCTGGAAGCGCCCAGCTAAGCACCTTCTCCGCACCCGCCATGAGGGTCCCTCGCCAGCCCTCTGGACACACAGCGGAGAACATCCAGAACCGGCCCACTTCCTGTCCGGTCCAATCTCTCCCCCTCCTTTGACACGTCCCCACCGAGGCCCCCGTGGGACAGAACCTGGGTGGAACTTGAGCTGTGGCCCCTGATTTACAACCCCGGGCCCCAGCCTGGTCCCCTGGCGTCCTGCTCTGCTGGACAAGGTGTCAGGGCTGGGCTTCGCCGGGCCCCAAGCGAGCCACAGGCTGGAACTCTGGGATGTTCCCAGAGCTGTCTCACGCTCACTCCCTGGCCGAGAGCGGCCCACCTTCCATCCTCCCGCTTAGGAAGGCTGCTCGGTCCTGCTTGGGGGAGCCACAGGGCTGGGGGCCCGATCCAGAGAGAAGCACCCGGAGCTGGCGAAGCCGCCGTTCAGGTCTCGGGGTCCCTCCTCTGCAGGGTCCTGTGTGTCCGGGGAAATCAAGCCGTGATTCAGGGGCTGCCGCCTCCTCCTCCCCTTCCTCTTTTTCCTCTTATTCCCCTTCCCCTTCCCCTTCCCCTTCCTCCTCGTCCTCCTCCTCCTCCTCCTCCTTCTCCTCCTCCTCCTCCTCCTCCTCCTCCTCCTCCTCCTCCTCCTCCTCCTCCTTCTTCTTCTTCTTCTTCTTCTTCTTCTTCTTCTTCTTCTTCTTCTTCTTCTTCTTCTTCTTCTCCTTCTCCTCCTTCTTCTCCTCCTTTTCCTCCTCCTCCTGCTCCTCCTCCTCTTCTTCTTCTTCTCCTTCTTCTCCTCCTCCTCCTCCTCCTCCTCCTCCTCCTTCTTCTTCTTCTTCTTCTTCTTCTTCTTCTCCTTCTCCTTCTCCTCCTTCTCCTCCTTCTCCTTCTCCTCCTTCTCCTTCTCCTTCTTCTTCTCCTTCTTCTTCTTCTCCTTCTTCCTATTCCTCTTCTTCTTCCTCCTCTTCCTCCTCTTTCTCCTCTTCCTCCTCCTCTTCCTCCTCCTCTTCTCTGTTTTCTCCTCCTCCTCCTTCTTCTTCCTTCTCCTTCTCTTCCTCTTTTCTTCCTCTTCTGTTTTTTTTCCTTTTGTTGTATCACCAATTGTACCAAATGTAGCCTGCCCACACGGCAGAGTCTGGCAAACTCCCCGTGGCGTACCAAATATGCCAGATACCAGTAACAATGATGGGTCTCATTCTCCTAAATAGCCTTGAATATAATCTCAGGGCTAGGATGAAAGAGACATTACTGGGGCCTGCTCGAGGCAATCGACGAATAACAGGATGATTTGTGATTTGTGATTTGTTGTATCACCATGAGATACACAGTTACAACGTTTTTAATGAATGGGTTTCAGTCCTGCAATGTTACAACATCCATCCTTTCACCAGTTGCATTTTCCACCACCAACGCCCCCAGTTTTCCTCCTGACACCCCCACCTTCAGTCTGCCGCTAAGGCAGACACTTTCCTTTTCTGTCTCTATCTCTCTCTGTATCTCTGTGTCCCTCTCTCCCTCTCTCTCTCTCTCTCTCTCTCTCTCTCTCTCTCTCTCTCTCTCTCTCTCTCTCTCCTCCCTTTAGGACTTTATGGTTCGCATTACAGGAACTGAGCGGTTTCCGTGTATACTGCTTCCTACCTTCAGCACTCAGTTCTTGCCCAAAGGGGTCATTTCCCGCCACCGGGCCCCGTCCTCTGGGAGACCGTGCTTTGGTGCTGGGGTCCAGGCCCCTGTTCGCACCGCTGAGCTCTGAGCACCGGCCCCAGAGCAGCCAGTGCTGCTCAGTCTGACACGTCCTGGGATGCAGGTGTGGGACATGGCCTCAGGAGGGCCTCTCCGGAAGGGCACCCAGATGCCGTGGAGGTGGGGGGACCGTATCTGTGGCTCCGGACTCACCAGGCCCCCAGGGACCCCAGAGCCGAGGTCCGGCCCCTTGCCAGCCAGCCAGGAGTGCCCTGGGCAGTCACACCAAATGCTTCCAGAACTCTCTGGAGCTGCCTGGAGTCGGGGTCCTGCCCCCCCCCCACACCCTTGTTCAGCTGCCTTGGAAGGCCCCGTCCCCTGGGTCATGAGTTTAGCGGCTCCGGCCCTCAGCAGCGGCAGACATGGCCGGGCCTGCAGCCTCTGGGGCCTGGGCCTGCTATGGTTTTTTGGGTCACACCTGGTGATGCCCAGGGGTTACTTCTGGCTCTGCACTCAGGAATTACTCCTGGCGGTGCTTGGGACACCATATGGGATTCTGGGAATCGAACCCGGGTCATCTGTGTGCAAGGCAAATGTCCTCCCTACTGTGCTATCGCTCCAGCCCCTTATTTTATTTTTATAATTTTTTTTTTGCTTTTTGGGTCACACCCAGTGATGTTCAGGGGTTCCTCCTGGCTCTGCACTCAGGATTCACTCCTGGCGGTGCTTGGGGGACCCTATGGGATGCCAGGGATCAAACCTGAGTCTGCAGCCTGCAAGGCAAACACCCTCCCCACGGTGCTATCGCTCCGGCCCCATTCTTGTGAGTCTTGCCGACGCTCCTGAGAAACCTGAATGTATTGAAGACGTCGCTCAGTGGCTCGATGGAAGGCTGGCGCACTCCGCTCGCTGCATGGGGTTCCAGCCAAGCCTGGTCACCCGCACTCCTTCGTCCCAGCGGACACAGTCCAGCCCTGAGATGCAGCAGCGCAGAGAAAACGTCTTTCCGCATCGGGCCACTGGGTTTTCACGTAACCCACGAGCCTCCCTGCCCCAGCTCAGCCTGTGGAAATGGGGTCCCCGGCCTGGAATTCTTCGTCACAGGTGCCTGTCCCAGGCTGACTCTGCAGCCTGAGTGCCTGGAAAGGGCTCGCAGTTCTCAAGCGGTCTTGCCGTTATCGGTACAGGACGTTAGAAGGCCCCAAGGCAGGGCCAGAGGAGCAGTACGGGAGATAAGGAGCCGGCCCCGGGTGTGGCTGACCTGGGTTCAAACCCCAGCACCCAGGAGGACCCCCTGAATGCCACCAGGAGTGACCCCCGAGCACAGAGCCGGGAGAAGTCCCTGAGCACCACCAGGTTTGACCCTGAAAACAAAAATTAAAAAATGAAAGACCACAGACGGGTACGGTGGGCACTGAACTGTGGGTCAAGGGTTTGCCTTCAATGTTACTCAGCACCCCAAGTGCTGGGTACCGCAATCCCCCCAAGGGGTCAGAGTAAGGGCTGGAGGGATAGTACATTAGGGATGGTGTTTGCCTTGCACATGGCCAGTCCAGGTTCGATCCCCGGCATCCCATATGGTTCCCCGAGCACTGCCAGGAGTGATACCTGAATTCAGAGCCAGGAGGAAGCCCTGAGCATCGCCGGGTGTGACCCCCTCACTCCAGAAAAAAACGTGCAACAAGTGAGAGCCTCAAAGTGTGGGATACCGCAACCCCCCAGTGAGGCGGGAGCTCCAGGCCTCGCCTCCCCTTGCCCATCTTCTCCTGGGGGTCCCTTGTGGGAAAGCAAATGTCCCCCCCGGAGACAGTGGCACTGGCCACGCAATCCCCACTGCTCGGTGCCACCAGGGGACAGGCAGGGGCTCCGGTTCCTTGGGGAGAGCTGGAGGAGCAGCAGGCTGTTTGGACTCCTAGGACTTTCTAGAACCTTCTAGAACTTTCCCCTGAGAACGGAGGCTGGGGTGGGGCGAGCCAGGGGCGCAGGCTGAAAAGTCGTGCTTTGTCACGGAAGCAAATCCCAGACAGCAGACCTGGGCAAGCACCGAAACATGCCCAAGTGTCCCCCAGGCACAGCCGGGCGCCCGCTAGCCCCATCCCACAATACCCCGAGCCCTACCCACCCCCAGCCCTGCCCAAGGCACCCCTCGAATCCCTCCGGGATGAGGCTGTGTGGGGACAGGCACCTAAGGGGTGGGTGAGGGGCCGGAGAGAGAGTGCAGGGTTGGGGCTCTCGCCGTGCGTGTGGCCAACCTGGGTTTGACCCCAACACCCCAGACGGTCACTCGAGCCCCCCGCCCTGAGGAGTGGCCCCTGGGCTGAGCGCCGGGACTGTGGCCCCAAAGCAGAGACCAAGACAAGCCGCAGCTCCAGCAGGCCCCGGGCTGGAGAGTGAGTCCACGGGGGCCAGCCCAGGGGTCTCCCACGGCCGCTTCCAAATGGGAAGAGTCGTTACTAGGCTGAAGGGAAAAAGGAAAATCTCCACGGCTGAAGGAACATCGAGAGCAGAGGCCGAGAGGGGCACTGAGGTGGCTCTTGTGGCCTTTGATTAATTGTCCGGGACTCTGGGGGGTGGTGACAGTGGAGATGGCAGAAGGCGCAGACCGGGGAGGCATCGTGGGGAGAGAGGCGGGTAGGGCTGTGGGGGGCCGGGCCGGATGAGGGCCGGAGCCAGCCTGGGGGATGGGGCAGCCTCAGCGGGGGTGGGGTGACCAAGGGAGCCACAAGAAGGGCCTCACCCAGCTGGGCTTTCTAGGGGAAAGGGAGCTCAGATAGAGAAGGGAGCACCAAATAAAGGGTGTTGGGAGGATCCTCCCTGGATGGGAGAAGCATGCTGAAAGTAGACTATAGACCAAGCATGATTGTCACCCATTGCCTCTCTTGCAAACCACAACACCCAATAGGAGAGAGAGAACAGAGGGGAATGCCCTGCCACAGAGGCGGGGGGGGGGGGGCGGGGATGGGGGGATAGGGGGTGGGAGGGATACTGGGATCCACGGTGGTGGAAAATGGGCACTGGTGGAGGGATTTTTTGAATGCAGCCAATGGTCAGGCTCTTCTGTGCAGCAAAACAGGAGGAATGGGGTGTTTTCCAGGGGAAGATTTCCCAGGAAGCAAAAGAAACCAAAGTCTTGGCACACATCACTGTCCTTGATCCGGCCGGGGAACTCGGTGTTTTGTGCTCATCGTGTTTCTGATCAGGGCCCCAGAGCAGACAAACTTTCTGCCCCGCAGGACCTCAGTCCTACCCGTGCGGATAAATATTAAAGAGTATTCTGGGGGAAATAAATGAATCGGCAGCCCAGGCTTTTCAGAAGGTAGAATATCAGCTCCTAGAGCTGCGGCGGTGAGTGGCAGGCGAAGGTGTAGAAACGAAGATGAAGGAGGCCAGCTCTCGTACGAGCTTCTGCAAGCAAAGAGCGAACAACGTGGGGTCCTCGGGTGACAGCTGGACCCGAACGAATGTGTGAGATGAAAGGAGATTAACGGAGACACGGGCGACGCGGAAGCAGTTGAATTTTCAGTTTTTTTTTTTTTTTTTGCTTTTTGGGTCACACCTGTTGATGCACAGGGGTTACTCCTGGCTCTGCACTCAGGAATCACCCCCGGCGGTGCTCAGGGGGCCATATGGGATGCTGGGAATCGAACCCAGGTCGGCCGCGTGCAAGGCAAACGCCCTACCCGCTGTGCTATGGCTCCAGCCCCTAATTTTCAGTGTTTTTGATTCTCTTGATTTAACAAGAACCAGAGTAAGCGTTGAGGGAGCATCGTTGGAGTCAGCTAAGGGGCAGACGTGATGGGACCGAGGGGCACACAGGGACGGGCAGAGGCACCAGCGGCCCTCAGGGAGTAAATGCGGCTCCAGGATAAAGATGCCAACGGGAGGGGCAGGACGAGGCCGATGGGGAAGGGACGGGGCTGGAAGCCGGACGCGCGGTTCTAAGCTGGACGGGAAACGGCTTCAGCACCGCCGTGTGTTCTGGTGAGGCAGGGGCGGCCGGGGCTGGGTCCCCCCGAAGGTTCCCCGGGGGACCCCACCCGCCACTCACAGGTGTTGGCCCGGAAAGAGCCGTCAGGAGACCGTGTCGGGAGGGGAACACGGCAGGTGGGTGCCGGGGTGCGGCCAGGAGAGGGAGGCCCTGAGCGAGGGTCCGGGAGGGGGCGACACGCTCACTAGCCTCAGGAGGACCCGCGCCAGGGCGTCACCTGAGCCCACTGGGTGAGCTCCGGGCTGCACCGTGTGGGCAGAGGAAGCGTCTGTACCACGCAGGCGAGGAGCAAGGCCTCCTGTCACGTGAGCCGGCCTGCTGGGAGCAGAAGGTGAAACCCAGCATCTGGGGCCCTGCGTGTGTGTGTGTGTGTGTGTGTGTGCGCGCGCGCGCGTACATGTCTGTGCTGTGTGTGCTTCTGTGTGTATCTCTGTGTGTCTGTGTGTATCTGTGTGTGTTGTGTGTGTGTCTATGCGTGTCTGTGTGTGTCTGTGTGTGTCTACATGTGTGCCTGTGTGTGTCTGTGTGTGTCTGTGTGTGTCTACATGTGTGCCTGTGTGTGTCTGTGTGTGCCTGTGTGTGTCTGAGTGTCTGTGTGTGTCTGTGTCAGTGTGTCTGTGTGTGTCTGTGTGACTGTGCTGTGTGTGTTTCTGTGTATCTCTGTGTGTCTGTGTGTATCTGTGTGTGTCATGTGCGTCTGTGTGTGTCTATGTGTTTCTGTGTGTGCCTGTGTGTATCAACATGTGTGCCTGTGTGTCTGTGTCTGTGTGTGTCTGTGTGTAGCTGTGTGTGTCATGTGTGTCTGTGTGTGTCTATGTGTTTCTGTGTGTGCCTGTGTGTATCTACGTGTGTGCCTGTGTGTCTGTGTCTGTGTGTGTCTGTGTATCTGTACTGTATTTTGTGTGTATCTCTGTGTGTGTCTGTGTGTAGCTGTGTGTGTCATGTGTGTCTGTGTGTGCCTGTGTGTGTCTACGTGCATGCCTGTGTGTATCTACGTGTGTGCCTGTGTGTCTGTGTCTGTGTGTGTCTGTGTGTCTGTACTGTGTTTTGTGTGTATCTCTGTGTGTGTCTGTGTGTAGCTGTGTGTGTCATGTGTGTCTGTGTGTGTCTATGTGTTTCTGTGAGTGCCTGTGTGTATCTACATGTGTGCCTGTGTGTCTGTGTCTGTGTGTCTGTACTGTATTTTGTGTGTATCTCTGTGTGTGTCTGTGTGTGTCATGTGTGTCTGTGTGTGCCTGTGTGTCTACATGCGTGCCTGTGTGTCTGTGTCTGTGTGTGTCTGTGTGTCTGTACTGTGTTTTGTGTGTATCTCTGTGTGTGTCTGTGTGTGTCTGTGTGTAGCTGTGTGTGTCATGTGTGTCTGTGTGTGTCTATGTGTTTCTGTGAGTGCCTGTATGTATCTACATGTGTGCCTGTGTGTCTGTGTCTGTGTGTCTGTACTGTATTTTGTGTGTATCTCTGTGTGTGTCTGTGTGTGTCATGTGTGTCTGTGTGTGCCTGTGTGTGTCTACGTGCGTGCCTGTGTGTCTGTGTCTGTGTGTGTCTGTGTGCGTCTGTGTGTGCGTCTGTGTGTATGTCTGTGTGTGTGTGTGTGTGCACATAGGCAGGCGGTGTGGAGGAAGCTGCTTGCAGTCAAGGGAAGACGCCGGCCGTTCCGAGACGCTCAGTGAGGCCGTGATGGGTCCCTCTCCCAGAGGCACTCCGTGTTTCCGTGCTGCGGCTCTGTGAGGCTTCTCCTGTCAGGACGGACGGGGCCTCTTACGCGTCAGGAGCAGGACGGAGACGTCCATTATCTGCACATAAAGCAGCGGCTAGACAGGCTACTCGGACACATCAAAGAGCGCTCCGGGAATCCCAAATAAAACCCGCCGCCCCTCTCGCTGGGTTAAGAGCGGCCCCGCGCGCCCTCCCACTCCCCTGAGGTGGGCCGCCTCCCCCCGGGAGCACCCGGCGTCGGCTTCAGCCTTTCAGACAGACCCGGGAGACAGGCTCCAGCTGGAGGCGATTCTGACAGCGCAGTTAGCGGGCAGACGGGCAGCCCCAGCTTTGCGGCAGGCCCCATCGTCACGCAGACGCGCGTGGTCCCGTGCCACCCCCCTGCCCGTGACCTGCCATAGAGCCGCACCACCGTCACGCGCAGGGCGGTCAGTGTCCAGCAGGGTCTGGCCCCTGGCCTTGGGTGCATCTCTGAGCCAGCACACGCTTGCTCCAGAAACAGGCAGATTCTGTTTGTTTGGGGCTGTGCTCAGGGCTGACTCCCGGCTCTGTGCTCAGGGCTGACTCCCGGCTCTGTGCTCAGGGCTGACTCCCGGCTCTGTGCTCAGGGCTGACTCCCGGCTCTGTGCTCAGGGCTGACTCCCAGCTCTGTGCCCAGGGCTGACTCCCGGCTCTGTTCTCAGGGCTCACTCCCGGCTCTGTGCCCAGGGCTGACTCCTGGCTCTGTGCTCAGGGCTCACTCCCGGCTCTGTGCTCAGGGCTCACTCCCGGCTCTGTGCTCAGGGCTCACTCCCGGCTCTGTGCTCAGGGCTCACTCCTGACAGGGCTCAGGGGACCCTACACAGTGCCAGGAATTGAACTGGGGTCAGCCACACCCACCTTCACCCCTCCTGGGTGTTAAACCTGAGAGCCAGAGGAATTGAGGGGGGCCCAGAATGGAGCCCATGAGGACAGTCAGGGAGAAAACTATACTGAGAGTCACTTGGGAAGAGGACAAGGGACACGTCAGGGCAATGGGCCCGGCGCCCGGCGGGCTGCAAGCCCGTTCACCTGCTCCTCCCCTTAGCGCGCCTGGCTACCTCTTGACCCAAAGCCACCTTCACTCACCAGGCAGGGCCCATGCGCAGAGGGGATGCCCGCGGCAGAAACGCCCTCAGTGGCCCCTGAGAAAGGCCAGACAAGACACCTCCACTCAGACCCCAGTGGCCTCTGGCGCCCTGGTCAGCCTGGACATGAAAACTGCCCCTGCTATTGAAGCTGCCCAGGGCCCATCACCCAGCCCAGGCCCCAGCCACGATCCCTCCAGCTGTTACGAATCCCTGAGCCCACGGGGGGGATGTCCACAGGGGGACTGTCCACTCAGCCAGACTGGAACCAGTCTACGGGGAACAGGCAAGGACCCCCTGTGCGGACCAGCTCACCCTGGCTGGGGTCGGGGTGGCACTCGGACCAACGCCCTCGGGGCCAGACCCTCCCTGCCCTCCGCAGCACCCCTGCTCCCCGGGCAGACCCGCCTGAAGGGTCTCCGACACCTCTGCCACACGTCTCTCCCTCTGGCCTCTGTTCTTGCTGGGCCCTGGGCGCCTTGTGGGGGGAGATTCTGCACTTCCTGTCTCCTCTGTGGGGAATGCAGTTCCCGCCAGTCCCCGCCTCACACGTTGTTCCCAAGTAAGTCTCCATGTCCCCCCAGGGAGCTCCAGTCCACACTGCTCCAGGCCGCGTCCTTCCACATGCATGAGGCATGGGTGTCAGGAGTCAGGAAGACACCGCCCATGCCCCGACTGCTGAGACGATGCAGTGCCGAGTGCTGAATGTCCGGCTTATAGGAAGACTGGCCGCAGGGTCCAGCTCAGACACAGGGACGTGGAGCTGAGCAGAGGGTCTGGGAGGAGTGGGGGGGACCCGAACGTGCCCGTTCCAAACCCTGGTCCCCACGAGGCCCTCATTTCTCCGTGTCCAGCGCCCACAGGAGGCCGTGAGGTTTCTCTTTTTCCACAAACTTCGCTGCTCTTTCCATTTTCATTATCTATGAAAGGGGAAGGAAAGAAAAAAAAAACGCCCAGCGTGTAGTCGACTGTTCCATGCCCCGCCCGCGAGGGGGTCTGTGGTCAGCTGCTCGTCAGCGTGGGGAGCCGGGCGACTGTCCCGGGGCGGACGGGACGCCGTGATTAATACGCTGCCATGCAGACGGACGATGAGCATAATAGAGCTTGAAGGGAATTAATGATAGTTTGAATCTTTAATAATGGGCCATAACTATCTGAAACAGACATCTCCCGCCCGGCGGGTCGCTGGAGGAGCGGAGGGCGTGGAGGTGGCGACGTGGTGACAGCGTGGCCAGTCCGTGGACGGGCCTGGGAGGCTTTCAGGACGCAGCGGACAGCCCGGGCGGGGGGGCCCCTCGCTCTGCGCCCCCACCAGCCTCACGGGAGGGGGAGGCTGTGGCAGCCCGGAAGACCACACAGAACCCCGTGGGATTTGGGGCCCTGCAAACTGTGTCTGTCGCCCGTGTGAATGCGAAGATTAGGCTAATGCAGGCCCCTTCCCTGCCTCTGGCCGCAACCCCGTGTCTGCTCCATGAGCCGGGCTGCCCAGACTATTGTCCTGGGCCTTTGTCCTGGAGAGCCGGAGAGAGGCAGGTCACCCCAGAGGGAGGGTCAAGGCCCGCATGGACAATGGGCCATTGTGAGTCCATCTTGATAAACCGCCTGGACTTTGGGGCCCTCCAGTGCTGCAGCGAGAAGGAATGAGGTGCAGCTCCCCCGGAGGGAGCACCCGCTGCACAGTGTGGGATCAGGAAGCCAAGAGACCCTAAGCTGGAAGTCGCCCTCAGCACCACTGAGTGTGGCCCAAACCCGCCGGCTGCCACCGTCCACCCAGTCTGGGTCTGTGCCTCCTGCTGGCCCCAGCTCGGTGCTCCTCTGACCACACTGTCGCTGTCCCTGTGGGGGACGCTGTCCCAGTCACCTAGACCCTGGTCCCCAGCTGCTTCTCGAGTCTCTGAGAACCGTAATGCACTGCAGAGCTCATGTCCAGTGTGCGGTCAGCGCGACTCGCTGGCCTTAGATCCAGCAAAGGGTCTGCACGGTCAGGGGCTGGCCAGCGGTGTCGCAGGGGGAAGGGGCTTGGAGGGTGAGCGGGGGCGGGCGAGAGAGACACGGCGGGAGAGATGGATGGATGCTCGGTGGGTGGACACGCCTGCCTCCACTTGGGCAGCGTCCACCCCGTCGAGCCCCCGGGCAGCCGCAGCTCACTAAGTCCGGCAGGAGCTCGGGACCCCCTTTCCAGCCTCCTCCCAGGCCACCAGCTGCCCACCACCCTTGGACTGTTCACACCGAGCTCCGGACTGTGGCCGGCCACCCCTGGATTGGTTGTGACCCAGAGAGACGGCAGAGGGGATGGATGATGAGGCCCATGCGTGCCCGGTGACCGGGTTTGATGGCGGCCCCAGGTCCACAGCCATATCCCTCCCCGGAAGAAGACAGCAGCGTCTTGGGCCTCTATCCAGCGCCCTGCAGAGCTGCCCAGGGAACCCGGGAGGCAGTGCTGCGGCTCTCTGGGAGTCTGGCGGGACAGAAGGGGGTTCTCGTCGGCCGTGGGCGGGGTCTGGATGGGCCTTTCGGACGCAGCGTCTCCTTCACTCTCGACAGTTCTGAGGCAGATTGACCTAGCTGGGCCAAAAACAGGTACGCCCACACGTGGTCCATCACACGGACACGTGGCAGCCGATATGGGATAGACTAGCAGGACAGACAGACAACAGATAACAGTGCAGAGAGAGAGAGAGAGAGAGGGAAGGAGGGAGGAAGAAAGACAGACAGAGAGAGACAGAGACAGGCAGACAGAGACAGAGAGACAGAGAGAGACAGAGTGACAGAGAGACAGAGAGAGACAGAGAGACAGAAAGACAGAGAGACAGAGACAGAGAGACAGAGACAGAGAGACAGAGACAGACAGATAGACAGAGACAGAGACAGACAGAGAGACAGAAAGACAGAGACAGAGACAGAGATAGACAGAGACAGAGAAGACAGACAGAGAGACAGAAACAGAGACATAGAGAGAAAGAGAGAGACAGAGACAGACAGAGAGACAGAGAGAAACAGAGACAGAGAGACAGAGACAGACAGAGATAGACAGAGACAGAGAGACAGAAAGACAGAGAGAGACAGAGACAGAGAGACAGAAAGACAGAGAGAGACAGAGACAGAGAGACAGAAAGACAGAGAGACAGAGACAGAGACAGACAGATAGAGACAGAGAAAGACAGACAGAGAGACAGAAACAGAGACAGAGAAAGAGAGAGACAGAGAGACAGGGACAGAGAGGGACGTCAAGACAGCCATTGCCAGAGGCCAGGTGGGAGAGACGGAAGGTGGCGGGCTTTGATCTCACACCAACGGCGGTGTTTGTCCTGGCAGTGACAGGTGTCTTGTTTGATCAGCGCCAAGTCTGAGTGTTCTGGACGCTTCCTCCGAGTCCCCCGCCTATGTGGACTATGCCGGAGATTAGGAACCCTGTGCGCTCACAGCTCAGCCTCTAAACAGCAGGCAACGCGGAAAGGGCCGTAATTACGATCTGAATGCAGGAGATTCCTTTGTGTTCCTCTGTCCCCCGAGACTCTTGTATTCCCGACGTTTGGCCGCTTTTGAAGTGCCTAACTTTCTCGACTTCAAAGTTTTCGTGGTGCCGAAGTAACGGCGCCGTCCCCAGGTGTGGAGTGTGAAGCGGCCCAGCAGGAGCTGTGGGGGCCGTCGCCGTCCCAGCGTCCTGGACCTCAGCGCCGCCCGGGCCAGGCCTGCCCAGTCCCGACGAGCTGGCGGCACCGGGAGGGTACAACCCTTGTTCGTTTGGCCCCTGTTTACCCATTTTCTTCCACAAACATTCCAGGAGAGCCCAGAGCTGCGAGTTCCCTCCCCTGAGTGTCCCCGTTGGCGTACGAGGCTTCACACCGGAACATTCTGGAGAGGGTCTGAGCCATCAAGGTCCCCCGGGAGCTCAGGCATGGCAGTCACTGTCCCACGCCGGGACACCCCGGGTCAGGGCTGTCTCTGCGGGGGCAGGACACACTCACCGAGGACGCCGGTGCAGGGGGCACCGGGCGGACCCCGGGAATCGGGATGTGGACTGGGGGAAGGAGGTTGGGGCTCCCCATGGACAGGCTCACGGAGTCCAGGATCTGCTGTCAACGGAGGCCGTGGCAGCTCCTCTCTGCCTCCCAGAACCCCGAGGACACCCGCTGGGCCGGCCTCCCCGCCCGCCGCTGAGCGCTCCCCGATCAGGCCTGTCGGCAAGTCGTCATGTGGCCGCGGCGAGCAGCGGGAGGCGGCGATGTTATCCCGTGGCAGGTTGTAAACTCAGTCGGACAGAATCAAACCGTTTCCCCCAGCTCCCCACAGGAAGGGGCCCGCGGCTGTCAGAGGCAGGACAAACCGCAAAGCCCCCTCTCCGTCAGCTCCCCATGTCCTCGGTCCTCCGGCAGATGTTCTTGATTTGGACGCGATGGGCCCTCGGACGGGGCCCCTGGGCGCTGTAAATGCTTCCCACCGTGCTTCCCTTGGCGCGGGGGGGCTCACCGGGCTCCCCTCGCAGTGCCAGTGGGTTCTCAGCCCCCCTCTTTTTTTCTTTTTTGCTTTTTGGGTCACACCCGGCAGTGCTCAGGGGTTTCTCCTGGCTCTGCACTCAGGAATTACCCCTGGCGGTGCTCAGGGCACCCTATGGGATGCTGGGATTCAAACCCGGGTCGGCCGCGTGCACCCTCCCCGCTGTGCTATCGCTCCAGCCCTCTCGGTTCCTTTGAGGCTCTGCTGCTTTGGGTCTCCCTGAGACTCTCAAGTGCCGAAGTCTCTGGCCGAGCCCATGAAGGGACGCCCGGGAGCTTGTGGAGGGTCGCGCTCATGAGTGTCCGTCCAGTGACTTGCTCCCCCCGGGCTGGGCCTTCACAGGTTTTTCAGGGAGCTCTGCAGATCCCCCGGTGCCGCAGGGACGCTGCACCGTGGGTGGGACTGTGACTGTCCAGCTCTAACCGGCCCAGCCTCCGGCCGCCTCTCTGCGCCCCCCTCTGTCTCCTGCCCACCCGCCCCCCCCCCCGAGTCCCTTCCAGGACACTCTCGTCCCCAGCCCCCCTTCCCTGCGGTCATTTTAATTACTCTGTCCTAATAACGGCGTTAATATTGATACGTCACGTTCATCAGCTCTAAATCAAGTGTGTGTCCCCCAGGGAGGCACATAACTCATGCGCCGAGCGGACTCCTGAGAGAGAGGACGTGACCGGGAGGGACACCCTCAGCCTCTCACCCCTGCTGGGGAGGGCCACCAGGGGCGGCCAGAACTCTCCTCTGCTCGTGCCCAGACACCGCCTCTGTCCTCATCTGCCGGGGCTCACTGGGCGCGTGTGGGCAGTGGGGACAGGACCCGGCGGCCGAGTGAAGAACTCAGACGAACAGTCTTTCTTCTTTTCTTTTTTTTTTAAATATTATTGGCACGGCAAAGCCTGGCAAACGCCCCATGAGGTATTCGATATGCCAAACACAGTAACAAAAGTCTCACAATTTGTTGTGAGATGTTACTGGTGCCCAGCTGGAGCAAATGGATGAACCACCGGGAGGACAGTGCTACAATTGTATTGAATCACCATGAGATACAGTTACAAGCTTTCAGGTTGGAGTTTCGGTCTACAATGATGGAACATCCGTCCCTCCACCAGTGCACATTCTCCACCGCCCATGTCCCCAGTATCGACCACCCCCAACACATCCCAGTCCGCACCCTGCCTCTACGGCAGACAATTTCCCCGATACTCTCTACTTTGGGGTTGTTTTGCTTGAATTTCCCCACCGCCATTCAAGCCTGCCTGCCAGGGGCAGACGCTAGATCATCTATTTTCTGCAGCACTTCTAAGCAGCTCGGAGAACCGCTCCTCACGCCCCTGGGAAACCGCCTCCCACTCCCCAACTCAGTGCCCTCGTTCCAAGGGGACGTTTTCCCGCCTCGCTGCTCAGTTCCCGCCACTGGACCTGGAGACTCTCTGAGCCCCTCCCATGGCGGCAGGGGCCAGCACGGACCCTCGAAACGCCTTCCTGCTCGGATCAGATCAGCTGTGCTGTCCAGTGATGGTCACGGGTGCCGTTAGAGGAGACTGTCCCCTGTCGTCTCAGGACGGGGAAGCCGCCTGGTGGGGTGGACGTCCAGGGCGGGCCCTTGTCTGGGGCTGGGCTGGGCGGGGGGGTCTACTGGTGGCCTCAGGACTCAGGGTTTGCCCCACGTCCCTCCCTGCACTGGACTTTCTCCCCCGACCCAGGCAGTTGACCGGGCTTGGGTTCCTCTCGGCCTTCCCGCTGCACTGCCCAGCCGGACCCTGGCACCCCCCCAGGACCCAGGGCTATTCCCCAGGCAGGGGGTGGAAGCCACGTCCCAGGAGGTCCCGTCCCCCTCCCCCACTCAAAACCTGCTCTGCCTCCTCAGGCCGCGGTGACCCCAACCCCGTCCCCAGTACTGACCCAGTCCTCTGTCCCCTGGCCCAGTACTAGGTCCTGATACTGCTCTCTGCCCTGCTTGGCCCCTGCCCTGTCCCCAACTCCGACCCCATCTTCTCTCCATTGCCCTGATGCCCTGTCCTGTCCCCTTGTCCCCTGCCCTGTGCCCTCCCTTCTTGGCTTTTGGGGGCCTGAAGGCCCAAATCACCTCAGTTGAGAAGGCAGAACAGACGCCTGAGGAAGAAGGTCCCTGGGAAAGACCAGCAGGACGGCCAGATCCTCTAGCACTGTGTCAGCGGTGATGAGAGAGCAGACGGCAGCTCGGCGAGCTCACTGCGGACGTAGGGGGCCACAGGCCCCAGGATGAACAGGCTACTAAGGAGCTCCAGGGTTGCTCTGCTCAGAGCTGAGGGAGGAGGCTGAGTCCCTGAGCTGAGGGGAGGAGGCCCGAGTGCTCCGAGCTGAGAAGAGAAAGACTGAGTGGAGACATGGACAGCGAGAGACAAGCTGAGTGGCTGAGGTCGAACAGGAGGGCCCGGATGCGTCTCCAGGAGCTGTGCAGTGACTCTAACTTTGTCAGCATCTGGCTTTTTTCTGCAAACCTTTTGTACGATTCTCAAGAACCCACAAGCTTAAAAATTTGATCCACTTTGGGGTGTAAATTCTAAATAATAATGGCGCACCTTTTGTCGAAACAGTGAATGTAATCAAAGTAGATAGAGTGTTAACTAGAATTCATCTGCCTCACAGGCATTGGGAGGGTTGGGAGGGGGCGTTTATTGGGATTCTTGGTGGTGAAAAATGAGTATTGGTGAAGGGAAATGTGTTTGATCATTGCATGACTGAGACTTAAACCTGAAAGCTTAGTAACTTTTCCCACAGTGATTCAATAAATAAAAAATAAATAAAATAAAATAAAAAAATTGATCCACTTTCTCTCCAGTGGGGCCAAGCGTCACTGTTCCTGGGCGTCGGGGCCCCTCACTTGTGCTGGAGACCCCAATCCCCTCCTCCCCTGCTTGTTGGTAAGAAAGCTGAAAGCAAAACTCTGAACGGGAAATCAGAGAACCGGGCCAGGGTGGCCACAGCAGGCGGGGCCAAGGGCCTTGGACACGGTCAACCTGAGTTTGATTCCCGGCACCATCCGGAGTGACCCCTGAGCACTGACGGGTGTGGCCCCAAACAAAAATTCAGAGGCCCGCCTTCAAAATCCACAGTGGCAGCGGCCCGGGAGCCTGGACTCTGGGTCCTCACGGGCTGAAAGTCCTCAGGGGGCAACGCCCAGTTCCAGCCACTTGCTCAAGACTCACTCCCTCGGCCCAGGACTAGGTTCCTGCTGTCACGCCAGGAGCCATGACGGAGCCACGGAGGGAGTCATACTGGGAGCTGCACTGGTGCCACGTTGGGAGCCCACCAGGAGCCATGCCGGATCACTTGATCACTTGACTTCCCGTTGATCATCGATTTGCTCGAGCAGGCGCCAGCAACGTCTCCATTTGTCCCTGTCGCGTGCTAGTGTAGCCCAATGGTGTCTGGTCATTCTAGGAACACGAAGAGCCTCAAACCAATCATTCGGGGTCTTGACGAAGAAGTCTGACCATCTCGTAGGTGAGCGGCCACGCGGTCTTTTGACGTCCCGTGGAATCCAGTCGGTAATGGCTCTAGTCCAGCGGTCATCTCCAAATCTCATTATGTGTCCAGCGCATCTGATTTTCGACGCCTTGGCAAACGAGACAGCGTGCCTGATTCTTTTTTTTTTTTTAATTTTTATTAGTGAGACACCATGAGGTACAGTTGTAGACTTACAAATTTTTGTGCTTGGGTTTCAGTTATACAATGATTGAACACCCATCCCTTAACCAGTGCCCATTTCCCACCACCACGGATCCCAGTATCCCTCCCACCCCCCATCTCCCCCATCCCATCCTGCCTCCGTGGCAGGGCATTCCCTTTTGTTCTCTCTCTCCTCTTGGGTGCTGTGGTTTGCAAAAGAGGCAATGGGTGATGATCATCTTTGGTCTGTAGTCCACTTTCAGCATGCTTCTCCCATCCTGGGAGGATCCTCCCAACGTCCCTGATTCTTGATCATCCACGGAGGTCGGAACTCCGGATTCTTTCTCTCATTTGACCGGAAGCTTCCACAAACTCACGAGCAGTCCTCCCACCCCCTGCCTCCACCCACACAAGGCACGGGCAGATTTTATGGGTGGGCAGCCAAGGCTCTGGGTGCGGACTCCGCCAAGCACAATGCTGGAGCAGGCAGAGCTGGGGGTGGCATCTCCAGGAACCACCTGGCAACTGCCTGCAAAACTGGCATCACTCTGCTGTAGGTGGGCGCCACGGAATACGCTCCCCCCTGTTGGGGGAAGGCAAGGGAGGAGAAGGAGAGGAGAGGAGCCATGAAGGTGGGAGGAGACTGAGAAACTGTCCTTAAAACAGCGAGACTGGGACAGACGGGAGCATCACAGATGGGCGCGTCACTGAGGACAGACAGATGTCACAGAGCGCAGAGGCCGGGACAACGGGCACATCACAGACGGGCGCGTCTCTGAAGGCCTCTGAGGCGTCTCCACGTGGCCGGGACATGATGCTCTGAAAGTGTGGGTGGCTCTGGAGTCCAAATGAGGTTGTCCAGACGCATGTGATTAGCACGCGATTGGTCGGGGCTGAGCCCACGAGACTTTGAACAGAGGATGGCAGAGGAAGGGCACCCACTCGGGCTGTGGATGCTGATTCGGCCAGGCCGAGTCCCTCTGCTCGGTGACCCTGTGCCCCAGAGCAAGGCACCTCGGCCCAGATACAACCCCAAGGGCCAAGAGCTCGCCCTCCCCCCCCCCGGGCTTCCTCACGCCGTGTGTGTGTGTGTGTGTGTGTGTGTGTGTGTGTGTGTGTGTGTGCGCGCGCACGCACCCACAGAGGTAGGCATTTCTAGATTTGGGTCCAAGCCCCTCCAGGCATCCCCTTTGTCTGGCGGATTCTGGGCTCCACCCCTCATGCTGCCCGAGGGGTTCCAGCTCGAAGGATCTCAGCCCCTGGGAGCCCCCTCATGGGACAGAGCCCAGGGGTCCCACACAGGAGAAGCATGTTCCAGACACGCCCCCACCACGCCATCCCAGACGGTTCCACTGAAAGGCTCGCCTGGCCAGGGGCTGCAGGGACCCTCAGGCCGGGGTCAGGGTAACCATGGGGGTCCGGCACCGCCTCAGCCCCCTCTCCCAGGGCCTCCCCGCCAGGAGCCAGGAAACGCGCCTGACGTTCTCTGCTAAACTCAAGGCAGAAGGTTTTATTTCATCTGCCGCCGCGGTCACGTGATATTCTAGTTTGTCAAACTGGTATCTGAGGAGAAGCATGGCTCGGACCCAGGTCGTCGGTAAGGAAAGGATGAGAGTGACGTGGGCAGTGCCGTGGAAGAGCCCTGGGCCACACCCGTGTCTGAACGTGGCAGTTACTCTGGGCAAGGGGCAGTTACTTCAGGGAAGGAGCAGTGACTCCGGGCAAGGGGCAGTTACACCTGGCAAGGGGCTGTTTGTTGCTCTCGGCAATGGGCAGTAATTCCAGACAAAGGTCAGTTACTATGGGCAAGGGGCCGTTACTCTCAACAATGTGCAGTTACTCCAGGCAATGGGCAGTTATTCCAGACAAGGGACAGTTACTTCGGGCAAGGGGCCGTTACTCTCAACAATGGGCAGTTACTCCAGGCAATGGGCAGTTATTCTCGGTCAGTTATTCTTGGGCACTTACTCCGGGCAAGGGGTAGTTTCTGTGGGTAAATGACAGATGCTCTGGGTAAGGGGCAGTTACTCTGGGTAACGGGCAGTTACTCTCAGCAATGAGCAATTACTCTCCATAATGGGCAGTTACTCCCAGTAACGGGCAGTTACTCTGGGTAATAGGAATCACTCCTGGCAACGGGCAGTTACTCTCAGCAATGGCAGTTACTCTGGGTAATGGGCAGTTACTCTCGGAAATGGGCAGTTATTCTTGGTAACTGGCTCCTTTAGAATCACATAAAACACTGAGATTTTCTATTTCCAAATAAAAGGAGAAAACAAAATGCTCCCAGTGCCACCCGGCTCTCTTAGGTGAACTTGATGAACTTGGTGAACCTTTATTTATTTATTTAATTAAAATTATTTATTATTATTTGCTTTTTGGGTCACACCGGGCAATGCACAGGGGTTACTCCTGGCTCTGCACTCAGGAGTCACTCCTGGTGGTGCTCAGGGGACCGACCCTATGGGATGCTGGGAATCGAACCCGGGTCGGCCGCGTGCAAGGCAAACGCCCTACCCGCCGTGCTATCTCTCCAGCCCTGGGTAACATCCTTTAAGGCAGAAAGTCACCCTCCCGGCCTCGCGACTGTCCAGCTCTCGCACCCGGGCATTCTCGGGCCATGCCAACAGGGCAGTGGTGACGCCCGCCTCCACCAGCAACAGGCGCTTACGGGGAACCCGCCAAGAGGAACCCGCCAAGAGAGGCCTCCGAACGCACACAGTCCCATCAGCGGGATTCATTAGCTATGACGGATTGCGCTATTTTGCTAAAGCGAGATTGCTGGTCGGGGGTTTAATGGCAGAGAAATGGAGTGGCGGCGCCCTGCTCACTCACCACTGCCGGGAAGGCATCTGAGTGCCCCGCGTGATGGACTGTCATTTGCGTCCCCAATATTATCATTGTCATAATTTACCCTTTTCCGTTTTTTTTACATATTCCCTTCGTTGTTTTAACTGCCAATCCATTATGTTGACAGGCCAATCATTTTTTAAATGTGTTCCAAAATGCAGTAATGACAAATCAAAACATGCCGCTTAATGAACGCTCACTCGCGGCCCGTCTCCGCTACATTGACTGCGACCCGGCTGTGGCGCTGGTGTCCCCGCGGCGGCTGAGCCTGGGAGGGGACAGTGGGGGACACTGTGGCCGGGCCCCGGGGCTCATTCCGCTGCCAGCTTCCCTGAGTGCCGGGGCGAGTGGCCTAGAAAGGGCAGTGACACACTGGACCTTCTCTGCTCCTCTGACCCAGGGCCAGCGCGTCCACTGGGTCCTGCGGTGGGGACAGGAAATGCCCTGGACACAGCCTCACTCATGCCCCTCGGGCACTGACTGCTGCCTGTGGGAAGCGCAGCCGTGGCCCGAGTCCCGGGCAAGGGGGTTCTCGGGGCCCGGGCTGGGATTGTGAGACCAGCAACACCCCTGCGTGGAGGAGCCCAGCTCAGGGTCCTCTGGAGGCCACTGCGGCCATCAAAGGGGCAGCGGGAAACGGAGAGTGCAGGGGTGCGGGCTGCCCAGCGAGAGGCCCTGTGAGTCCTGGTGCCTCAGGGGAATGTCCACACTGGGCCCCTGGTCACAATGACACATCAACACAGTGCAGGGGACGGGAGGGGAGGGGAGGGGTCGGGGAGGGGAGGGGAGGGCAATGAATGCTCTCACCTGGGGCCCCCAGTGGCCCCCTGAGCCAGAGCTTTGGGTCACCTGCCCCGTCCTGGCTCCTGGCAGACCCCAGGGCCCCGTTTCCGAGGGCGGCTCACGGAAGCAGCCCCGGGACAGCAGAGACAAGAGGCCCCAGTGCCGCACCACAGACAAGAAGTGATTCGTTTGGGGCTGGAGCAACAGCACAGCGGGTAGGGCGTTTGCCTTGCACACAGCAGACCTGGGTTCGATTCCCAGCATCCCATATGGTCCCCCGAGCACCGCCAGAAGTAATTCCTGAGTGCATGAACCAGGAGTAACTCTTGTGAATCACCAGGTGTGACCCAAAAAGAAAAAAAAAGTGATTTGTCCTCTCTGGGTCTCCCAACCGCACCTTCAGCTTCCGAGAACCCGCCACCCCCACCCCCCACCCCGCCGTTCCTGAGCCCGGGCTGGCTCTGCCCAAGTCCTGGGAAAGACCTTCCTGCCCGAGGTCGGCGTCCCGGGCCCACTCGGTGCGCAAGTGGCATCCTCGGCGGCAGCAGACGGGGTTTCCGTCGCAGAGACCCAGGACCCGAGTTGCCGAGAGGCCCTGGCACAACCCCGTCCCCTGCAGGGGGAGGAACTCGTTCGGCTCTGCCCAGCCGGGGACACGGGACAGCGCAGAGATGGCGGTGAGGGGGTTGTGTGGGAGGGCGTGTTCAGCACACACGACCCCTGGACAGCCTTGGGCCCCCCACGGGCAGCAGAGCAGCCTCCCAAGGCGGACGCACCGAGACGGCAGTTTCTGCCCCTCGGGAGGAGGGTCCCGTGTCAGCCGGAAGGGCCTTTCCTGGGCCTCGGGACAGAGGATGGAGCGGACTCTGGAGGGGCCCTGCTGCCTGCCCCTCCCTCCCCACCCCTGTGCGTGCCCCAAGCCACCTCCTGGCCCTGCACCATCAGCCGACCCCTCATGACTCCTCTCCCGCACATCCAGACCGAACTCAGTCGGAAACCTGCCCCTCGGCTGTGCCCTCAGCAGCTCCCCGACGGGCGGCAGAGCCGAGCTGGGCCCCTGAAGACTGAGGGGAGACACCGGCAGAACCCAGAGGCCGAGAAGGGACAGGACAGTTTACGGGACAGTCTCAGGTGGGCGCGGGTTCCTCTGCTGTCCAGGCCTCTCCTTGGCGTCCCCCCGTGCTGCCTCGGGACGCCCCGTCCAGCGTCTGACTTCCAAAACCATGCGCTGTTCTGCGTTCCCTGTCCTGAGCCCTGGGCCACCCCATAGCCGTGTGCCTCAGTCTCCCCACGGCCGCCTGCTCTGTCCTGGGCACCGCCCCGCCCTGCACCCCCGCGCCTGCCATCCTGCCCCCTTCCCTGGCCTCTGGTGAGACGCCTGCCCGCCCTTGTTCTGCCCGGTGGGAGGGGGATCAGGAAGAGGTGGGGCTGGAGAGACCCCGGAGCCCGGGGCGGGGAGCACAGACCCCTGAGAACTGAGTGGGCCGCTGGAGCTGGGCTCCAACTCGCCCTCCTTGGCACTCAGCGTCCCCCCGTACTCACAACCTACAACGCCTCAACCTCACTGGCCGGGGCTCTGGGGGGTTGCCTGGGGGGTCTCTCGGGGTGCCCGCCCAGCCTCGGGGACACATGTGCCCTGTCCCGGCTGCGTCCCTAGCCCCAGCTCAGGCGGATTTGATCCATCCTTCCGTGGGGCTGCCCGGGCAGATGAGGCCGGACGCTCAGGGTCTGGTGGTCACCTGTCCGTCCCTCACTCCCCCTTGCCCACCCTGCCAGCACTCATGACCCCCGGGCGAGTCCAGGGAGCAAGAACGGCTGCCCCGAGCCGTCAGTGCCCAGCTGACAGGGTGACAAGAGCGAGCAGGGCCAAGCCCTGGGATGGTCCCTGACCAGCTGGGAGGACGCCGGCACTGGAAGGGGAGAGTTAGCGGGGGGCAAGCCTGATCGCCCAAGGCTGAGCCCCCCGGGGAGCAGGGAAGGGGCCTCCCAGTCCTGCTGAGAAGTCCCCATTTCGCCCCATAGTTCCCTGCTCACAGCCACTCCCTGTTCAGTCCATTCTCTCCCACCGAGGTCTCCATTTCTACTTTCCAATTCAAGAAACCCTTGTTGTCGCCCCGACGGGCGTGCGACTCGCTCCCTCTGGCTGGGGCTCTGCCCGGTACCCCACAGGCGCCACGTCAGGCCGCCAGAGCTGCTGAATTTCCTCGGAAGCCCACAGGCCGTCAGCAGCCCCCCGGGACCCCCGGAGCAGCTGGACGTGCTCCAAGGGGCTGCGGTTCTGCGCTTCCGCCTCCAAGGCCCCGACGGGCGCGCGGGGCTTGATTAATCTGAAAACACAATCGCGCTTTCAAATATTTATGCTCTCGCGACAGGCCAGAGTCACCTGGCCCGCCCGGTGCCTCTAATCACGCAGATGTAAACATTCTGCAGCCGATGCAGCCGCCAGGACTTTGAAGTTCGCTGGGCTTTGTCAAGCCGGGTCCTTTGACAGGGGACAGGAAACCGGCCACGCGGAGAGCCGCCTCGTCCCCTGGGCCCGCGGGGCGGCTGCACTGCAGGGACTGCAGAATGCACTGTGTGGAGGCCGGGAGAGGAAGCCCGCGGGCTTTGATGTCAGAGCAGAGCAGCCCGAGCAGGGAGGGGCAATGGGCAGCGCCTCCTTGGCCCAGCTCCTGGGCCGGCGCTGGGCAGCCTCTTCCTCCTCCTCCTCTTCCTCCTCCCGGTCTTCTTCCTCCCCCTCCTCCTGCTCCTCTTCCTCCTCCCCCTCCTCCCCCTCCTCCTCCCCCCTCCACATCCTCCCCCTCCTCTTCCTCCTCCTCCCAGTCCTCCCGCTGCTCCTCCCCCTCCTCCTCCTCTCCTGCTCCCCGTGCTCCTCCTGCTGCTGCTGCTCCTCCCCCTCATCCTGCTGCTCCTCCTCATCTCCCCTCTGCTCCTGCTCTCCCTCCTCCTCCTCCTGTTTCTCCTCCTCACCCTCTTCTCTCCTCCCTTATCCTCCGTGCTCCCCTCCCTCCTCCTCCCGCATCTGTCTGCCCCCACCTGCTCTCCCACCCACTCTGGGGGTCTGTCCCCGCTGTGGGTCGCAGTGAGTTGTCGGCTCTGAGCCCCAGCAGGTTTCTCTCAGGTGCTCCCGTGTCTCGCTCCCGGCTTTCTGCCGAGCTTCTCGGGCCTGTGGGCTCATTTCCTCAGCGGCGACACGCGTCTGTCTGTGATGCACCCAGCTCTTGCTCTCTGCCCGAGGGTCGCCCGTGGGACCTCCTGGGTCCTTAGAGCTGAGCACTGAGCTCTTTTCTTTCACTGTCAGTACTTCTCTTTGCTTGGGGCTGCGCCCGGCGGTGCTCAGGAATCCCCTCAGGAGGCTGGACCAGGCTCAGCCTGTTCAGTGCCTCCCCCGAGACCATCCTCCGCCCTGGCGCCTTTTCGTGGCTTTTCTTTCCGTCTCGTAAGCTTCAGGCCGGGTAGTTCCTGCTCACGCTTCTAACTGGCCTGTGTCGTCTCTAGTGAGACTGTCCACCCCATCCACAGTCCTGCCGGCCCCACGCTCCTCTCCTTGTCCCCGGGAACTGTGCTCTGGGCCGGGCCAGGGCAGGCCCCAAACAGGCTCATCACGGGTGCCCCCCTCAGCCCCTACGGCGGCCGCTCCTCACTCTCCATCCCCCCCCCTCCGTGCCAGCCTCCCAGGGGTCCCCTCTGGTTCCCGTCCTCCCTCCACACCCCCTTGCTCCGCTGGGCAGGAGACCTCCCTGTCCCCAGTACTGGCTTGCCAGGAAGCGTTGCCAAGGCACCCAGGCCGAACTCAGATTCCTACACGTCAACTGGGTCTTGAAGCTCGGTTTTGCATGCTGGGTTCTTCTTTTTCTAAGTCGGTTTAGAAATGCAGTGTCCTGGTGTGAATCATGTCTGGAGTTTGGAAAAGCAAAGCACTCCTGTCAGGAAGAGTGAACTAAAGGGAATAAAGGAGTTCATGGAAACTCCTGAGGGGACCCGGCCAGCAGCTAGTACGGGGTGGGGGGGGGGGGGGTGAATCGTATTTGTATTCAAGGCGGCGTTTTATATTTTTAATTAAGGTAAAGGTAAAGGTAAAGGCCCTCCCGTTGATCGTCGATTTGCTCGAGCGGGCCCAGTAACGTCTCCATTGGAGACTTTGTTGTTACTGTGTCTGGCATATCGAATACTCTCGGTAGCTTGCCGGGCTCTCCGAGAGGGGCGGAGGACTCGAACTCGGGTCGGCCATGTTGGCCGCGTGTAAGGCGAACGCCCTACCGCTGTGCTATCGCTCCAGCCCTATTTTAATGAAAATAAATGCAAAATAGACTTGTCAAAATGCTGAGGTTATTGGCATGCGTCAAATCTGACAGTTGACTCAGAGGATATTTATTGGCTCTCGTTTTTCCTGTATCTTCTAATTTTTTTCTCTTTTTAATTGAATCACCATGAGATATAATTACAAAGCTTTCATAATTGAGTTTCAATCATTCAATGATCAAACGAGTGCCCGAGAACAGACGACTGGTTAAAGAAACTTTGGTACCAACATCTACACAATGGAATACTATGCAACTGTTAGGAGAGATGAAGTATCTACTAATTTAAAGCTTCCTCGTGGAGACTAGGAGGCGGTCCTCATGTCCAGAATCCTTCTCCTGTGGGGTTCCCAGGGCCTCTGCTCACAACTGCATAACTAAAGAGCTTGGAGGCTGCTGCGGGGGGCTCTGGAGTGGAGACCCCCAAGCAGAGGTCCTGGAGATGGGGTGGTCTGGTGACGTCTCTCTGATGGTGCATTGCCAATGCTTCCTGTCAGAGAAAGGCTTGATAAACACAGACATAGCCATGGCCGTGCCCAGGAGGGGGTATGGGCTGGCACGCAGGAGCACACACACGTCTGCACCTTCCAAAGGTCCCAAGCGCTGGGGGTTGTGGCAGGCATGGGGAGCACTGGGGAGCGAGTCCCTAAGTCCGGGCTCTCTGGGATACGCTTGTCTACTTCCCGGCAGGGTCAGTGGCCCTCGAGACTGAATGATCCGGGAGGTGAGACCCCAGGTTGGACCCACCCCGGGGTGTTTCCCTTGGAGAAGGGGGACAAGGCAGGCCCGGGGCACTAAGGGGGCTCCTGCCGGGGGTGTCTCTCGGACCCCGCGAGGCAGTGAGGGGCCGCGTGCACGTCTCTGAGCGTTGCTGGTCTCTGACCTGGCTTCGCATGACACCAGGTGCCCGTCCCTCCCGCACTCGGTCCTCCCCGCTCTCCCTCCGCCCGGGGACAGGCCACCAAGGGCAGAGGCTGGGCAGGGCAGCTCTCCTGGGGAGGGGTGGGCGCTGGTGGCTCCGATGCCAGGAGGAAGCATGAGAAGGACGAGGGCCCAGGGTCCGGCCCTGCTGAAGGTCAGCACACAGAGCCGTCCTGCCCAGGGCGGCTGCCGCCCAGTTCCACGAGGATTGTCGCCAGACCGAGACCACACAGCCCCAGGAGAGCCCAGACCTGGGTTCGAGACGGGCCTTCTCTCGCCCGGGGGCACCAACGCCCACTTCCTCATCCTCCTGTCTCGGGTGCACACTGCGCTGGGGGTCCTTCCGCCCGGACTGTCCTCCCACCCCCCACCAAACCACACCCTCCAGAGGGGCCCATGGGGTGCAGGGGTGTGGGCAGCTGGGCAACCGCCGGAGCCTGCGGGTGCTTCTCCTTCCTCAGTGCTCCGACAAGGCTCGTGGCGCTTGGCTGTGTCTTGGGGGCCTCGGGGCTCGGCTGAGTGTTGGTCTCCGGGGGACCCTCCCTCCCAGCCAAAGCGATGAGGGGACAGGGCAAGGGAGGAGGCCAGGGGTCCTCGGGGAGATGGGACACACGTGGGGAGTGCTGAGAAGTGGCCTACAGGGGGCAGAGCCCGCAGACGCCGCCCACCCGTTTCTCTGGCCAAGTGGCTCAGGCTGGCGGGGCAGGAGGAGCTGTGGGGAGGAGCCCGGCAGCCCAGGGCCACCCCCTGGGGCCTGATACATGACGAAGCCCCCCTGGCCGCCCCCCTCCCCGGCCTCCGCCCCCGACTCATGGCGGCTTCCAGGACTTGGGCTTCTCTCGGTCCGCCTCATCTCGTTCTCTCCTGTGGGCTCCTGCCTGCAGTGCTCGGGGTGACTCCAGGGGGCTGTGAGGGAGGCACATGCTGGGCTCTGGAGACAGGAGTACGGCCTGCAGGGTGTCCGCGAGGCAGGACAGGGCAGGGCTGGGCGCCTCCGAGTGAGACCCCTCCCCGGGCACGGTGGCTCACGGCACCACGTCTGCCTTTGCCCCAGCTCTGTCTCGGCGAGTTTAGTCCTCGTCACGCAGCGTTTATCACTAAACCCCAGCTGGAGCCGGCTTGCTGGTGCCAGTGCCAGCCTGGGGCTCTGCCGCCCGACTCCAGCTGCCCGAGATGAGGGTGCGAGCCGGCAGGGGACGGGGTGGGCTCAGGGTCCCCGTGGGCGTCGTGGGTTCTGACTCAGCAGCCCTCAGCTTCCTTCCCTCCCAGCACCCGTGAGTGACAGGATCCAAGCGCAGGATGAGCCCCGCTTCAAAGCCCCCCACCCCAGGGGGGGCAGACCCTGGGTTCAGAGGGGGGACCCAAGATTTGGGGAGCTGATTGGAGACAACCCCGCCAGCCCTAGGGGTCCCAGGGCGGGGGCGCTCCCCGGAGAGGCACGGGGGCCCGTTTCCAGGGAATCTGGCCGGTCCCCAGGAGGGGGCAGGGTCCCTGTGACCACTGCCTGAGGGTCCTACGTCCCTGCACCCAGGCTCCAAGGCTCCTGACTCCCCCAGGCTCAGCCACCCGCCCTCCAGGCTTCCAGAAGGATCCACGGCCTCACTGAGACGGGCCCCTGAGTCTGCAGGGGGCGTCGCTGGAAGAGACGCCTGGGACCCCGGGAACCCGCTCAGCACTGAGCATCCCCGCAACAGCGGGCACGGCTGATGTGAGACCCAGCCACCCATGGGGTCCTGAGAAAGCCCCAGCCCTGGTCCTGGCCACGCTGAGCCCTGCAACCCGGCAGCGACGCCATCCTGGACCCCAATGTCCCCAAGTGGGGAGGTGACCACATCCCACGATCCTTGGCGGGAAGTCTCACCCGAACGCAGCCCCATGGTGGGAGCGTCTGTCACGTGAGGCCCCGGGCAGGTTCCTAGGACAGACAACGCCTGGAACTGTCTGGATTGGAACCGGGCGCCAGGTGCACCCCGAGGAGAGAAGTCGTGTGAGCTCATGGCTCAAGGCCGCCCTGGCCAAGCCCGAGGCCCACGCAGCCCAGTGTCCTCTGGAGGCCCCTGGGAACGCCGCTGCCCGCTGTCCCCAGCCTGTGGCCACACCCATCCGCGTCTCTGCCACTTCTTGGAAGGACTCAGGCGGGGCTGACTCCCTCTGCTCCCACGGGGCCACTTAACTCACTGTCTGCAAAAATCCATCTCACTCTCGGGCTGGGGGAGACAGGTCTGGGGGCCCCACAGCCTGTCTGACCCCACGCGCCTGTGTCTGCTCCTGCTTCCAGGACCCCCGAGGGCGCCTCAGCCCACTCGGCAGGGAGCCCCCTGCCCAGAGCCCTAGCCGGCCGGACTCTCGCCCGCTCTGCCCACCACCCGTGCTCTAGGGCGGATTCTTAATGTATTCTTAATTTTTGTTGGAGGGAGGGTGGTTGGAGTCATACCCAGCGGTGCTCAGGGCCCACTCCTGGCTCTGCACTCTGAGGCCCCAGGATAGACGGGTGGGTCCCGCGCAAAGCAAGTGTCCATGGCAGCATGGCCCCTCTGGGCCGTGGACGTCCCTTGTGTTGTTTTTGTTTGGGGGCCGTGGCGGAGGTGCTCAGGGCTGACTCCTGACTCTGTGCTCAGCGATGACTCCCAGTCACCTCTTGAGTGAGTCACAGTGCAGCTTCTCTGAGATCCTCGCCTCTAGCTGGTCCTTGTGGGTGTGGTTGATCCCATGTGTGCTGCTGGGGATCGAACCCAGGTCGGCTACATGCAGGGCAAGTGCCCCCCTGCTGTACTATCTCTCCAGCCCCAAGATGTCTCTTTTATTATTATTATTATTATTATTATTATTATTATTATTGGGCTGGGGTGATAGCACAGTGGTAGGGCGTTTGCCTTGTGTGCAGCCAGTCCGGCTGAGCCGCGTTCGATTCCTCTGCCCCTCTCGGAGAGCCCGGCAAGCTACCGAGAGTATTCGATATGCCAGACACAGTAACAACAAAGTCTCCAATGGAGACGTTACTGGGCCCGCTCGAGCAAATCGACGATCAACGGGAGGGCCTTTACCTTTACCTTTACCTTTTATTATTATTATTATTGATGTATTCAATATGCCAAACACAGTAACAATTGTCACAATGGAGACATTACTGGTGCCCACTCGAGCAAATCGATGAACAGCAGGAGAACAGTGACAGTGACAGTGATTATTATTTTGCTTTTTGGGTCACACCCAGCAATGCTCAGGGGTTCCTCCTGGTTCTGCATCAGGAATTACTCCTGGTGGTGCTCGGGGACCCTATGGGATGCCGGGTTTCGAACCCGGGTCCGCCGCGTGCAAGGCAAATGCCCTCTCCACTGTGCTATCACTCCGGCCCCAAGTTGTCTCTTTTGAAGGACATTTCTGCTACACACCCAGAGGCCAGCATGGTTGCACGGCGACCCCATCCTACGGCCAGCACAGGGACCCCCGTCAGCGCCATGCTGAGCCCTGTGGCCATGAGGCTGGTTCTCCCCACCCCTCCCTGGCCCGGCAGACACAACCCTGCCAGCTTGCAGGGGTAAGGACAGAGGCGACACTCAGGGAAGAGGCACGTGGCCAGCTACAGGGCACCATCTGGGAGCGGAGCACAGGACCATCACAAATGCCCTCGACCGTCCCCACGAGAAGGCAGAGCCCAGAGGCAGAGGCGAGGGACCCCCAGAGGCCTCCCTGGGACCCTGCGACCCAAGCCGGGTTCCAGAGCTGCTATGGGCCGCTGGCCCATGGAGGCCCTTGCGTCCACCTTGTGTGCGGGCGTGTCCGAGGTCACTGGGAGGAGCTGCGTGTTCCGGCACCGGAACCAGGACCAGCAAGATGGACCCACTGCACTGAGAGATTCTGGACAGAGACTGGGGGATCCCAGTAAGACAGTGGGGGGCTTTGCACGGGGGGCCTGGATGAGGAGAGGACAGGCTGGGCGAACAGCCTCGAGGGGCCACGACTCCCCTCTGTTCCTCACACCCACAGGTCTCAGGGAGGCGCGTGGCCTGAGAGGACAGCAGGGCCGGCTGGGTCCCACCCAGGGGCCCAGACGTGGCTTCCGCTGCCGCCGGCTTTCACATGCTCCGAGGGGCCCCGGGAGCTGCCACCTTCAGGAAACGGGGTGGGTCCGGCCGGCACCCATGCCCAAGTCCAGCCAAGCAGCGTGGGGGCACCCCAGGGCCAGGGGAGAGAAGCCACAGTGAGGCAGCAGCAGTGAGGACCCCGGAAGAGGACCAGCAAAGCGCCCCTGGGCCCTGGTGACCCAACAGCGCTGGACAGAGACTCAGCTGCATCCGTGACCACAGACCAGCAGAGCCCCGGAGGAAATGACCCGGAAATGACCTGGTCACTGGGGCCGCGGGGGTCCCCCAGCCCCCCAGGCCGGCTTGCGGGTGCCCAGGGCCAGCTGCCTGGGGTGGGGAGCATGCAGCGGGGGCTCCCTGGAGGCACAGTGTGGAGTTGATGGGGTGCCAGGACTCACAGCGGTCTGACGTATGGGGGAATGGGTGGGTGACCGTCCTGGGAGTCTCTGTGCCATGGCTATACACGTGGGCCCAGGGCATCTTGCGGCTCCGACCCAGCTCTGCGGCGGCTTCTGTGCTGCAGGAAAGAGGTGGCAGGAATGAGCCGCTCACAGGGCCAGTCCCGCTCACAGCCCACCGAGGGTCGGACTCCAGACACCAGAGACATTGTCACTGCTACCAGCCCCCTGCGGCCGGCCGTTCCGTGCTGGGGGCCCAGGACTCAAGCCTCTACTGCTGGCACTGGGCCTGGAAAGCCTGCAAAGGTGGTTCCCAGGGGTGGACACTGCCCTGGAGGTCCCGGGCTGTGATCTGAGGGTCCTCGGACGCAGGGACCCACTTAGAGGAGCCCAGAAGGGCCCAGGGGCTCAGCCCAGTTAGTGGCCAATGTCACTCCTGGAAAAGGAGTCCTGGAAAAACAAAAGCCAGAGCTCCAGGTTCTGTACTTGAAAAGCCATTTCAGGGGAAGGAACGCACAGCCCTGGGCTAACAAAAAAACAAAAAAAAAGCGTTGAAATCAGACCCGGTTCCAAACGCTCATCTCTGACCAGCCGGAATCCTGCGCGGTGCAACAGCGCCCCCTGGTGCCGTGTCCTGAGACCGCACCCCGGACCCTCACCTGGGCCGTTTGGGGGGTCCCGCACCCACCAAGTGACCTTCAACCCAAGGTGCGTCCAGCTGGGGGCCTCTGGCCACTCTCGGGAAGTGGGTCATCACCGACAGGCAGAAGAAGGGGGTCTGCGGGCGCTGTTGCGGCCCTCCCCGTGCTTGCTCTCTGCTGCTGTGGGGAGACGCGCGGTTCTGCACGTTGGTTTTCCGTCCTGCAGCCTCTAAAGTCGTCCCCACTCATCCTCACGGCGTCTCCACGACTCCCCGGGAGGCAGGTGGGAAGCCAGCCCCGCTCTCTGCCTCTCCGCTGAGAAGGGCGTGTGTATGTGTGTGTGTGGGGGGGGGGGGGCAGGGTGCCTGGTGCTAGCACACTGGGTCAGAGGGCAACGAGCTCGACCCACAACCTCTGACCTCCAAGCTCCCCGCATCCCTCCAGCAAGCCACCCCTGCCCAGGGCCCGAAGCCTGGGGCTTAAGGCAGGTAAGTATGATGGATGCCCAGGAGTAAATATTATTCAGAGTCAATTAACTCCCGTGTCACAAAGCGCAGCATGAACTGTCTTCCTGTGTCTATTCAAAACGGACACTGCTAAATACCCACGCAAAGGACATAAAGGAAAGAGAAAAGCAATCAGGATTATCAGTGCCTGATGGAACTGGGTGTGCCTCAGGGGCACTGTTTCGGGAGTAACTCAATACACCTCAGCTCCCTGCGGAAGAGCAAGGACAAGCCAGTGTTATCCAACAACTAGCCACGGAGAACCCGTGTGGTCATAGAGTTCCCTCCTGACCATGGAGAGCTCATGTGGTTATGGAAACTCCACCTGGCCACGGAGAACCCTCACGGCCACGATATCCTGGGAGCTTGACCACAGAGAATTCATGTGGCCACGGAGATCCCACCAGACCACGGGTAACCCACATGGCCACGGAGAGCCCACGCAACCACAGATACTGTGCCAGACCACGGAGACCCTGTCTGACCACAGAGAACCCATGTGACCATAGGGACTGTGGCCCCGGGACCTGGGCTAAGTCGCTCTTTGATGTGTCGCTAGACCGAGCGTCTGTGCCCTCGTGTTTAACCCTGAGTTTCTCAGCCTCCAGGGCAGTGACGGGCTGTTGGACTAGAAATATTATAAGACTAGGTATATTATGGGCTGGAGCGATAGCACAGCGGGTAGGGCACTTGCCTTGCAAGCAGTCGACCTGGCAGACCCGAGTTCGATTCCTCCGCCCCTCTCACCCCTCTCAGAGAGCCCAGCAAGCTACCGAGAGTATCTCGCCCGCATGGCAAAGCGTGGCAAGCTCCCCGTGGCGTATTCGATATGCCAAGCACAGTAACAAGTCTCACAATGTTACTGGGCCCGCTCGAGCAAAATCAATGAACAACGGGAGGACAGTGACAGTGACAGATATAGTATAAAGACTAAAAAGATTATAATGACTAGGAATATTCTAAGAAGTGAATTCACTATGATTGTTTGAATGGATTACTAGCTGAGGAAAGGAGAAAGCAATCCACCGGGATAGAATCCCGCCCTAGTAATCTGCTGCTGAACCCTCAGATGAGATCTTGTCCTTGAGTTAATCTCCCGAAGGAGGGGCTTTGCCTCTCTTTGTTGTTAAGACAATATTCAACCCCACCCTTCATAATTCTATAGAGCTATGCTGTCAGGGTAAGAGGGCACTAGAAAGTCAAGGACTACAGCTGGGCATTCTAGGGAAAAGGGCAGCTCAGATAGAGAAGGGAGCACCAAATGAAGAGTGTCTGGAGGATCCTCCCAGGACGGGAGAAGCAGGCTGAAAGTAGACTATGGACCGAACATGATTGCCACTCAATGCCTCTCTCGCAAACCACAGAACCCAAAAGGAGAGAGAGAACAAAAGGGAATGCCCTGCCACAGAGGCAGGGTGGGATGGGGGGATGGGGGGTGGGAGGGATGCTGGGACCCGTGGTGGTGGGAAATGGGCACTGGTGGAGGGATGGGTACTTGATCATGGTATAACTGAAACCCAAGCACAAAAATTTTTAGTCTACAACTGTACCTCATGGTGTTTCACTAATAAAAATTTTAAAAAAAGAAAATTGAACATGGGTATATGAACGCCTTTCTATTAATTTTCTTATTTGTGTGTTTCAATTGCTATTTGAAGCAATGCTTTTATATGTTCAGTATTTGTATGGGTGTGATCATTTTTGATTTCTAGATTTGTTTACACTCTAAAATCAATCTTCTTTCTTAAAAAAAAAGCCAAGGACTAGAAAGATGAGGACTCTGGGATTAGATGAGGACTAGGCGACGGTGATGGCTGGCAGTGGAGGGCTAAGAGACCACGACGAGACTAGGAAGGAGACGACGAAGTAGCGGACTTTGAGGTCTACGAGGAGATGAGGGTGAAGGAACTGTGATGACTGGGACTACGACCAAAACTACGACTATGATTTTGCCGTAAGGGGAGAGATCAGACTACGCTGGGGAAGAGAGAGAAAAAAAAAACTTCTACCGGCCAGCCTGGGGCCCGGGCCCTGTTTCTCGCTCCCCCGTCCTTTGTCTGTCGACTGCCTGGGCCAGCCAGGGGAACGGTTCTCAGCCACCGAGCGCTCGAGTCCCTCGCATGGCCCCATGCCTTTTCTTTGTCACTCACGGCCAGTCGGGTGTCCGTGGTCAGACAGGGTCTCCGTGGTCTTGTGGGGGTCTTTGTGGCCATGTTAATTCTCCATGTCAGGCAGGATCTTCGTGGTCACCAGGGTCTCAGCTTTGGTCCCCAAGGCTCCACCCCCCCCCCAACTCTCCCAAGACCCTCTTCCCAACTCGGTGACCAGCCTCCGAGACCCACATCCCTGGCCTGGTCTTCTGAAGAGCTTTGGGGGGTCTCTCCAAAGCAGATGAATGGGGGCTGGAGTGATAGCACAGCGGGTAGGGCGTTTGCCTTGCACGCGGCCGACCTGGGTTCGATTCCCAGCCTCCCATATGGTCCTCTGAGCACGCCAGGAGTGACTCCTGAGTGCAGAGCCAGGAGGAACCCCCGTGCATTGTCGGGTGTGACCCAAGAAGAAAAAAAAAAGCAGATGAATGATGGGGCCACGGCATGGCCCAGGGGAAGAAATCAAGTTGGCAAAGGGCACCGGGGGAGAAGGTGGAGAGACGCAGAGAGCCGGGCTTCTGGTGCCCAGGGACATGAGCAAGAGGCACAGCCAACTCTCACCAAACACCCCTACGGAGTGCACATGGGGGGCTCCAAGCGGGGCCCAGGAGGTCCAGGGACCTGCCGGCACATCTCAGCCAACAGGGCAGGTGGTCCGATGTTCAGCCCCAGGACACTGCAGTCCAGGTCTCGAGTCACCCAGGTCTGCCCGGCAGCGGACAGGCTCCAGGGCTAACCTGGTGGTGCTCAGGGGTCCGTGGTACCAGGGATCAAAACGGGGTGGGTGGCACCAAAGCAAACGCCGTAACCACTGCGCTACCTGACCAGAAAACTTTGTTCGATGCGGAATCTTGAGATCTATCCCAAGTCCTCCATTCAGTCACGTGGCTCCATGTGGGGGGCGCATCGTCTAGGAAGTGGGGTTCTGAAGGAGGCCCCCCGGTGCTCAGAGTCACGTGGGGCGGGGGAGACGGCCCAGCGGAGATGGGGGCGCCGGCTTAGACTGCAGACGGGCCCTGTTAGGAGACGCAGGCTCGATGCCCAGCGCCGAGGTGGCCCCCAGAGCACAGAGCCAGGAGGAGCCCTGAGCACTGCCTCGGTGGCCCCAAGTAAAACTAAGCACGGGTCGGAGTCTGCTTCGACTGTAAGACAGAATCAAAACCACGTTGAACCTGAGACTCCACACAGGGAAATCGCCTTCTGTGACCTTGGCTGGTCGGAGGTTCCTATTTTTTAGTTTTTCTCTCTCTCCTTTTTTTTTTTTTTTTATTTTGTGAAGCAGGATCGTTTTTACTGAAACTTTATTTAGAAAGGTGTCAGCAGAGGAGAAGGACGTGTTCAAGAGAGAACGTGGGCTGTTCTTGAGCAAGCAAAGACACAGTGGTGAGCACGGACACCCTTGCTCTGGGGTGAATGGGCGCTTCCCACCCAGGGGTGTCCTGTACCCAGGCCGCAGGGACAGGGCCAGGTCAGGGGGACAGTCGGGTCGTTAGGTCAGTGCCCAGGCCATGAGGTCAGTGCCCAAGCCGCAGGGTCAGTGCCCAGGCCGTGGGGTCAGTGCCCAGGCTAGGGGGTCAGGTCCAGGCCCGGGGTCGGCGTACAGGCCGCAGGGTCAGTGCCAGGCCTGGGGTCGGTGTCCAGGCCCATGGTCAGCGTCCAGGCCCGGGGTCGGCGTACAGGCACAGGGTCGGCCCCCAGGCCGGGGGGACAGTGACCAGGCCGGGGTGACAGTGTCCAGGCCCGAAGTCAGAATCCAGGCCCAGGGTCGACGCCCAGGCCAGAGGGGACAGTGTCCAGGCCGCGGGGGACAGTGTTCTAGCTGCAGGGTCAGTGCCTAGGCCAGAGGGATAGTGTCCAGGCCCAAGGTCAGTGCCCAGGCCTGGGGTCGGTGTCCAGACCGCCGGGTCAGTGCCCAGGCTGCAGGGACAGGGCCCAGACTGTGGAGAGAGTGCCCAGGACACAGGGTCAGCATACTGGCCGCGGGGTCAGTGCCCAGGCTGGGGGCACAGTTTCCAGGCCACGGAGTCAGTGTCCAGGCCAAGGGGTCAAGGTCTAAGCTGCGGGGACAGCGCCCAGGCCGCAGGCACAGTGTCCAGGCCCGGGGTCAGCGTCCAGGCTCGGGGTCAGCGCCCAGGCCCGCAGGCCACCCGTGCAGCAGGGCAGGGCGCTGGGCACAGCCGCGGGTCTGGACCCGGCCCTGGACGCTGCAGCGTGGGCTCGGGGTGCGGGCAGTGGCGCTGGGGGCGGCCGCGGGGACCGGCTCCCCCGGGGGGGCGGCCGAGAAGCTGGGTCCGGCCTCAAAGCCGCGACGACCCCGAACCGCGCGGGCCCGGCGGGCGCGGCGGGTCCTCCAGAGCATCGAGAGCGCCGGCCAGAGCGGCGACGCCCGCCCGGCCCGGCCCGGCCCCGCCCGGCCCCGCCCCGCCGCGTGACGCCAGCGCCGCGCCGGAAGTGACGCGGGCGCGTGGGGGGCGCGCGCCGGCGCGTGTGGCGTCATCGCGGCGCGACGCCCCGGCGGGGGACGGTGCGGGGTCCGGCTGGGCGCGGCGGCCGGGAAGATGCCAGTGGCCGTGATGGCGGAGGGCGCCGGCGGCTTCCGGAAGCTGCTGGACCAGTGCGAGAGCCAGGAGCTGGAGGTGGGCGCGGCGGGACGGGGCCCGGCCCGGACCCCGAGCCCGGACCCCGAGCCCGGACCCCGACCCCGGACCGCGGCCCGGGCCCGAACCCCGCGCCCGGCCCGACCCGCACCCCGACCCCGAACCTCGGGCTGGACCCGACCCCGGCCCAGACCCCCCGAGCCCCGCCCGGACCCGCGCCCCGACCCCGAACCTTGGGCTGGACCCGACCCCGGCCCAGACCCCCCGAGCCCCGCCCGGACCCGCGCCCCGACCCCCGCACCCGGCCCGGGCGACCTTGCGCCTCCTGCCCCGCGCCGCCTGGGCGGGGGTCGCGGGGGTCCCCGGCCGCCCCTGACCGCCCGTCCTGCCGCCCGTCCCCGCAGGCCCCCGGCGGGGTCGCCACGCCCCCCGTGTACAGCCAGCTGCTCGCCCTGTACCTGCTGCACAACGACATGTGAGTCCCGGGGGTCCGCCCTTGGGGGGTCCTGTGGCTCGCGGGCCCGCTCGGTCCTCCCGCCTCCCCTCCCCTCTGCCCACCTCCGGGTGGCCGCGGGCGGGGCCGCTGGGGACGGGGCGAAGCTCCTGGGGCCCGGAGGCGCCCCCTCCCCGCCCGGCAGCTGCAGAGCCCGTTGTGGCCCCGGGGTGGTCGGTCCCTGGCAAAGGAGGAATCGCCCCTGACCCTGACCTTGCTGTAAAGTCGGTTTCCACGTTTTGGGGCCCTTCCCCCTTGCTTTGTGGTTTTGGGGGGCTTTTCAGCCACACCCAGCTGGGCTCCCGGGGATCGCCCCAGGTGGCGCTTAGGGGACCCCGTGTCGGGCTCGGGTTTGAGTCCAGGTCACTCTCGGCCCCGGATGCGCCGTGGATGTGCTGATCCTCACGCCCGAGGACCAGAGCTGGGGAGGACGCTTTTAAGCCTGGGCTGTTCGCGTGTGCTGAATTAAGATCTGTATTATTCATCGAGTCCTCATATAAGATCCACGTCATTTATTTTATTTAAGGCCCATTAAAGGTAAAGGTAAAGGCCCTCCCGTTGATCGTCGATTTGCTCGAGCGGGCCCAGTAACGTCTCCATTGGAGACTTTGTTGTTACTGTGTCTGGCATATCGAATACTCTCGGTAGCTTGCCGGGCTCTCCGAGAGGGGCGGAGGAATCGAACTCGGGTCGGCCATGTTGGCTGCGTGCAAGGCGAACGCCCTACCTGCTGTGCCCATTTAAAATGGACAAAAACTTGGTTGTCTTTAAAAAAAAAAGTTTGAGATCTTCTTACCTGGGAAAAATACTTTTGGACTAAGTCCCGTGAAACTGAACTTTCCTTTCGTTATGGGAAATACGTAGAGCATGAACCTGTGTTTGTGATGAAGTCTTAGATTTTGTTAGCAGCTACTGACTGACTGTTTTTCTTGGGGCGTACGTTAGGAATAATGCAAGATACCTCTGGAAGAGAATCCCGCCTGCTATCAAGACCGTAAGTGCGAGGGCGGGGCGTTGGCGGCTCTCCTTGCCCTGTGCGGGCTGCGGGGCTGGTTCTGGCGCTCTGATTGAAGAATCGGGCTCCGGGTTCCTCTGTTGGGGAGCGTGTCACTCCCCTTGGGCCCACTCCCCCTAACCATTTCCTGAGACTCTTCTTACGAGTGCTCCTTCCCCGCCGCCGAGCCTGTGGGGAGCAAGATTCTTCGTGCTTTACTGATAAATGCCTCCGTGGTCTCCCGTGGGAAGCCGCTGTTTTTCACCAGTGGATGCGGGGGTGGGAGGCTCAGTTCCGCCACTGAGGAGTCCAGGTCCTTGATTCTAGGCGGAGGGTGAGACGGAATGACCTCTAGGGTCTCCTCCAAAGCGGGGGAAGGGAATTCACTCCCCGCGTGCCTCGCCCCTCTGCTGGGCCTGTGTCTGCTCCTGCGACGTTCCGTCTGCGACACTCACGCTCTCAGGACCGTGGGCGGAGGTTTGGCCACGGCTGGTGCTCGCTGGTGTCAGCACTCTGGGTTTTTGCTTCCAGGGCTGAGTGGGGTTGGGCTGTCTCCACCCCTCAGCCCGGCAGGGCCTGGCGGGGGGCTCGTGTCCCGGCCTCCCTGTCTCTGGTGTCGGGTACCTCGCCATGACTTCTTCCGTCTTCACGCTCCACGTGTGTTCACGTGTGTGGCTGCCGCAACGTGAACTGCGCTGCAGTTTGCATAGTCTGGAAACTCAGAACGTTTCAGCCGTTGCCAGACTCGCTTCTGAGGTATTTTCCACGACTTTTCTCCTGCCTGAGTTTATCGCAGGTCAGATGTGTCCAGGCCCGTACATCGACCCCGCGCTGAGGTTCCGGGGTCCGGGACACCGTCCCAGGGATGGTGCCAAGGACGCGTCACGCTCACGGGCAGGCGGCGGTTTCCCCCACAGGCGAACTCGGAGCTGGGCGGGATCTGGTCGGTGGGACAGAGGATCTGGCAGCGGGACTTCCCGGGCATCTACACGACCATCGGCGCCCACCAGTGGTCCGAGACGGTGCAGCCCATCATGGACGCGCTCAGAGGTGAGGGGGCGGGCGGCGGGGTGTGGGCCTGCCCGCGTGCCCCTCTGTCCCTGTCTCGGGCTTTCCAAAGCTGGTTTCGGTGGTCTTAAGCCCCCGAGCACTGCTCCCGACTGCTGAGGGCAGGGCCTCCCAGGGGCCTCGGGGTTGGGCCACGTGGTGACGGCGGGGGACAGTGTCGGGTCCAGCTCTGGTACGGCCCCTCTGACCCAGGGCGCTGCCTCAGACCCTGGAGGACCCGGGGGCGCCCCACAGAGCCTCCTCAACTCTGCGGGGTCACAGCGTTTGGGCCGAGCAGAGCCCCCGCCGGCCTCCAGGGTTGTCTGTGAGGCTGCCCGGGCCTTCTCGCGCCTGATGGCCAGGGTGCTCTGGGCGCGAGGGCCACCAAGGCCCCGTCCTTGCAGTTCCCATCGGCCCCCGAGTCTCCAGGCCTGCCCGTGGCCCCACAGCCTCGCCCTGAGGGACACTTCCCTGCGCCCCGCCCCTCTGACAGCTGGGGACTGTGTCAGGCCCACTCGCGTCTACACTGGGGGTCGGGACAGACTAGCGTCTACACTGGGTGGCTCTGCTTTCTGCAAGGTGGGGATTGGGGTGTTCCTGGCAGTGCTCGGGGCTTTAGGGTCACTCCTGCTGCAACCCGGGGGCCTGTGCCATGCTGGGAATCAAGCCGGGTCCACTGTGTGCGTGGTGGCACCACCAGCCCGGCGTTTCGCAGACGGGTTTGCCGGCGGCCCCGTCCTGGCCTTGAGGGTTGGGGGGCTCCCATGTCGTGTCCCTGAGACGGGTCACGGCACGGCCACCTGTGCTCTGATCCCACGTGTGCCTGTCCCCGTCCCCACAGAGCGGCACAGGTGGCGGGGGTGATGGGCCCAGGGAGGCAGGGCCCCTGTGGGTCCCAGGATGGCCAGCGGGCATTGCCCAGAGCTCTGGGGTCCCTGCCGGCCTCCCCGTGGGTCTGGGCTGGAGCGGCGGGGTGACCCTGTGCTGTCCCGGCAGACGCCACGCGGAGACGCGCCTTCGCGCTGGCCTCGCAGGCCTACACCTCCATCCTCGCCGACGACTTCGCCGCCTTCGTGGGGCTCCCTGTGGAGGAGGCCGTGAAAGGTGAGCCCCCGGCCCGCTGTCCCCGGGAGCCCCGGGGACGGGCAGCTGTTGACCACTCGTCCTTCCTGCAGGGATCCTGGAGCAGGGCTGGCAGGCGGACTCCAGCACCAGGATGGTCATGCCCAAGAAGCCCGGTAGGCGGCTGGCACCACCAACACCGCGCCGCCTGCACCCTGGAACTTGGCACCCGCCGCCCCCCCCCCTGTAGTGGCTGTGGGGGGTGGATAGTGGTGGGGCGGGGCTTCCCTCCTGAGCACTGAACACAGAGTCCCACCCCTACCTCCACCTGCTTCAGGCAGCTCCCAGCCATGCCGTGGCTGCTTCCGCCCTGGGGGGCCCCAGCACAGCCCCCAGAACTCTGCACACTCCCCAGCACCCCGGGGACACGGTCCTGGACTCGCCCTTCCGTGGCTGGCACTGGCCTCTCCATAGTCCCCGAGGGGAGCAAGCCGGTGTCCGCAGGGCGCAAGTCACGGCGTCAGAACGCCTGACACGTGTGTGTGCCTGGGAGGGTCTGTGTGTACGTGTGAGGGTCCGTGGGTACCTGGGAACGTCTGTGCGGGCCCAGGAGGGACATGTCTGGCCTCCTGTGGCCACCCCCATCATGCTGTCTCTGTCTCTGACCGTCTCTGACTGTCTCAGTGGCAGGTGCCCTGGACGCGCCCTTTGGCCGGTTCATCCCCTTGTCAGGTACGTGTGGCCCTCGCGTCTTCGGGTTCTGGCCTCGTCAGCCCTCGGGATGTGGGTGGCCCTGGGCCCCGAGACGGGCTGGTGTGGCCGCGCCGGCAGCCCTGCCCTGGGTGTGGGGACACCCGTGCCCACCTGAGCCGCGCCTCCCGCCCCTCCGTCCCCAGAGCCGTCCCCGGTCCCGCCCGTCCCCAGCGAGCAGCAGCTGGCCCGGCTCACCGACTACGTGGCCTTCCTGGAGAACTGACCGCCCGCCCGCCCGAGAGATGGAGAGTTTTATTTTCAGAGCACTGGCCCGAGGGAGCCCTCCCGAGCGCGAGCGCGGGGTGAAGTGCGTATATGATATAAATATATTATCTATATTTTGTCCTCCACGTGCCGCTGACCGTTGTTGAAACCGTTCCCGTTTGGGGCCGCCGCGTCCGCATGGCACAGGCGTGTTGGCAAAGAGGCCCGCGCCCCGTCTCGGCCGGGCAGCCTGCGGGTGCGGGACGCACGACGTGGCCGTGCCGCGCGCAGGTCCGAGGCCTGCAGCCCCGGGGCCCGCGCATGCCGCGCTCCCCCGGCCCCCCAGCATGCAGCCGGGCCCTGCTGCCACCTCGCCCCACCCGGCGGCGGCCGCGTCTTCAGGTCACACCCGGTCCATTCACTCTGCGTTTGTTCAATAAATATTTAATGGAATTCTTCACCGGCTTCCTCCGAGCAAGTCTCTGGACACTTGGCTGCTGCGGATGCCCACCCTCGGTCACTCGGGGCCTGTCGGAGCTCGGGGACACCCAGGGGCAGGGCGTGTCCATGAAGACGCTCCTGGGGCGCCCGGGCAGGGCAGGGCCACGGGAGACATCCCCGCGGGTCTGGGCACGCACTCCCCTCGGGCCCGCTGCGTTCCTGGGCCGGCAGGGACCGAGCGCCCAGCACTGCCGTGTGGGTCCAACACAGACCCGGGGGCCCTGAGGTGCCCCTCAGGGGATGTCACCCGAATCAGGCCCATAGCAGCCGGCCGAGGGGTGGTGGGTGGCAGCCCGAGGCGATGGTTGACCGGACCAGCTCCAAACTGAAAGGAACAGAGCCCCCTGCAGAGACCCTCTGGCCCGGGGAGTGGGGCGCTGCGCGGCTCTGACGACTGATGCTGCCCAGACGCTGGCCAGAGGGACGCCCCAGCACAGGACAGTGGGAAAGTCGCAGGACGAGAGGCCAGTGGGAGAGGCAGCCCGGCTGCTGACGGCCCGTGTCCCGGTGCCCTGCAGGTGGCGGGGGCGGGTGGGAGGATGACACCCCCCTCCACACTGGCCTCGCCCCCGCCTCCCGCCCTGGCCTTAGGTCAGGTGGGAGCTTGTCGGGGTCCGCGGTTCCGGGTTTGAGAGGCCAGAGACCAGCCTGGACGAGGCACTGCGCTGCACGTGGCCAGCAGTGTCCCCGGAACCCTGGCGTCTCCCCTGGACCCAGAGCCTGGAGCGTGCCCTCCCACCCCCGAAGAAAACACAGTGCCACGCGCAAGGCTCGGGAGGTGTGGGGGCCTGAGGCTGAGTGACCCACCCCAGTGGGAGACGCCCACGCGGCCCAGACCTGGGGACAGCAGGGCCGGCCATCCGGGACAGTGGCCATGAGCGTGGGGGGAGGCAGTCGGGGCCCCTCTCCCACGGGAGAAAGTGTCCTGGGGGCCTGCAGTGGGGTCCCCACAGAGACCCTTGTGTGGCCCCATCGAGACAGGTGGGCGCTGACCTGCTCCGACCCGGGGCTGCGCGTGTGGCCTTCCTGCGCCATGGCCGCCAGGGCAGGCGTACGGCGGGCACAGCAGCCGGGTCCTCTCAGTGCCCAGCACCGTACGTCCCACCCCTACCCCAAGGAAAGAGATGGCGCGTCCTCACACCTGCCCCTCACCTACCCCTCACCTGTCCCTCACCTGTTCTCACATTCCCCACACCTCTGCCCTCACCTGTACTTCACACCTTGGCCTCGGTCCCGGGGTCCTCACCCCTCTCGGAAGTTGCTCCCCCTGAGCTGCCCCCGCCCCACCTCATGAACCCAGACGGAAATTCCCGCCCCAGACCCCTTTTCCCCAGACCCGTCTCCATCTGTTTATCGGGCAGCGGCCTGAGTCTGGGGGTCTCGCTGGGTTCGGAGGGTCCCGCGCGGGGCCCACCCTTGGCCGTTTGAGCACCGTGCAGCTCTCGGACGGCGACTGCATGGCTCTGAGCCCCTCTCAGAGACCCCCCACCCCAGGCCCTTCCCTGTAACTGCTTGGGGAGCCTCCTGCCCAGAGGCGGGGTGACCCAGGGACACCCACCAGCCATGCCAAGTTGGCAGCACCGAGCACCGTCTGTTGCGGCCAACTCCGGCGTTGCCCGTTCCTGCAGCCAGGGCGCCCCGCGGCCTTCGCCTCCCAACAGTTCCGCAGAGCCTGAGCGTCCGGAGGCCTGTGGCCAAGTCCCGCCCTCCTGCCGGCCCCTGCCGTGCCTTCCTCCCGACTCAGGGTGGCGTTGGGGACCGGGCGCTGCGGACACTCAGCCAGCCTCTCCCGGGCTGGCTCCCACAGGGGGCTGGGACCCCCGGGGCCCCCACGCCCTCCCCCTGCAGGGCCTGTGCCCCAGAAAGCACCTGGAGCCGCCCAGCTTCTAGGAGCCGGAGGGGGTCACACGGCCGGTCAGGGCCGCAGGCACATGCAGGGGTCACTCAGCCATTGGGCAGCGTCCAGGATCCCATGCCAGGTGGTCAGCCAGCAGGCAGCCTGGCTCAAGGCCGACAGAAGCTGCCCTTCCCCGCCAGGGCCCGGAAGGAGCAGAGTCCACGCCTTGCGTGTGCCCAGCTGCTGTGCACAGCAGGGGACTTGGGGCAGCTTCGCCCTTGGCTACCTCTCGGGCGGCAGGATCCCGGCAGATGTGGCCCCCTGGGTGGCCCTGTGGTCTCCACGTGGCCCCAGGCACGTTCCCGCCAGGGCTGGGCCCTCGTCCCCTCCCACAGAGCCCTCCTCGCCACGCCTGCTCCCAAGCCCATGTTCCCGTTCTGAAGTCCAGCTGGCCTTGGCTCCATCCTCCTGGTGCTTTTCTCCCTCATCGTCCCCTCATGGTGCTGAAGTGCTCCTGGCAGTGCTCTCGGGGCCATATAAGGAGAATGGACAGAGCCTGGCCGTGGAGGCGGCACAGAGCCCTGGAGAAGCCCGGGTCACTCAGGAGGCTCCGAATTTCTCCACCGTGGCTAAGCATTGCTTACTGGGCTTTCTTGTCCTGGAAAGGCCTATTCAGTGGACGCCCTGTCCTGGGTGGGCGGCTGTTCCCTGCAGGGTCGACAGTTCCCTGGATGGCCGGCTGTTCCCTGGATGGGTCAGTTGCTCCCTGGATGGCCGACTGTTCCCTGGATGGATGGCTGTTCCCTGTGTGGGTCAGCTGTTCCCTGCATGGGCTGTTGTCCCTGGACGGCCCAGCTGCCCTGGGTGCCTGACTGTTCCCAGATGGGCTGGCTGTTCCCTGCATGGGCCTGCTGTCCAGCTGTTATCCATCTTCCCATCACAGAACTGCTCCATTATCTCTGGGTTTGGGTCTGTGTCAAGAGAAATTGACCCCGGGCCAAGAAGTAAGTGGAAGCTTCTGGAACACCTGACCTCTCCTTTGGGTTGAATGTGATTTGCTGCAGGGAGGAAGGGACCTTCGTGGGGGCCGGTCCCCCTCCCTGTCCAGTGCCCTGAGCCACAGGCCACTGAGCCTGCAGCTTCCACTGCCCACTGACCAGCAGGATAGTTCAGTGCGAGGGATCCCGGGATTGCGTCTGCCCCCACAGTCACTGCGGCTGCAGGGGCCCGGAAGCCCACCTTATGGGCTGCCCCCACTGGACGCCCTGAAGGGCAGGACTGCCCAGGCTGCCCACTTCCTGGAGAAAGTCATCAGGAATTCAGGAACTTGGGTGTCTCTCTGGTCTAGCGCTCAAGGCTTGTGGGGTCCCTCCCTGTTGTCTCAACGGCTTTGGGCCAGGACGTGGACAGATAGAAGCCTCCAGACGGTCTGGGTCACGGACAGGGAGGCGCCCTCTTTCAGGGAAGCTCCGTAACGGAATCATCTGTAGCCTGATGTGTTTGCCAGACAGTCACACCAAGATCGGGGCTGGAAGGTGGCCAAACCCAACCGGACACCCGGACTCCGAGTCTCGACTCATTTTCTGGTAAAACCCACAGCCAGCTGGACCCGCTCCCTCCTCTGCTCGTTTCGAAGTCGCCAGTAATCTCCTTCTCACTCGAACAGTTGGAGAAGGCAACTCACCACAGCTCAGCAGCCCGGGAGGCAGGACTGGGTCCGAGCTGCTCCAGTCTGGCCGGGCGCTTGTGCCCACACTCCCGGCTGAGCTGCCCATAAACGCCTGGCCAGGAGCGGCCTCGCCACCCGGGCCCGAAGGCGAGTCTCGTCCCACCCCTGCCCATGCTGCTGGTTTTGGCGCTAAGGCTGGGCCCTTTCCCAGTCTATCTCCAGGGCACAGGACATGGCCAGCGCCTGAGGGCCTGGGCGTGTGGGGGCCTCCCTGCCAGCCCCGGTGGCTCTGAGCCCTTAGACAGCTGTAGTGCTCTTTTTTCTACTTTGGGGCATTATGGTTTGCAACACAGATCCTGAGAGGTTATCGTGTTTGGTCCTTTATCGACTTTCTGCACACATCTCCCATCCCGACCGGTTCCTCCAGCCACCTTTTTCTTAGTGAGCCCTTCTCTATTTCAGCTGCCTTCTCCCCTTTACTCATGAGACAGGCTTCCAGCTATGGAGCAATCTAACTGTCCCATGTATGTACTGTCCTTAGGTGTCAGCCTCATGTTCTGACTCATTTCACTTAGCATGATACTCTCCATGTCAATCCATTTATAAGCAAAGTTCCTGACTTCCTCTCTCCTGACAGCTGCATAGTATTCCACTGTGTAGATGTACCAAAGTTTCTTTAACCACTCATCTGTTCTAGGGCACTTGGGTTGTTTCCAGACTTTGGCTATCGTGAACAGCGCACAGCATTCTCTTCTCCCAAAGCACTGCGGCCTGGCGCCCCCAGTGCGGGCTCTGAGCAGTCACCCCTGAGGGAGAGACTCCCAACCTCTGACCTGCTGGGGGTTCGATTTGCATTTCTCCAATTGTCCACGTGGCGTTTAGCCCAGGCCTCACCCGGCTCTCCACCAGTGTTCAGGGTCCTCCCTCCATGGGGCAGCGGTCTCGCCTAAAGCAGACGCTGGGGGGTCTCGTGCGTGTTGGTGCTGGTCTGGGTTCCACCAGGAGCCCCGCAGCCCTTGCATGTTCCAGGGCCCAACCCCCGCGTCCCAGCCTCCTGCCCTCATGACGGCCCGGGTGTCCACCCGTGGCCGGGTCAGGGCTGGGCTGTGTTCCTGCCCATTGTCTGCTCCGGCTGTGGGCGGTCAGGGTCAGGGGGACGGTTCCCTCACCCAGAGGCTCCTCAGAGCCAGAGAGCGGGAGATGCCCACACTGGCCACAGGTGCTGTGAGATAAACTTCACACACCTGAGATGAGAAAATGTCTCCTGCGCTTGTGCTCAGTCCATAGACCTCACTGTGTCACGGTGTCACTGTCCTCCTGTTGTTCATTGATTTGTTCGAGCGGGCACCAGTAACGTCTCCATTTGTCCCAGCCCTGAGATTTTAGCAGCCTCTCCTGACTCGTCCTTCCCAATGGTGCCTTATTGGCGATATATATTTCATAGATATATACCTGTATGGGCTGGAGTGATAGCACAGCGGGTAGGGCTTTTGCCTTGCACGCAGCCAACATGGCCGACCCGAGTTCGATTCCTCCGCCCCTCTCACAGAGCCCGGCAAGCTACCGAGAGTATTCGATATGCCAGACACAGTAACAGCAAGTCTCATGATGGAGACGTTACTGGGCCCGCTCAGCAAATTGATGAACAATACGGTACAGTAGATACATGCCTATACATAGAAATGGGATGCATATATATACATGTATACATATATGTGCATGTATGGGGGTGTATGTGTGTTTATTTGGGGGCCATACCGAGTGGTGCTCTGGGATTCCTCCTGGCAGGCTTAGGGAACCATATGGGATGCCAGGGATCGAACCCGGGTTGGCCACGTGCAAGGCAAGCACCCTTCCCATTGTCCTATCACTCTGCTGCCCCCTCCTCCCAAATATATTTTTAAAATAGAAGAGCAGAGGTTGCTGGAGCAACAGTACAGTGGGCAGAGCGTTTGCCTTATATGAAACTGACCCGAATTCAATCCCCAGCACCCCAGTGGGTCCCCTGAGCACAGAGCCAGGAGCACCACCGTTGTTTCCCCCACACACACACCTCCAAGGAGCAGAGAATCGTTTCAGCTTATTCTCTGTCAAGAATTGAGGGGAAATGAGATATCCACTCGTAGGAAAGCCAGCAGAGTGGTTTGATGGTTTTTGAGAGCCAGTCCGTTCCCCAGGCCAGTCAGCTGCCATGGAAGGTCGAAGACCACCAAGTCCGTTTCCTCCGGAAAGTGGTGGTGACCTGGGAAAGATTCCGGGTGTCGGCCAGTGTCCTCAGGGAGCGTCCAGCCCGCAACTGGGAGCCCAGTTCCCGATGCACCGTCCAGATGGCAGAAGCGTCCATCAGCCCGGGGACTTGGCGTCCTGCCGCCGCTCTCCGGCAGCCGGTAACTCATCCCGATAGAGCATGAGTCACTGGGGAGAGGGGAGAGGCCGGCCTGTATTTACGGGGGAGTCGGACGGGCCCGCCAGCCGTCTGGCACAGGAGGCCCAAGCTGGAGCAGAGTGTTAAAAGGACCTTTAAAAGAACCCGTAGCCGGCAGAGGTCGAAGTTAGCAGACTCATCTGAAAGTCTTTCCAAGATAAGTACCGCAGACCAGTCGGCATGTCCTTCCCCCCCACACACACACACAACCACATGCACAGACACACATACACAAAGAAACACATGCACAGACACTCACACATGACCACACACACAGACACACTCTCACATGACTACACACACATCAACATGGGGGTCCGATTTGCATTTCCCCAGTCGTCCACATGGCGTTTGGCCCAGGCCTCACCCGTGCTCCCCACCAGTGCTCAGGGTCCTCCCTCCATGGGGCAGCGGTCTCGCCTAAAGCAGATGCACACGCACTCACACACATGCACACACATGCACATACACACAGACACATACATGACCACACACACAGACACACATACATACACAGAAACACACACTTATACAGGGGAACACACGACCACACACAGGCACACAAACACACAGAAACACACACGCATGCAGGCACATACGCACACACATATGCACACACTCGGACTCACACAGACACACATACGCACGCATGCACACACACATGTACACACGGGCACTCGTGTATACACATGCACCGGCTTGTATACACACGTGTGCACACAGACACATGCACATATGCACACACACACACATGCACACACTGGGGACAGGTGCCCGTGTGCACGAGCCAGATGGGCCCACAGGATGTGCGACACACACACAGCAGGCGGCCCTGCTCGGGTCTGTGCACCCAGGGGTGCCGCCCAGGGCCAGGCTGGCTCAGGCCCTCCTCAGGCCGCATCATCTTCGAGGAGCGCCCTCGGGCCGGCCTCACTCAGACGCCCTGTGGGCTAGCGGGTCTCTGAAAAGGGTCACTTTGCAGGTGTGTGATTTACCGTCGTTGGGGAGAGACTTCCGGACCCTCAGGCTGGGCAGATGCTGTGCTGAGTCAGAGCAGGGGGGCGGGGATCGTCCAGCCTGGTCACCGAGGGGCTGCTGACCACCCACCTGACGCCCACCCAGGGCTGCCTGTGCCCCTGCCTGCTCTGACGGATCCGGCCCCACCTCCGTTACCCCCCCCCCCCCCCAAGCAGCCGCTGGACTCTCGCTCACCCCGCACTGCCCTCCCTCTCCTGCCCAGCCCCGTCCACGCTGGGCCCTGCAGTGGCCACCCCAGAGTCACCCTTGACGCTGTGGGCTCCTCACCCGGCCTGGCGGCTCCCCCAGCCCCACCACGGGCAGAGTCTCCCAGGGACAGACGTAGGCCCAGGCCCCAGTGGCTCCCTGCCTGTGTCCCCCGCCCCTGCAAGGCGGCAACGGGGCCCAGGGGACGAATGGAGGTTTCATGTGGATGGGACCAAACGCTCCAGTTGCTGCCGGTCGGTGGCAGAGCAGGTCACGTCGTTCCCGCCTGTCCAGCATCTGTGCTCGAGGACGCAGGGAGGAGGCAGCTGCAGCCCATTGCTGGACCCACCCTGACCCACCAGCACGGAGTTTCAGGGTCTCCTCAGGCCGGGCTCCCACTGGCCCTCCGCACCCAGAGATTCCCAGGAACAGCCAAGGAACTAACCAGCACATGACTCAGTTCCCAAGCACCTTTGCATACATCACTTGATCACTTGACTTCCCGTTAATCGTCGATTTGCTCGAGCAGGCGCCAGTAACGTCTCCATTTGTCCCTGTCGCCTGCTGGTGTAGCCCAATGGCGTCTGTTCGCTCTAGGAACACGAAGAGCCTCAAGAGCGTCGAAGAAATAGCTAAGAGGACAAAGAACCTCCGGCTCCGGGCACATCTCTTTGATTCCACTGTTCTTCCTGCATTAACATATGCCTCAGAGACCTGGGCCCTACGCAAACAAGATGAGAACGCCATTCAGGTCTCTCAAAGAAGAATAGAAAGAGCTATGCTTGGAATATCACGTTTCACTCAAATGAGAGAAAGAATCCGGAGTTCTGACATCCGTCGACGATCAAGGATCAGGGACGCTGTCTCATTTGCCAAGGTGTCGAAAATCAGATGGGCTGGTCACGTAATGAGATTTAAAGACGACCGGTGGACTAGAGCTGTTACCGACTGGATTCCACGGGATCTCAAAAGACCGCGTGGCCGCCCACCTACCAGATGGTCAGACTTCTTTGTCAAGATCATGAACGATCGGTTTGAAGCTCTTTGCATACATGTTGCCTTGGATTTCATCAGTAAGTGTGAGTTTTTGCTGTGTTTTTTTTTAGGGTGGGGGGACGCACCCAATGTGTTCATGGTTTACTCCTGGCTCTGCACTCAGAAATTACTCCTGGCGGTGCTCAGGGGACTATATGGGATGCTGGGGATCGAACCCGGGTCGGCCGCGTGCGAGGCAGACGCCCTCCCCGCTGTTCTATCACCTCTGCCTAGGACCCTGGAACCCGTGTTCTTTACCCTCCACATTCTTAAAGCTAAGTATTAAAGACTCAATGCTCTGAATCACTGCAGATTCCGGGCGTAGATCTCAGGCCTTTGCCAAGATGTCAAGCCAAATCTTTGGAGGAATCTAACTATTTTGGTGTCTCGACGTGGCCAGCCTCGCTGCTAAGCTCTTAGACATGGTGGCCCTGAAATCTAGAATGGGAGGAGGAAGATTTCAGCAAATTCTTCCCAAAAAAGGTGGGGCTGGAGCGATAGCACAGCGGGTAGAGCGTTTGCCTTGCATGCGGCCAACCTGGGTTCAATTCCCAGCATCCCATATGGTCCCCTGAGCACTGCCAGGAGTGATTCCTGAGTGTAGAACCAGGAGTAATCCCTGAGAATCACCGGGTGTGACCCAAAAATCAATATATATATATATATATATATACATATGTATATGCACAAAATGAGGGTCTGGATCAGTAGTGGAGTGGGAGGGCACTGCCTTGCACTACACCAACCCGGGTTTGGCCCCATAGTGCTCACGCCAGGAGTGATCTCTGAGCACAGAGGAGGATTATCCCTGAGCACAGGTAGGTGGTTCAAAAGCCAACAGCTGTCAGATAACATTGGGTTGTCCCAGCTCCTCCCACAGGGGGCTTAGGCTTATTGAGTTACTCCCGCAACAGTGCCCCTGAGGCACACCCAGTTCCATCAAGCACTGATAATATTGCTTTTCTCTTTCCTCTATGTCCTTTGCATGGTTTATTTAGCAGTGTCCTTTTTGTATAGACACAGGAAGACAGTTGATGATACGCTTTGTAGCATGGGAGTTAATTAACTCTAAATAATATTTACTCCTGGGCATCCATAATATTTACCTGACCTAAGCCTCAGTTCCCTGACTTCGTAACACCCCCAAAAGGAGGGTCCTGATGAAGGGAGTGGATGGATCCAGGGCAAGCAGTAAGCTACCCTCGCATCGAGAAAGGGACAAGCTAAACACCATAAGTAGAATAAGTTAAGAGCATGGTCATGGGACAAACTCTGTCATGACCCAAAAAGAAGTAACTGAATAAGGACCTTTCTGGGGTTAGTAAAGATTGACCTGGCCTGAGGACTGTGGTCTGGGACACATAGTGAGATGTCCCAGGAAGAGCCAACTTTTAAGCTTAATATATCTCTTACTGTGTTCATACAAGATGACTAGAAATATTCTAAGAAATAAATTGACTATGACTGTTTAAATGGATGACTAGCTGAGGAAAGGAGAAAGCAATCCACCCTGGATGGAATCCTGCCCTTGAGCGGATCTCCTAGTAACCTGGAGTGCTGAACCCTCAGATGAGATCTTGTCCTTGAGTGAATCTGGAACTTCCCCTGAAGGAGGGGCCTCACCTCTGTTTGTTGTTGTGACGACGTCCAACCCCACCTGTGTGTACCCCACCCTTCACAATTTCTACAGAACTATGCTGTCAGGGTAAGGGGGGACCAGACAAGGACTAAGAAGAGGAGGACTATGAGGACGAGGATGAGGGAACTATGATGTCTGGGACGACGACCAAAACTACGACTACGACTGTGCTGTAAGGGAGAGATTGAATGACGCTGGGGAGGAGAGAGAGAGAAAAAACGGTCTACCCACCAGCCTGGAACCCTGTTTCTCTGCTCCCCAGTCCTTAGTCCGTTGTCTGTCCGTCATGTGCACCCACAACTTTTCTTAGAAACTCACAAACAGCAACAGCAAAAAATGTACAAAATTCACACACACACAAAAACCTTAATTTTTTTTTATTGAATCACTGTGGGACAAACAGTTGCAAAACTGTTCAAGTTGGGTTTCAGTCGCGTAGTGTCCCAACACCCGTCCCTCCACCAATGCCCCCAGTTTCCCTCCCCACCTCACCTGCCTCTTCCTCTTCCTCTCTTTGCTTTGGGGCTTTGTGGTTTGCATCACAGATACTAAGAAACCGTCTACTGTTTACTGCTTTGGGCACGGCTCCCGCCTGACCATCCCCTGACCATCACTGGCATCTGGTCCCTCTGGAGGACTCAGCGTCTCCCGGTCCATCGGACACAGGGAGAAGCACTCGAGAACAGTGACCGTCTCGGGTTAAAGAGACGGAGTTGCAGAGTCTCTGGCTAGAACCCCGCCCATCCCCGTCGTGACTGCCCCAGGAGAGGCGTCCTGGCCGCGGGCAGCGTGTCTGGCAGGAGGACGGCCTCCACTCGGAGGACAGCCTCCAGTAGGAGGACGGCCTCCACTCAGAGCGCGAGTCGGGCCCCACGCCCAGGCACGGTCTCAGCGGCAAACGCGGGCCCAGTGGGGGCCAGACAAGTTCAGAATCGATCTGGAGAAACGGAATGCAGAGTCCTGAAGGGAGAGTCGCGGGAACACCCTAAGTACCGCGAGCGATTGAGAGGCTGTGGACACATGAAACACCCCGAGTATGTGGGGGGAGCCACCACATGGCCCCAGAAACATAGGAAGGAAAAGTCGGGGGGACTCGCTGATGCCCCAAATTTTGAATGCATCCGGGCCCCAACAGAACCGTCTACAAAGTGTGGGGGTTATTAACTCAGCCATCGGCCAGACGCTGTCCCTGCAGGAACACTAGGCTGATAATGACGAGGAGAGTCGGATTAAGACTGAAAGACCTTCGTATTCTCGTTTTGAAAAAAAAAAAAAAAAAGAACGGGTATTAGCAGCCACACACCATTGGTTCAAAATACCAAACAAGAACAGAAAACAGCCGGCAGGAGCTTTGGGAGTGTCAGAGCTCCAGGTTGGTCCAACACACTGTCTGTATCCTGTGTGTCGGGAAGCTCCTGGGAACTGCATCCGACAGCGAGTGTGTCCTGTAGACGCTGGAGAGTGGAATTCCCTGAACTGGACACTCTCATCCCTATATACTAAGGACTCTCTCTCCAGCCCACAGGACCGCCAGGCACCTGAGTGGGGTCCCCCAGCGGGACCCTGACGTGTGACCCTGACTGACGTGTCACTACAAGTCACATATATGACTGACTTATGAGCAAAGTGTCAAGTGTTCAACAAAAATATGAGACTTGCAAAAACAGACAAGTATAATAAAATTATGTGATTAAAAAAATGTCAGTGGACACTATCTCAGTGTGGCCATCTCCGTTGGCGGATACTGTCCCCTAGTCCGTAGCAAGCTGAACTTCAGAGCAGTTATTTATAAGTATACTGACAGCGTTGAGGGAACTAGACTTGAGGGGAAGTGGGCTGGCAACGACACCCCAGAGAGAGAAGATCAGTAAGAATATTGATACTTTCTCAATATTGGTCTGATTCTAGAATTCCTCTATTAGAAGAATTGGCACAGAGAACCAAGTGGAAATTGTGAAGTTGAAAAGGTCCAAATCCAATATGAAAACTTTACGGGCAATTCAGCCGGCTTGGAGACAGGACACTGGAAGTGACCAAGAAAGAAAGACGATAAAGATGATTGTACGGCCCTCAGGCCAACGAGACACCTTCGGATGGACCAAAAGAAAGACTCGGAGAGGAGCTGTGTGTGTGTGTGTGTGTGTGTGTGTGTGTGTGTGTGTGTGTGCGTGTGTGTGTGTGTAGAGAGAGAGAGAAAGGGAGAGAGAGATGGAAAAGAGAGAGAGAGGGAGGAAGAGATAGAGAGGGAGAGAGAGGGAAAGAGAGGGGGAGAGGGAGGGAGAGAGAGGAAGAGGGAGCGAGAGAGGGAGAGTTGGGGGAGGGGGGCACAGGAAAAGGCCTGGACCCCACCTGGTGGTGCTCAGGGCTGACTCCTGCTGACTCAGGGGTCACCCTTGTGGTTATGGGGACAGGTGTCTTGGTTGCCCGCAGGAGTGACCTCCGCTGGACTCTTAAGCTCCCATAGCGGCATGTGGCCCGTCCTCTGGCCCAGAGCCCGCATCTGCTCCTTCCACCCGGCTGTGAGGGGCAGCAGAGGACACTGGCGGTGACCTTGCTTGGGGGTGTTGGTGAAACCGGAGAGGAGGTTCTACGGCAAGCCGGACGCTTGAAGTAGCTGCCCACGGGGCTGTGCATACCACAGCCCAGCCGGGATCGGGCAGCGCCCTGAGCTTCCAGGCTTGACCCCGGGAATGGCTCCCAGATAACCCCCCAACCCCGGCAACCGGGGTGTGTGGTGGGGTCGCCATTCTCTCAGTTTCTCCGTGCACCGAGACCCGGGTGGAGCATTGGGTCCCAGGGCCATCACTTCCTCCGGATGCAGGAACATTACCGAGCTGGGAACCCTGAGTGGAATGTTCTGGAAGTGCTGATCTGGTGTCTGTGGAAAGAAGGGCATGTTGTCCCCCGGGAGCCCCCAGGACCGGGGCTGTGTGGGGGCAGGGGCAGGGGCCATGCATGGCTGTCCATGCTGCCCCCATCCCCTGCACTGTCCCCCTGCGTCCATGCGGCTGAGGCAGCCTCTGAGGGGCCCTGGTGGTGCTTCTTGCTTCTCACCTGGCCTGAGCGGAAGCTGGCAACGGTTTTGTTCTTTCCACCTCCAGGAGATTGTTCAGACTCCGGGACCTCCCAGCCCATCTCCTCGCGGGGCCCAGCTGGTCCGTATTTCATTCTCACCAGATTTGGAGGAGTGGGTGTGACTCTTCCATGCGGGTTCACAGATGCTCCAAGGTAATGGGCAGGAAGGAAAAGAAGGAAGATGCCACCTGAGGGGTCTTATCCAGTGAGCACGGGGAGGGGGCACACAGTTGGGTCCCCAGTCCTGCTCCAGACCCGTTTCAGACCTGGGATGGGAGGGGCCAGAGTGACAGCACAGCGGGGAGGGCGTTTGCCTTGCTCGACGTCCACCGGGGTTCGATCCCCGGCATCACACAGGGTCCCCCGAGCACCGCCAGGAGTGATTCCTGAGTGAGGGGGCCAGGAGTGACCCCTGAGCATCGCTGGGGGTGGCAACCCGCCCCACATCCCCTCAAAAAAAAAGGCAAAAAAAAAAGAACAAATCCCAAGGAATGTTAACGGCAGCGGGATCAGGGGGAGCCGCCCGTCTCCTGGTCTCTGGCTCCCGGGAGGAGACGCAGACTCACACCCCGTCACCCCGTCACACACTGTCCTGGGCACCCCCGGGGCGCCCGCTCCCTCACACACTCTGGCCGGCTCCTCCTGGCTGTGCCAGCCCGGCCTTCCCGCGGGGAACCCCAGGGCCGTGACTGTCTCTGGTTCCCGTGTTGGCCGCACGCACTGTTCCGTCTCATTTCCTCGTCCGCCACAAGCCCGTCCGGGGGCGAGAGCTGGCGCTCCCTTGCGGGGCCCCGTGAGTCACAGCCGGGGGCTGGGGGGGGGGTCGGACATCTTGTTCCAATTGTTTCCCGTCCAGAGCTTCCAGGGTCATAAAAGAACTGGCAGAGCCTCTTGGCGACTGTCCAAGTCCCCGGGCGGGCGCGGGAGGCACGAGGTTTGGTGTGTGCGGAGGCGTCTGGGGTCCTTGTGCTGCCATAGCTGCGTGACACGCTGACACGCCTACACCTGCGCACACGCAGGGTTGCCACTCACACACACACACACTTACACACACACGCCCGTGCACACACACACATGCACACACACGCACACACGTACACATGCACACGCACATGTACATACACATACACATGCACACACGTACACATACACACGGACACACACATGCACACACACGCACACATGTACACACACGCACATGTACATACACGTGCACACACGTACACAGACACACACATGCACACACACGTACACACACGCACACGTACATACACATGCACACACATACACATACACACGGACACACACATGCACACACACGCACACACGCACATGTACACACACATACACATGCGCACACGTACACATGCGCACACACGCACACACGTACACACACGTACACACACGCACGCACACACACGCACACATGCGCACACACACAGACATCCGTCTGCAGCGTGTTTGTATGACATGTACGAGACCCAGATTCAGGACCGAGTCAAGAGGCTCGGAAATCCCCACTCTTGTTTTGACAAGCGCCAAACACTCGATGTTTGTGGCTCTAGAGTCGGGGAGTGACCGGCTGGCTCGTCCCCGTCTCTACGGGGACGTGGGTGTCACAGGGCGCAGGAGGGCCGAGGGGGGCATGAGGGCGGTCGCGGGGCGTGCTGGGGGCCTGAGGAGCCACCCCTGGAGCCACAGAGCGGCGGGTGCAGTCGCCGTGTGGGTGGGGTGCTGTGTGCCGTGGGACCCACGGAGGGTCCCAGCAGGGGGCACTGGGGAGCAGCGAGCCCTGCCTGGGCGTGTGGATCCCTGTCTGGGGGCAGCAACCCTGAGGAGCGAAGCCACTGTCCATCTTGAGGGCTTTGGTCTGGTTTGGGACCACGCCCACCAGTGCTCAGAGCTGACTCCCAGCTCTGTGCTCAGGGATGACTTCCGACTCAGTGCTCAGGGCTGACTCTTGGCTCTGTGCTCAGGGCTGACTCCTAGCTCTGTGCTCAGGGTCACTCTCAGCTCTGTGCTTAGGACTGCTCCTGCCTCTGTGCTCAGGGCTCACTCCTGAAGTTTCCCACCACCACTCATGCCTGCCCCGCAGGCAGACGCTAGATGATGTATTTGGTATTGCTTGTTACGAACAGTATGAGATGTCACGTGGCCGCAAAAGTGGCTGCGTGCTCCTGGAATTGTATAATTCTGAATAACTGGGAACTGGAGGCATCTCTGCGGTGTGCTGCTCTCCTCTGAGGTTCATTTGTGACTCTGAAAAACTGCCACATTAGTGCGCTTAAATGGCGCCCAGAGGCAGTTCCCAGGTGGGTGTGACAGCCAGGAAACCGGAAGGGTGGGGACATGGGGGAGGTGGCCCCTCCCCGACTCCATGAAGCCTGGGTATTCAGTCACTGGCCCTGCGACCCGGGTTTCTTAGAGGGAATGGTCAGGGTATGCTTAGTTTCATTCATTCATTCATTCATTCATTCATGTGTGGGGGGCTCAGGACCAGCCTGTGAAGGTTGGCTGTGAGCGTGGTGGCAATTGGGTCCTGGAGGTTGGCGGCTTCCAGAGTTCATTAGGGGCAGGAGGAGGGACACACCTGCCCCCTGCGAGGCGCCCCGTGACATCAGCCTGGTGGAGTGGGGAGACATCTCTGCGGCGTGCGCTCTCCTCCGAGACTCATCTGTGGGCTAGTCCGGTGGGTCTGTAGTGGTGTCTCGGGGGCCGCGACCCCGTTTCCTTGGTGGTTTGTGTCCGGGCAGGGTTCACGCCTTCCCGAGCTCTCCTGCCGACCAGCTGTGCTTCCGGAAAGTGCTCTGGGCCCTGCAGCTTCTGGTCTTCTTTCTTTGGTAGCAGGGAGGGGGTGGGGTTGGGACTCCCCCGGCGGTGCTCAATGCCTTCCTGGCTCTGTGCTCAGCAGTGGCTCCTGGCAGTTCAGGGCCAGAACGGGGCAGGTGCCACCCCTGGCTCTGGCCCACCGGCCGCCTTCGTTGGGGATGCAGGTCTGACGGCGGGTTCTGCCCACGTCTCTCTAGAGTCACTTCATTCTGGGCTCCGGCCTTCTACTGACTGTCCTTAAATCTTTCAATAAATAAGAAGCTTTACTTTTTGAAAATACTAATTAATAAAGACCCATGTTGGCTGCGTGCAAGGCAAACGCCCTACCGCTGTGCTATCTCTCACTAATTAATATTAAAGAAAAAAAAACTTATGTGCTTGGGGTTGGGGTGGAGTGATAGCACAGCAGGTAGGGCGTTTGCCTTGCGCGCGGCCGACCCAGGTTCGATTCCTCCGCCCCTCTCGGAGAGCCCAGCAAGCTACTGAGAGTACCCTGCCCGCACGGCAGAGCCTGGCAAGCTCCCCGTGGCGTATTCGATATGCCAAACACAGTAACAACAAGTCTCACCATGGAGACGTTACTGGTGCCCGCTGGAGCAAATCGATGAACAACGGGAGGACAGGGCTACAGGGCTACAGTCCTTGGGGTTAAGAACTCTCTCTCCTTCGCCTTCACGAGGTTTCCCGGGTCTTCCTCTAAGGCTTCGTGCTCTGAGCTGGGCTGGGTCTCGGGCCCGTGTCACTGTGATTCCCTGGCTGCGTCCCGGCTGAGTCGCTTCCCCATGGAACTCTCCGGCGTCTTGGTCCAAATTAGATGCACCTGTGGCTCTTCCCGGGCTCGTCCTGCCCTGACCCAGCCGGCGCCGTTCCAGGCTCTCAGGCCTGGCTGGGCTGTAGGTCCCGAGACCAGGAGGGCCTCAGCCTCGTCCTTTCTGTTCCAGAGAACTTCACTGTCTGAGGATACCTGCTTTCTCTGGGCTAGTTTGGAATAAACTTGTCACTTCTGAGCAGCCGTCCTTCAGGGTTTGACCGGCTGGCGTGGACCCTGACGCACTTTCTAAACGGAGGAACTGACAAACACCCTCTGGCCCCTGAGGGCGCTGCTCTCGGAGAATCCCTTTCCTGTCTTCCTGAAAATGCCTCTCAGATGCATCCTATTATGCTTATTCCGGTATATTATGCTTATTCCGGTATTATCTGCATGATAATATACACGGTTTTTAAATTTATATTTTAGTTTTGGGTTGGCAGGATATTATAGAATACGACTGATGTTTACATATGTACTTGAATCTTCCTTCCTCCTCCCTCCCTCCCTCCCTCTCTCCATCCCTCCAACCTTCCTCCCTCCCTCCCCTCCTTCCTTCCTTCTTTTCTCTTGTAGATTCGTTTTCTCTTTTTAGCATTTTCCTTGTATATAATCTTATCTTTTCTGGGGAAAAAAATCTGCAATTTCTTCCTCTCCCACTTCTTTATTTTATCTTCACTCATCTTGCTGTGTTGGGTGAGATATTCTGTAAGCTATGGAATGAAAGTGGTTAGAGTGGAAAGTCTTATTTCAGATCTTCCGAGGGAAGCACCAGTTCCCCACCGTGGAATGATGTGAGTGGTGCTTGTTCAAAGTCACGGTTCTGGGGCTGGAGCGAGAGCACAGCAGGGAGGGCGTTTGCCTTGCACGCGGCCGACCCAGGTTCGATTCCCAGCATCCCATAGGGTCCCCTGAGCACCGCCAGGAAAAATTCCAGAGTGCAGAGCCGGAAGTAACCCCTGTGCATTGCCCGGGTGTGACTTAAAAAGAAAAAGAAATCAATGTTCTTATCAGCTTCGTAGATTCACATTCAATTCGAGCTTATGGGAGTTGTTCATTTTTTTTAAACATACGTTGATACTGAGTTGTGTCGATTTTTTTCTGTATTTATTGTGATGGACTTTCCCCTCCTGTTTATTTCATTAAACTGGTAAATTATACCACTTGGTATTTGAAAGTTTCAATCAATCTTGTGCTCCTGAGATAAATTCCTCTTGGTCATGATATATAATTACACTATATATCACTTTATTTGGGCTGGAGCGATAGCACAGCAGTAGGGTGTTTGCCTTGCACGCAGCCAACCCGGCCTAGCCGGGTTCGATTCCTCCGCCCCTCTCGGAGAGCCCGGCAAGCTACCGAGAGTATCTCGCCCGCACGGCAAAGCCTGGCAAGCTCCCCACGACGTATTCGACATGCCAAACACAGTAACAAGTCTCACAATGTTACTGGGCCTGCTGGAGCAAATCGATGAACAATGGGAGGACAGTGATAGTGACAGATATCACTTTATTTAGAGTAAAAATATTGCTAGGATGTTTCTACTATATTTTGTCTGCTAAAGTTTCTCGTGCAATAGTTTCATTGACTGATTGTGTTGGGATTCTGCAGATCTTATGTGGCTTGCTATGTATTCCTCTTATTTTGTTTTTTAGAATTTTTTTCTATATTTCATTCCTTTTTGTGTGCTCCTTTTATTTTGTTTAAGAAAATTTTTGTCTATACTTTGGTCTTTTTTTTCCCTTCCTATTTGTGTGTGTGCATGAGAGTGTGTGTGTGAGAGAGTGTGTCTCTGTGAGTGTGTGTGTTTGTGAAGTGTGAATGTGAGAGTGTGTGTGAGAGAGAGAGAGACTATGTGTGTGAGAGTGTGTGAGAGTGTGAGAGTATGTGTGTGAGTGTGTCTGAGTGTGTGTGAGTGTGAGAGTGTATGTGAGTGTGTGTGAGAGTGTATGTGAGAGAGTATTGTGAGTGTGTGTATGAGAGTGTGTGTGAGTGTGTGAATGTGTGTGTGAATGTGAGTGTGTGAATGTGTGACTATGTGTGTGTTTGTGTGAGAGTGTGTGTGAGTGTGTGTGTGAGAGTATGTGTGTGTGCGTGAGTGTGTGTGAGAGTGTGTATATCACTCTGTGCATGGCTGTGTGTAACTGTGTGTGTACATGTCTGCATTTGTGTGACTGCATGTGCACATACCTGCATGCCGTGCTCATGTGTGAACACATATGCTCACGCATTTGCACACACGTGCTTTCGTGCCTTGTGCGTGTGGGTCTTCATGCAGGTGCTGGCCAAGGCCCTCGCTCTAGAGGCCCGGCAGGAGGGAGCCCGTCCTGTCCCCAGGCCCCTCCAAGATGCTTCCGTTTGGCCTGTCTGCCTGGCGGCCACTCAGACCCAGAGTGACCTGTCATCCCCCGCGGTGCGGCCGGAGGCTCCCGCCAGCCTCCCTGGCCGGGCTGTGGGGGAGGCGGGCGCCGAGGGGGCGGGAGATAGACTCACACAGCTCCGAGGAGAGCTGCCCCCCCTCTCGGGTCACACTGACCCCAGGTGCTGGCAGCTGCTGGCCGGGACTGGACAGATGGGGCCAGGCAGTCTGCAGGGCGGCCCTGCTGTCGCTGTCCTGCCGGGGAACTGGGCGGGGACACGGGCTGTGGACGGAGAGGAGGGCCCAGTGCGTGGGGGAGTCGGGGCGGTGCCCACTGGCCCCGAGCACTGCCCACTGGGCCCCCATGACGACAAGTGACCACCGTCCTGAGTCCAAGCTTCACAGCCCAGGGAGAGCACACGGCGAGGGGCCCTATGGCAGCACCCGGGGTGGAGGGCCCCGGCCAGGGCACCAGACAGAGCGGCAGGAGGCGGCCGGGGCCAAGGGACGTGGCCCCCTGCTTTGTGTTGGGCTGTTCATTGCGATGTGTCTCTGCGCTGGTCTGGTTATTATTACTGTTGTTGCTATTATTCCTATTACTGTCATCACTACCATTTGAGCGTCCTGTCTGGCCTGCTGGACAGCCCTGCCCCCATGCTCTGACCCGTCCCTCTCCTGCTCTGTGGCCGGCCCTAGCGGCTGTTCTCTGGGTCCTTCTGGTCCCCTCTGCCCAGCTCGGTCGTGTCCAGGTCCCCCTGACCCCCTGTCCTTGGCGCGGGTCCCCAGCTGAGCTAGGCATAGTCTGAGGGCCACCGATCCTGCAGTACCCTGAGGGTGGTGACTGGTCGCCTCTGCCTCGGGGCCCCCAGGGCTCGGCCCCCACCCGCAGGTGCTCCAGGGCTTCGGGCCTGCCCAGAGGACCCCGTCCCCGTCCCAGAACTTGGCAGCTGCTTCCTGTCCCTGCCCCCATTTCTCACGACGGCCGGCGAGGCGGGGAGGGCACTGGCCTGGGCACTCTGGTTCGGGGGTGGCTCCCAGCCGTGGGCACTGTCCAGCAGCCTGACCCTTGGACCCAGAGCCTACCATTCCCCACATCTGTCACCCCCACCCAGGGCCTGGGGGCAGGGCAGGGGTGACGGCCGGCAGACACGAGCCAATGCCCAGCGCCCACGGGCTCGGGCACCCGGTGATGAGGCACCAGTCACTCTGAGAACTCCGATTCCTGGGCTTCAGACCAGCCGTGGCCAGGGCACTGGGGAGTGACCGCCGGCCCTTGGCCTGAGGGTCTCGATTATGAGCCAGTCTGGGACCGTTTGGCGGCTCACGGATGGGGCTGGGGATGGTCAGAGGCAAGTGTGGCCAGTTCTGCTGCCCTCGGGCCCAGGGAGGGGCCCACTCGGGCTGGCCGCCCACCTTGCCAGGCTGTTCCAGCTGGGGTGAGGCGAGGCGGAGCTTTGGGCTCTGAAGAAAGTGCTCGTGGCCGGGAGTGTCCCGCTGTCCAGAGACGGGGGCTGCTGAGGGCTGGTTGAGGGGCGACGTCCTGTGCTACAACACGCAGTCTGCTCCCCACGGAGCTCTCCAGCCCAGCCCCGAGTCCACCGCCCACACGGCCTGCCCTGGATGTCCACAGTCAGCTGCAAGGACTGAGCGTGCCCAAGGGCCAGTGCTTGCTGTTACCTGTGTCGTCCACCAGGTGGCAGTGGTGGCACACGGGAGGCCACGGGAGGGGGGCGGGCACCTCCCAACTCCAGGGTGGTCTTCACAGGAAACGCCGATTGCCTGACCCAAGTCCCCCCCCCCCTCCCCAGCACAAGCCCCTCTCAGCCACAGAGCCACTTCCTGCCCAGGCAGCCGCAGGGCCTTGGAGGGTTTGGAATCAAGGCTCCGCGCGTCCCCCTGTCCCGGGAGCTCCCCAGGCTGAGAGCACACGCGTGTGTGTATGCGTGTCTCCGTGTGTCTGCACACATGTACATGTGTACAGTTCTCTCTGTACCTTGGCGTGCACGCATGCATGTGTGCGTGTATATAACATGTGTGTGGGTCTTTCTGCTTCTGTGTACCTGCCTGTGCACACGTGCCTATGTCTATGGACACACGCATGCACGCGTGTCTTGTGCATGCGTGTGCGTGTCCAAGTGCATGTGTGTCTCTGCACTGTGCACGCACATGTACCTACGCGTGTGTGCAGGCGCGTGTGTGGTACGCATGTGCGCGCGTGCACGACTCTGTGTGACGGCATGTGCGTGTGTGTTGCGTGTGCAGGAGGGAGACGTGAGAAAAACCCGGCTCAGCCTTGTGAGGAGGAAGGGGGAGGGGGAGGGGGGAGGGGGAGGCTCCCGCCCAGGCAAAACCCACCTCGCCAAGAGACTCTGGACCCTGGGGCAGCTCCAGCCCCTCCTTGGACTCCCCCAGGGACAGCCACAAACCGCCCCCTTCTTCTCTACCCCAGTGGTGGGGGTGTCGGGACAAGGAGCTGCCTGGGCTGCCTCCCCCGCACCCTCCCCCACACCCCTCCCCACACTCCCCACACCCCTCCCCTACACCCCTCTCTGCACCCCTCCACTGCATCCCTCCCCCGCACCCCTCCTCTGCACACACCCCCGATCCTTCCTCACACCCCTCCCCTGCACTCACCCCCCCCCCCCGCTCCATCTCCTCAGGTTTCTCAGAGCCCCCCGGCCTGATCCCACCTGCCCACACCCCTCCTCACTGCCCAGCTCCATCTGACCATGCCAGCGACTGCCCCTGGGCGGGGGGCGTGGATAGCCCAGGGGGGCTCCAGAGACAGACCAGGAGTGCTCTATCCCCGGGGGGTACTTGGGAGAGTCAGTGGGGAAAGGGGTGTGTGGGGAAGGGGCGGACTGAGGGCTCCCCATGGAAGCCCACCTGGTGACCAACAGGGGTGAGGGGCCGGGGTGCACCCCACGCTGACGTCCTAGGGGGCTGGCAGGGGGCTCAGACAGATGCGGTCAGGGAGAGTCTATGAAGAATTTCCTCTCTGGGCTGGCGGTGACTGCAGCACGGGGACTCCTCCCACCTGTACGGCGAGGGAAACTGAGGCATGGGCTAAGGAGCCCCCTACGGCAGGACCTGACATGTGACCCCACCAGTGCAGCGGCAGTGGCCTGAGGAGACCCCTGGGTCCTGGGTCCTGCAGGTGCCTCCTGGCATGCAGCCACAGCCAAGGTGACAGATGTGATAGGGCGTGTAACATGACAGGGCGTGTAGTGTGACAGGGCGTGTAGCGTCCCCCTGGTCCCTCTGTCTTGGAGCCCATCCCAGGGGCGGCCATTTTCCGTTTGGAGCATCCGGCTCCCTGGGCGCTGGCTCTAGCTGGAAAGTTCTGTGCGGCCCAGCCCCAGGGGACAAGGGGACCCCTGGCCCCTTCCCACAGCTCCCCCAGGCTGCAGGACAGACCGTGGGACCGCAGGGCTCGGGGCCAGGGGCGGCAGCCCACAGAAGCCCGAGAAGCCCCTGCAGCCACCCGTGCCGGGGTCCCTCCTCTGGGGGCGTCCTGGGCCCGTCCTGGCAGCTGGTTTGAGCTGCAGCCGGGGCAGAGGGGGGCAGTATTGGCCTCTGGGCTAGTCAGAGCCCCGAGTGCACGCGGAGATGGGGCAGCCCTGTGTCCCAGAAGGTTCTCATTTCCCCAGATGGCCGTGGAAAGCATGAGTCAGAGGCCGGGGCTGCGGCCGTGTGAGTCAGAGCTGGGGCGCGGGGCGGGGGGGCGCTCTTCCCTCCCGGGACGGGGGAGGAAAGCTGCCCGGCTGGCGGGGGGTCCCCGCCCGGTCTCAGGAGAAGTTGCGGGCTGGAGGCCACTTCCAGGACCCCCAACTGGGCCCCGCGTTCTAACCCCACCATGGCCAGGCCCAGCTTAGCTCTGAGCACCCGCAGCTGCCAATGCCCAAGGGGCCGGGACAAAGCGCCCAGGGCCCGGCACCAGCCCCCACTGTGAGTGCTCAGGCCCCCACTTCACAGCGGGGAAACTGAGGCTCCAGGTGCCCTGAGCTCTCCTGTCCACGGTCGTAGGCCACTGAGCAAGGCCTCACTCCCACACACTGTCCTCCAGTCCCATCTGGTGGGTGCTCCCACTCACCGTCCTCCATCTGCCCTGTGGGTGTTCCCACTCACCATCCTCCAGCTCACCCTGTGGGTGCTCCCACTCACCGTCCTCCATCCACCCTGTGGGTGCTCCCACTCACCGTCCTCCATCCACCCTGTGGGTGCTCCCACTCACCATCCTCCAGCTCACCCTGTGGGTGCTCCCACTCACCGTCCTCCATCTGCCCTGCGGGTGTTCCCACTCACCATCCTCCAGCTCACCCTGTGGGTGCTCCCACTCATCGTCCTCCATCCTGCCCTGTGGGTGCTCCCATTGTCCTCCATCCTGCCCTGTGGGTGCTCCCACTCACCATCCTCCAGCTCACCCTGTGGGTGCTCCCACTCATCGTCCTCCATCCTGCCCTGTGGGTGCTCCCATTGTCCTCCATCCTGCCCTGTGGGTGCTCCCACTCACCGTCCTCCATCCTGCCCTGTGGGTGCTCCCACTCATTGTCCTCCATCCTGTCCTGTGGGTGCTCCCACTCACCGTCCTCCATCCTGCCCTGTGGGTGCTCCCACTCATTGTCCTCCATCCTGCCCTGTGGGTGCTCCCACTCATTGTCCTCCATCCTGCCCTGTGGGTGTTCCCACTCACCATCCTCCAGCTCACCCTGTGGGTGCTCCCACTCACCATCCTCCATCCACCCTGTGGGTGCTCCCACTCATCGTCCTCCATCCTGCCCTGTGGGTGCTCCCACTCACCCTCCTCCAGCCCGCCCTGTGGGTGCTCCATGGAGCAGGGACTCACAGGGTGCCCAGCACAGCAGGTAACACACAACAGCACCACCCCAGCACTGCCGACCTTAGGCCCTGCTCATGCTCTGGACATGGGACAGGCAGACAGACAGAGTCGGCATCCTGCCACCCAGGGTCCAGGGACACAGGAGCCTGCCCACAGGGGCCGTGGACGCTGAGTGCTGAGACCTGGGACTGGCGAGGTGTCAGCTCAGCAAAGGGAGGCTCAGGGTTAGCACAGCCCCAGCCCAGGGCAGTGTACATGGGGTCTCAGGCGGGAAACAGGGTCTGGGAAGGGCGGGGCGGGGCGGGTCTCGGCGCCACGGGCAGGCAGGGACCCCGCGGAGACTCCTGCGGCTGGAAGGCGCTGGACACAGGCCCGTGCCCACTGCAGGTCCCCGGCTTCTCCCTTCATGCTACCCCAGAGGAAATGACAAATGGCTTCTCCGGGACCACCCAGGAAGGTGCCCGCCCCTCCTGGCCAGCCCGCCTGTGAGTCACCAGACGGGCCCCGTGGGTGGCAGCCCTGGAAAGTGGGTCCCCTCCCGCGGGGGGAGGGGTGAATGGGACGGGCGGGGGTGGGGGTGGGGGTGGGGGAAGCCGCCTTGCCTGGGGGGGCGCGGTCTGGGGTTCGAGAGGCTGATTCTGAGGAATTCCGACCCGGCGTGGGAGTTCCCTCAGAGGAATGTGGTTTTGAGAAAAAACCTCAATAAGCAAATGCCATGTTCTCTGCTCCACAGGACTGCCTTTCCTTCTAGAAGATTCTCTGCGGCGTCTACACACATCTAAATACTATCTGCGTTCTATGTAGTTTGATACATTAACCGATAGGATATTTTATTTGATTTCTGGGCCACGCCTGGCAGTCTCAGGGCTAACTCCTCGTTCAGTGCTCAGGGATCTCTCTTGCAGGGGCTCAGGGGACTGGGTGGGGTGCCCGGGACTGACCCAGGTTGGCTGCAGGCAGGCAACCCCTTTACGTGCTGTCCTGCCTCTCAACCACCCGGGAACATTTTAAGACTATTTTTGTGTACTGCACTGTCCTCCCGTTGTTCATCGATTTGCTCGAGTGGGCCCAGTAACGTCTCCATCGTGAGACTTGTTGTCTCTGTGTTTGGCATCTCGAATACGCCACGGGGAGCTTGCCAGGCTTTTCTGTGAGGGCGAGATACTCTCGGCAGTTTGCTGGGCTCTTCGAGAAGGGCAGAGGAATCGAACCCAACTCGGCCAGGTCGGCTGTGCACAAGACAAATACCTTATCCCTGTGCTATCGCTTCGGCCCATTTTTGTGCATAAATACTTAAAAGCCTTAATGTATTAAAACGTCAATGTTCCAGTTTCCCCTACAGATTGTAGAGTAACCTTAAAACATGCTACCATAAAGACAACTATGAACCAAAGAACAAAATAATGTTGGACTTTTAATAATTTCCACCAAATTCAGTAGTTAAGGTTCTAAGGGTTTTTAATGGCAAGACCGAGCACCAGCATGGGTGTCCCTGAGGGTGGCGTGTGGCGAGACCCGGGGTTCCGGGGGTACTCCGAGGAGCGAAGTTCCAGGTGCCAGAGGTGAGAGGGGTCACTGGGCCCCCCTAGGGCCAGGGAACAGCAGGCGCTGAGGCCGCCCACCTCCTGGCAAGCCCAGGCAGGCAGAGGGTCCCATGCTGGCCACAGGGCAGGAGCTTTGGGGTGTCTGAGAAGCGCCCCCACCTCTCCAGGGGAAGGAGGCAGAGCTCCGAGTGCCTGGGTGGGCCGGGAGTGGGAGTCGGGGTTCTTGGAAGACAGATGGGGATGCAATGCCTGGGAGCGGCGGGGACAGGCGAGGACCGAGGTGGGTGGCTGGGCCCAGGGTGCAGGGGTCAGGTCAGCAGGGTCTGGCCCGGAGCCCCCCGAGGTGAGCAGACAGACGGGAGGAGTTTCTGGGGTGCAGCCCATCCCAAAGACATCTCACGTGGGACTCGGCCACTGCGCCTGGCGGGCACCTGTGAGCCGCAGAGTGACCCCATCCTCCCAAGGGACAGCCACAGGGTGACCCCACCCTCCAGAGGGACCGAGGGGCAGCTGTGGAGAACAGGGCGTCCAGGGGCTCCTGGGGACCATGACCGTGGATGGCAGCAGGAGGGCACGCTCCCGTGCGCCCAGAGGGCTCGGGCTGCTCTGAACCCCAGGGGCCCGCTCTGAAAGTTTAACTTTCAGAAAACGGCTTGTAGGTAATGCAGCTGACTGCAGGTGAGGGCACCCCCTGCAGGTAACGCAGCTGACTGCAGCATGAGGGCGCCCCTGCAGGCAACGCAGCTCATTGCAGGCGAGGGCGCCCCTGCAGGTAACGCAGCTCAAAGGGGGGTGACAACGGCCCTGCAGGGAAAGCATGTCACTGCACTTCCAGGGAAGAGCTCCCCCTGCAGGTGCAGTAACATGAAGCACGTGCTTCAGAGTGCCCACCGCCGTCGATAAGACCGGAAACACTGGGCGGATGAGCAACCAGAACTGTCCTTCCCTTGAGCTATCCTGGGGTCACTGCAGGGGTGCAGGCTCCGCAGAGCCCCAGCCCCCACGCCTCTACGGATCCCCTTTCAACTTGTACGAAGGGTTTCAATCTGCAAGCTAGAAGTTGGGGGCAGGAATTTCTGGAGCAGAGAGATGGGATGTGTGTGGGCAGGTGGGGTCAGGACTTAGTGGCTGGACAGCTGCCCCCTTCCTTTGATGACTGGCATGTTTGGGATCAGGGGGTGGTGTCACTCACGGCATGTCCCAGGAAGATGGCCTGGGCTTTCTGACCCTTTAGCTCTTTTTTTTTTCTTTTTGGGTCACACCCGGCAATGCACAGGGCTTAATCCCGACTCTGCACTCAGGAATTACTCCTGGCAGTGCTCCGAGAACCATATGGGATGCTGGGAATCGAACCTGGGTCGACCGTGTGCAAGGCAAACACCCTACCTGCTGTGTTATCGCTCCAGCCCCAGGCCCTTTCTTCATAAGGGCCCCTGTGCTCCGTGGCCTGCCCCCCGTTTTGGCTTGGAAGGTCACCCTGCTCAAAGTCAGTGGACTGGGCGCCAACATGCACCTGTGGGGGAGGTCGTGGGGGGGGGGACAGGCAGGACCCTGCATGGCCCTGAGCCCAGAGCTTCAAGCAGGCTCAGAGCCAGCAAAGGCCGAAGTGCAGAGTGGGCTGTGGTGAGAGGGTCAGGCAGTGGGACACCTGAGGGTCCACATGGGGAGTTCAGATCAGGGGTACTTGGGGCCCAAGGCACTATGTATGGGTCTGGTGACCTCAACAAACTGGGTTTTTCTGCTAAAAACGCTTCTGTTTGCGGTTCGTACTTGTGGTGTTTTCTTCCTGTGTGAACCGTGTGAAGGGCAGGGGTGACGAGCAAGGGGCAGGAGCTGCCCACTGCGCCAGACAGCGACTCTGCAGGCAATAAACAGGCTGGCGTTCTCCTAAGCGCTCAGGCGCCATGATAGGGCTGACTTCATCTTTGTTCCAGCGGTTGGCATTGTTTTTGTGGGATCTCTCCCAAGAACCCCATTTTCATGTTGTCAGAGCACCTCTGTCCCTGGACCCCATGGTCCTCCGTTCCTGCCAGCAGGCCTCCATGTGTCTCAGCCCGTTGGCCTCTGACGTTCTGGAAGGCTCCCTCGTGCTCACGCCTTGCCATTCTCCCTTTGCCTCTCAGAGTCTCAACATCCCATCTTCCCGCCCACTGGACGGCAGATGTTCCCCAAAAGTCTGGTCCTTCTGGCTGTGACGTGACAACCCACTGTGCCCTCTTCTGTGGGGGTGGGGCTTCCTCGGTTCCTGGGGTGACCCACCTGCAGACACATATCCCTCCACCCTTCCAGGATATTCTTACAAGCATTCCCTGTCGCAGATGCTAAGCCCTGTTTTGCCTCTCACCATTTGGAATGGTGAGTCCTGCTGTAACCTGATTAGCCACCGGGAACATTCATTTCGTCCTTCACAGACATTTCAGAATCAGCGTTTCACACTCATCAAAACAGCATGCAGAGCTTCATAGGCCTCCCATTACAGCTGCACATTGATTTCGGGGCTTCCGGGATGACGCGAGCCTTCCCGGGTTGCACATCACCTTGTCCCTCTGTTTCTCTCAGCAGGGTTTCCATTCTAGGAAGTTTCATTTTGCTCTTGCCAAACCGCCTCTGTTTACTTGTTCTTGTCTGCATTGCAACGTTCGTTTACCAGGCAGAAAATCAGACTTTATTCATTCCGTCATTTGTTTCTACTCGCGTGTAGGAATTCCTCCTTCTGTGTATTGATTTGAGGTCTGTGGGTCGAGCCGAATTCATTATTAAGAAATAACAATACGGCAGTTCCTTTCACTCCCGGTGTCACGATCACACCCTCTGCCAATGACCGCTTTTGTGTTTGCTCTTTTTCAAGTCTTCACCCGCCTGACTTCGCATTTCCTCTGCTCGTCTGATGTCTGGGGCTTCCAGCGGGACGATAAACAGAAGCTGCGACCGCAGCACAGCACTCTCCTCCCTGGGGTCCAGAGACAGAGTTCCACCAGCAGTGTGTGTGTGTGTGTGTGTGTGTGTGTGTGTGTGTGTGTACGTGTGTGGTCTGCTGGGGTCTGCGAGGCGGTACCTGATGCCTGATGAGCAGACCCTCTCCTCTGCTGTGACATTTATCCCTGGCTCTGCCCCAGAGGTGCAGTGTGGCCACCACACCCGCAGGAGTGGACACAGCCTCTTGCCTGGGGATTTTTCCTGCCTAAATGCGGCTCGCCTGTCTCAGCTCTCCCCCACGGCAGCGGCCAGACTCCGGAGTCTTCGTCATCAGGCCTGGGTGGATTCAGGTGAGGGTGGAAGACCAACTGCTTCCCGGGCAGAGGCGGACTGTGCCAGCCTGAGACCAGCACCAGCTCTTCCCTGGCGCAGCTGCCCCCTCTCACCCCTGGTGCCAAGTCTTGCTGCCATCGGGCTGGGGTTGGCTCAGGGAGCCGTGGGCCGCCTCTGACCTCTGCCCTGGGGTCGCCACTTAACCAGGCTGCAGGGCTGGCACTCCTGGCCTCACTGCGGCGTGGGCAGCTCCGAGGAGGAGGAGAATGCAGGAGAGGCCGCATTTAAAAGTCGGTGGCAAACAACCGCGACTCTGCAGGCTCAGCCCCTCTCCCCTCGGCGGGCGCTGAGACACCTCTTCTCCCCACCTTGGAACTGCAAGGCTCCCGGGAGAGCGGAACTCTGAAAAGACACAGTGAATCTAGCTCGGAGGATGTTCTGCACAGGGACTAAGAAGGGGCGTGATTGGAGGTACGTAGGCGCGATGTGATTGGAGCAAACTGGGACGCGCTATGGTTGGAGGGACTTAGGCACGATGTGATTGGAGCAAACTAAGACGGGCTGTGATTGGAGGGACTCAGGCATAATGTGATTGGAGCAAACGGAGACGGGCTGTGATTGGAGGGACTCAGGCGCCATGTGATTGGAGCAAACTAAGACCGGCTGTGATTGGAGGGACTCAGGCGCGACGTGATTGGAGCAAACTAAGACGGGCTGTGATTGGAGGAACTCAGACGCGATGTGATTGGAGCAAACTAAGACGGGCTGTGATTGGAGGGACTCAGGCGCGACGTGATTGGAGCAAACTAAGACGGGCTGTGATTGGAGGGACTCAGACGCGATGTGAGTGGAGCAAACTAAGACGGGCTGTGATTGGAGGGACTCAGACGCGATGTGAGTGGAGCAAACTAAGACGGGCTGTGATTGGAGGGACTCAGACGCGATGTGAGTGGAGCAAACTAAGACGGGCTGTGATTGGAGGGACTCAGGCGCGATGTGATTGGAGAAAACTAAGACGGGCTGTGATTGGAGGGACTCAGACGCGATGTGAGTGGAGCAAACTAAGACGGGCTGTGATTGGAGGGACTCAGACGCGATGTGAGTGGAGCAAACTAAGACGGGCTGTGATTGGAGGGACTCAGGCGCGATGTGAGTGGAGCAAACTAAGACGGGCTGTGATTGGAGGGACTTGGGCGCGGTGTAATCGGAGCAGAATCTCAGGTGGAACCGCGTGGGTTCAGATCTTCGGAGCCTGGTGGGACCCGCTGGAGCCGGGGTCACCCGGGGACACGCCCTGTGTGCCCCCAGGAGGAAACGTGCAGTCCTGCGTGCGGGCCCCACGCCCCTGAGCAGCCAGGAGCTGGACCAGTGTCTGAATGGACACGGTGCTCCGGCCCTCGGTGGAGGCCTCGCGGCGTCCTCAGGCCTGGCAGGAGCGAGCAGAGCAAACCCGCATCTGGGTCCACTTTCCGCCTCCCGTTGCATTCCGCGTTACTGCAAGGCTTCTGAGTGCGAAGCGTGGGGTCATGCTAGGTCCTTCGCTGCAGGGAGAGGGTTTTGAACGATGACTCACCGGTCCCGGGGGGCCCGGCCGGGAGGTGCCGGCCTCTGCCCCTTCCCCTCTCCATCACGTTCCTTTCCGCTGCTTACAACCCACCTCGGTCCTTCTTTGCACCCTGTCTGGCTCAAACCTGCTGATCCGTGTCCCCCCACAGCTGTGGCCTCGGGTACACGTGGGGGAAGGGAGGGAGGGTGGCACAGGTAAAGCTTTGGCCCGCCCTGACCGTCCACGTGGCGCTCCCTGCGTCCCCACCCCCGTGTCGCCTGGCTTGGCGACTGGAGATAAACTCAGGCTGTTTCCCTGACGCCCGGACCCGCTGACCCTGGCACGCTGGAGCAGCGGGATGGTCGTTTTCCAGGATCCTTTACTCAGAGCTCTGGTTCCTGACACAGGCAGGAAGTCTGCACAGCGCCTGGGAATGGACAGACTCAGCATTTTCCGGCAGCCTCCAGGAGGATCTGTGTGTCCCTGCAGATATGAAGCCTGGTTCCCTCCCAGCATCCCCACGCCGAGCACGTCCTGGGGTACAGACGTCGCCAAGGCTCACACTGGCTCACTGAGGCCTTCCCAGTAGCTGGGCATGATGTGATGGGGTCCTGCCCTCACCTCCGAGACCCCCAGTCTCTGGTGTGAGAGGTCAAGTACCCTTAAGGTCAGCAGGGGGTGCAGAATAGCCTTGCCCACTCATCCACACACTTTCCCTCGGTCCTTCCCTGGACACTTGCTCCTCAGTGGACCTCTCAGCAGCAGTATGAATTCCATCAGGGCCGCCCACTCCCCCGCAGGGAGGCCACGCAGCCCAGCCTGTCCTTCTGCTGAGTCCAGCTATGTCAGAGAAAACCGCAGACAGCCCAGGTGCTGAGTGATCTCATTTCCGTGGGGAGAGCGTGTTCGTCAGAGTCCAAGGAACAGAGGGAAGCACTCGTGGCCAGGGAAGCTTCCTGGCAGCCCTGTCCATCCAGGAGAGCCGGGGCCCCTGCCGCACGGTCCTGCCTCGATGGACTTCCTTCTACTGGCAGGGCCAGAACAGAACCACACAAGGAGGGTTCTTGCACCTTGCCACACTTTGGAAGCTTCTGGAAGACTGGAGAAGGATCACTACTGGGTTTAAAGCTGGGACTGAGTGGATGTGATGGTCACAGCAGCGTGTGTGGCCAACGGAGGAGGGGAGAGAGCTTCTCAGGGTCCCCGAGGGAACTGGACCTCTGAAGTAGAAAAGGTTGAGGGCTCCAAAGGGGAGAGGGCCCAAGTCGTGGGCTGCGTTCCTCAGCTGGCACCGGGTAGCCCACCACAGGCTCCAGACAGTGAGACAGTGTGAGCACTGGAGTAGGATGCAGAGTTCCTCAGACCAGTGCTGTTTACATGAACTCTAAGTCACAGACATGAACAGGATGATTTTTTTTTAATATGTGCTAACAGAAAGATACTTTGGACAACCTAGCAGGCAACCGAATGTAACCTGCCCACACGGCAGAGTCTGGCAAACTCCCCGTGGCGTGCCCAATATGCCAAATACCAGTAACAGTGATGGGTCTCATTCTCCTAACCCTGAAAGGGCCTTGAATATGGTACTTTAAAATCTCAGGTCTAGGACGAAGGAGATGTTACTGGTGCCTGCTCGAGGCAATCGACGAACAACAGGATGATCGTGACCGTGAACAGAAAGATGCAGAATGGAAGAAAGCAATCGTGGTTTGACTAATAGAAAAAAGGAGTAAGAGATGATGAGAAAAGGGAACGGGTGGGCAGGAGAGTAGACGAATGGATGACGGCTGGGTGGATGGATGTCGATGGGTACACAATTGATGAATGGAACCCGGGTAGATGCTGGATGAATGTATATGAGTGAACAGCGGAGGGAGGGCCAGGTGGACATACAGAAAGATGGAAGGCAGCAAGCAGACATGTGGAACGGCTGTCGGGAAGGCGGACGGATATGGTCTGTGAACCGAGGAATGTCTCTATCACAATCCTTCGGACTTGAGGACTAAGAAGACAAAAACTCAGGATAACAGAGCACCTAAGCGAATTGGCGAGAACAGCTGAAAATGCCGAGAGGATTAGGGGAAATGGTCCCCTGCCCTCTCCCTCTGCTAACTTCGGGCCTGACTGGGAGGAATGTGTGTCCCACCCGTGGGTGAACTGCCAGACACTTTTATTTGAAACTGGAAACGAATATCCTCGTCTGACATCTGGTTTTCACGTGTTGTGTGTGTGTGTGTGTGTGTGTGTGTGTGTGTGTGTGTGTGTTGAATCAAGGCCCACAGTGGCCAGATGAAGCTAGCAGGCTTTGCTATTTCAGGAGCAGGGGGTGCTGGGGGGCCGATGATCTCATCTCTGTTTTATATTCTGCCTAAAACATTTCCAAATACCCGCAGTGACTTTATAAGAACTTGGGGCCCACTCGGCCCCGTGAAGTCCTGGGACGTGTCTGTCGTTTCCAAGGAGTGTTTGCGTGTGGGTTTGTGTGGAATGACCCGTCTTTGCTGTCGAGCTCGGCTTGATGTGGAACAGCTGCTTCCTGCGCCAGCCTGGAAGTTGGCCTGCAAGGCGATCCGGGTGCGGCCAGGTCCTGGCTGATCAGTTACTCCGTTCAGGCGCGGCCAGGTCCTAGCTGGTCAGTTACTCCGTTCAAGGGCAGCTAGGTCCTGGCTGGTCAGTTATTCCGTTCAGGGGCGGCCAGGTCCTGGCTGGCCAGTTACTCTGTTCAGGTGTGGCCAGGTCCTGGCTGGTCACTTCCTCCGTTCAGGGGTGGCCATGTCCTGGCTGGTCACTTACTCCATTCAGGCTGGCCAGGTCATGGCTGGTCAGTTAATCCATTTTGTTGAAATGTGCTGTTGGCGCAAGCGTCCTGACATCACAGAACAGAGGCCAGGCAGACTCTAGAACTCACTCTGACACCCAGAGGCAGAGAGAAGCTTCTGGTAGCTGTGCTCTGGCTCAGTGGTTGAACTCTGCCGTGTCCACTAGTCACCGTTTCTTCTGACGCTAAGGCCAGGGCTGCCGTGGGCGAACTTGGGATCATGTGGCCGTTCAGGACAGGAATCCGAGCCGCTGTCACAGCTCCTCCATCGCTGTGGGTCTCACTGGACACCCCTCGGTCTATGTTCCAAGCATGCACGTGACCACTGGGCCAACACCCATCTCTGCGCTTCCCTCATGGCCACTCATTAGGCCAAACCCGGGTCTGGGTTTGGTCACTTGATAGGAGAATTCAGGGGGCTCTCTGAGTTCCCTCTGAGCATGTGGTCATTGCCGGGAGTCCCCTGCTGACCTCCTCGAGGCTGGTGCCCACCCATGCCTCCAGAGCAACTGCAGCTGTGCCCCTCTCCGCTTCCTCCCCAGGAAGGTCTTAGGCCCTGCACCCCGATTTCTGGTGCCTGCACTTTCCTCCCCAGACTACTCCCAAAAGGGCCGTGTGCATCCCCCCACCCCTGTACCTTCAGGGTGATCCCTGGGATTCCCGGCAGCAGTAAACAGCCGACTGAGTGACTGATGCCCAATGAGTGCCAGTTAGAGACACCCAAGTATGATATAGTTGATCAACTAAATATGTTCTTCATTAGGCCCCGTGTCTGCCAAGCTGCCAGTAGCTGAGTCTCACCCTGACCCTGACCGCACTGGGGCCAACGTCCTCCTGCCAGGTCCCGAGCCCCACCCGCCTCACCTACCTCCTCAACAGACACACTATTTTTGGGTCGCACCCAGCAATGCTCAGGGATTTCTACTGGCTCTGCACTTAGCAATTACTTCTGGCGGTGCTCAGGGGACCAGATGGGATGCTGGGAATCGAATCCGGGTCGGCCACGTTCAAGGCCAGAAGAAGGGGAGGGAAGGGCATGGATGCATTGGTGAGGGAATTGTTCTGGCTGGAAAGAACAAGGCTGGGGGAGCTCCAGGGATAGGTCTGGTTTCAAGGATATTATCAGGCAATGTCGGCAGCTGGGATTTTTTTAGAATTAGTCTTGGATTTCTACTGGAGGCACGTTGACTTCTAATACTAACGACGGTTTCGAGCAGACGGCAGGCACACACCAGGCCCTCCATCCCTTACCACAAGCTCGCCTCTGTAAGGGCGAAGGTCATTATAGTCACAAAGATGAGTGAGAAACTGTTTATTTGGAAGAGTAGAGAAACTAAAATGAAACATCCAGGATTCTTGATATGGAAGAAAATGAGCCAGTATGGAAAGTGAAGGAGAGAAAGACAGAGAGATAGAGAGTCAGAGAGGGGCGGGGCAGAGAGAGAGAGAGAGAGAGACAGACAGACAGACAGACAGACAGAGTCAGAGAAGAGAGAGGGAGACAGAGACAGAGAAGAGAGGGGGAGAGAGAGAGAAGACAGACACACAGAGAAGAGAGAGAACCGTGTGGCAGGAACGCCCACAGCCTTTGAGCAGGTTGGGAGCCAGTGAGCTGCAGAGTAGCCAAGGCCACGCTGATGGGTGACGGCTAAGACTCTCAGCACCTGTTGTCGAAGAAAACCCAGAAAGATGAACATCTTCCTGCCCCAAAGAGCTCCTCCAAACTTGACAGAGAATTACATTGTGTAGAAAGACAGGATAATAAGCATAAAATCTATCATGGCAGGGGACCGTGACCAGAGCACGTCAGGGCTGTGCTATCGTCGGTCTTTCTTACAAACACTTTCACAGAACTGAATTCAGCCGACCCAATTGGAGATTATTCTGGAAAGGGGGAAACGGGAGCCAGCAAACGCAAACGCTTTTAATTTTGATGCAGACAGCGTTTCACAGAGACTTATATCTGACCAAGACAGAATTCATTCCGGGGAAGAGCTGTTTCACAATAAGCTCCTCAGACCCGCTAATGGACGGTGCACTCCAAGTATTCCCGGAGCAGGAAGTTTCTGAGGTCAGAGCCTCATCTTAGCCCAAATGACTTGCATTGAGTTGCTCGAAATGGCCTTTGGATCGCAAGTCTGTTTGCAGTGACTGCTTCCCCTTTCCATTCTGGTGTATTCATAGTTTCTTTCTTCTCAGGACACTGCAGACATTTAGGAGCTCGCTTCAATGTGTGTCTTGCTTCGGGGCTGGGACACACCCAGAGCTCAGGGGCTATTCCTGGGCCCGGGCTGAGCCTGAGGTTCTCGGGGTTCACACTGGGCCCTGGATCGAACCCAGGTCTCCTGCAGGCACAACATGCCCTCAGCCTTTCTGGGCCTGAGCCTGAAATCTGGAAGTGAATTTCTATCATTCGTGCATCTGTTTTTCCAGGAAGGAAACTACATCTACTTTCAAAGGAAGTTGACAATGTTTCTGCGTGAATAAATAATTCGTGTGACGCCCAGCTGGTCGCATGTGAGAGAACGCTCTCCTGCCGCCCTGCCCCCGCGAGAGGCCCAGAGCTGAGTGGGTCCCCCTCAGCAGCTCGGACCTTCGGTTCAAGAAGAGGGAAAGTGTCCTTCCGGGCTGGGAACTGGCGGCCACCGGCGGTAAGTGTTTGCTTTCTCTCCTCGCTGTGGTTCGGCCTGTTGTTTTAGGCGGGTCGCACCGTCTGCGCCGGCTCTCTCCCCTGTGGAAGACCCACGTTTGCACTTTGACAGATCACCCAGGAGCCGCGCCCAGGTCCCGTCACTGACCGAGCGTGACTCGCCCTGGACTTGGGCCCCGCCGCCCCGAAGTCCACAAGGATCTCCCCTGGATGCTCACTCCATCCCAGGGCTGGGGCACATGGCCGCGTCAGCTGGGGGCCCCTCCTTGGCTGTGGGTGCCCCCCAAAAGTTGCTTTGGGGGGTTGGGACTTGGGCAGATGGAGAGATGAGAGACGGGGAGGGTGCGGGGCCTCAGCCTCCTGGTACAGCTTTCCTGGGTGTGCAGGAGGCTCCGTGCCCAGTGGCGGGTTCCTTCTTCCAGACGGACAGATGGAAGCCGCGTCTCTGCTTCTGCAGGTCAGAACAGAAGCCTTCCCTGCCCTTGACCCCTCCGTGTAGCGGTGGGCAGGATCGGGCCGAGGGGGTAGCTTTCCCACTTGGGGGTTTATCCCTTACCTGGAGGTACGGGGACCTGGGGACAGCTCAGGCACCATCTTTGCTCCCCATCACAGCCCAGGACTCACAGTCACATTTTCTGGGTTTTTTTTAACCTATTTTGGGGACCACAGCGACAGCACAGCAGGGAGGGCATTTGCCTTGCACGTGGTCGACCCAGGTTCGATTCCCAGCATCCCATAGGGTCCCCTGAGCACCACCAGGAGTAACTGCCGAGTGCAGAGTCAGGAGGAACCCCTATGCATTGCTGGGTGTGACCCAAAAAGCAAAAATAAACAGAAAAACTATTTATTTTTGTCTTTCTAGGGTTTTGTTTTAAAGAACTTTAGAACTCTTCCCCCCCCCCCACCCCGGCATGGTGCTCAGGGTTCATCCCCAGGGTCCTTGACCCCAGCTGCGTTGCTGGGCCCGTTGATGCTGGGTTTGAGGCCGCCCCCCCCTCGAGCTGAGGTGGGATCTTCTGACTTTACAGATGGCTCCGGGCGCCCAGGGCTGCAGTCTCCCATCACGTTCTCCCAGGGACGGGCTTTGGAGAGTGGAATGGAGCCGATGAGGCGGACACAAGCCACCGTGTCTACACAGCTGCTCCGTGTTCCTGCTCACTGAGTCACTGCTGGACACCAGCCATGGAAATGTCCTCCGGGTGGACGCTGCCTCTCCTGCCGGAGCCTGACCAAAGCACGCACAGCACAACAGCTTCTAGACCAAAGTTTGGGGCTCAGACTGCGCTGTGGCCTCTGTCCAGGCTGCCGCCTACTTCCAGGGTGACAGACCCTCTCCAACACAGCCACAGGAGCACTCAGAGCACGAGGACAAACGCGGGCTGTTAGCCACAGCATTGGGGGCTGTTTTGTTATGCAGCACCGAGCCACAGCATTGGGGGTATTTGTTTAGGAAACACTGAGCCACATTAGGGGGTTTGGTTACATGGCACTGAGCCACGGCATTGGGATGTTTGGTTACACATCACTGACCCACGGCATTAAGGTGTTGGGTCATGTGGCACTGGACACGGCATTGGGGTTTTGAGTTATATGGCACCAAGCCACGGCACTGGGGTGATGGGTCATGTGGCACTGAGCCATGGCATTAGGGGGTTTGGTTATGTGGCACTGACCCATGGCTTTAGGGTGTTGGATCATGTGGCACCGAGCCACGGCATTAGGGTATTTGGTTATGTGGCACTGAGCCACGGCATTGGGGGTTTGGTTATGTGGCACTGACCCACGGTTTTAGGGTGTTGGGTCATGTGGCACCGAGCCACAACATTGGGGTTTTGGGTTATGTGGCACCAAGCCATGGCATTGGGGTGATGGGTCATGTGGCACTGAGTCACGGCATCGGGGGGTTTGGTTATGTGGCACTGACCCACGGCTTTAGGGTGTTGGGTCATGTGGCACCGAGCCATGGCATTGGGGTGTTGGGTTACGCAGCACTGCTCTGTGATGACTAGCTGATAGTGAAGTGGTGCCCGTAGCCCAAATCAAGGAGGCGTTTACTCCTGCACATTCAGAGCTGCCCGTCTCGAAATCCCTTCCTGCTGAGATCACGGCTGTGGGAAACCAGGACTGACTTGGGGACCGTCACCTCTGCAGTACAACTGGCTATGGAAGCTTCCAGAAGCTGCAAAGACCAACGAGGGTCATCTCACAGGAACCCTCTCAGGAGGAGGGGTTGCTGACAGATCCCGAGGATTTCTGTTTCCGGCTGTGCCACGTAAATGTTTTATCTGCCTAATCAGAATCAAACACACCCATACCTGACCGCACTGTGCTCCTGCCGTGGCCACGCAGGGTCTCAACTGAAAGCATCTTCTCCATAAATGTTCCCAGCACCAGAATGGTCATACCTGTAGGCAAAACAGATGAATTTCTTTCTTTTCCTTTGTTTTATTATTTATTTGTTGCTTTTTGGGTCACACCCGGCGATGCACAAGGGTCACTCCTGGCTCTACACTCAGGAATTATCCCTGGTGGTGCTCAGGGGACCATATGGGATGCTGGGAATCGGACCTGGGTCGGCAAATGCCCTACCCGCTGTGGTGTCACTCCAGCCCCATCTTTTCCTTTGTTTTAGTGAAGCAAGTTTTGTTTTATTTTTTTTCTCCTCTTTCTTTCCTTTTTCCTTTCCCCACTGGATAGTTTTTATCGTAGAAAGACATGAGGGGAGGGAAAGAAAGGAAGATGTGAAGCGAGAATGTGTGGGCTTCTCTGGAGTGAAAAGACAGAGACACAGACAAGTGTGGAGACAGCGCTGGGGGACCCCAGGCCGAGGCCCCTGGATGGCAGCACTGGACCCCTCTCGGCGCCCCCTGCCCTGACGCCTTGAGTGAGCCGCGTGTGGGTCATAGCAGCCCCGTCTCACAGTCGCTGCCGACGCAGGTCCTGTGCAGATGGAGCCCACCTGGGGGTGCCAACGACCACTTCGACTTACTGGGCCTGCCACAGCGAGGGGTTATCACAATCCTCACTCAGGTACTGCCAGGTCCAGCTCTGCTGGCCATCGGGGACGTGGTGGAGACTGGCCATCGGTGGAAAGGACTGTAACACTCTAGCATTTCCTTTTTTTTTCTTTAAAAAAGCTTTTTTTTTTTTAATTGTATCACTGTGTGATAGACCCTTACAGAGCCGTACGTGTATATTGGAAGACTAACATCCAAGACCAGGGAAAACAGGGGCTAGGAGGCCTGGCCATTCTAGCACTTTCTCACACCCCCTGGAACCCCTTTTCCTGACATGCCGTACCTTTTTTTGCTCAACACTGGGCCCTGGGGTTATTCTGGGGGAGTGGGTGTCTGAGCACCCCTGGGCTTTGTGTCCTGGCCCCCTAGCTGAGGCTGCTGTGCGGTGTGTCTCTGTCCCCTAGAAGTGCGGCTGCGGGGGTCAGGGCTCCAGCCTTCCCCTTAAATTCATGACTCCAGCCATGACAGCCCCCAAGGCCCCCAGGGAGACACGGAGTAGGTTGGCTGTGGGTACCCGGCCTGGAGGCCCAGGGCAGCTCTGTCCACTTCAAGTCCACTGGGAACCTCTGTCGGGGCAGCCTTGACAGAGCCCCAGCCCTACTCTGAACCAGTGACTCCACTTCTAGACCCTTCCACGACCTTGTGGGGGCCTTGGGTCCAGGAACAGTGCAGGAGCACTGCTGGACGGTGAGATACAGCTCTGGGGGGGGGCTTGGGGTAGCCTTCTCTGTCCACGAGGCTTAGGGTGGCTTTCTCTGTCCGCGGGCCCTGGGCGGGTTCCTCTGTCCACGGGGCCCCAAGCCCCCAGAGTGGGCCTCCTCTGTCCGTGGAGTCGGGGTGCTGGGCCCCTCCGGGGATATGGGGGGGGGGGGGGCTGTGGCATCTGAGGCTGGACGGCCACTCGTGTGTCCCCTGCGTCTTGCCCGCCGACCCCGGCACCCGCCTCTCTGGGGGAGCCCAGAGCCCCGAGCTGTCCCGAGGCGCCTCCCCGAGGCCCTGCAGTGCCCGCTCGGCCCCGCGGCCCTTCCCACGGCCTGAGAGGGAGGTGCGTGCGGGGTGGGCTGCCCCGAGTAGCGGGGGGTGGGGGGCAGTGTCCGCTGTGTCCCTCCCTCCTGCTGGGAGCTCCCTAAGGGGGGTCCTGCTCCCCAAAGCGATAGCCCGGACTGGCGCCCGCTGCTCCCCCCACGCCTCTCCCCAGGGATGTCAGCCAGAGAGACCCGGGGCGGGCTGTGATTGGAGGGACGTGGGGGCGGGCTGTGATTGGAGGGACGTGGGGGCGGGCTGTGATTGGAGGGACGTAGGGGCGGGCTGTGAGTGGAGGGACGTAGGGGCGGGCTGTGATTGGAGGGACGTAGGGGCGGGCTGTGAATGGAGGGACGTAGGGGCGGGCTGTGATTGGAGGAACGTAGGGGCGGGCTGTGATTGGAGGGACTTAACGGCGGGCTGTGATTGGAGGGACTTAGGGGCGGACTGTGATTGGAGGGACGTGGGGGCGGGCTGTGATTGGAGGGACGTAGGGGCGGGCTGTGATTGGAGGGACTTAAGGCCGGGCTGTGATTGGCGGGACTCGGGGGCGGGCTGTGATTGGAGGGACTTAACGGCGGGCTGTGATTGGAGGGACTTAGGGGCGGGCTGTGATTGGAGGGACTTAGGGCCGGGCTGTGATTGGAGGGACTTGGGCGCGATGTGATTGGAGCAGAATCTGGGCAGGGCTGTGAGATGTACCCAGGCCCAGAACCAGCCCTGCCAGGTCCCCAGGCCCCTCGCATGTGGGGAGATGTGGGGGCGGGCACAGGGTCTCGTTCCAGCACTCCTGGCCCTGCGTCTCCCCCAAACACAGCTGGTGTCCCTGTGCGCTCTTGACCCGTGACCCCTGCAGGCGCATCCTGCTTCCGTCCGCACTGAGGCATCTCCTGGACCGCGAGACCCACCCCCACCTCTTCTGTCCGCAGAGATGTGGACCAGGCTGTCTCACAGCGGCTCCACCTACGACTCTTTCTAGAAAGATTTTTTTTTTTTTTTTTTTTTTTTTGCTTTTTGAGTCACACCCGGCGATGCACAGGGTTCCTCCTGGCTCTGCACTCAGGAATTACTCCTGGTGGTGCTCAGGGGACCATATGGGATGCTGGGGGTCGAACCCAGGTTGGCCGCATGCAAAGCAAACGCCCTATCCACTACCCACTGTGCTATCGCTCCAGCCCCTAAAAAAGTCCTATGACCTGCCTCCGGCCAGGCCTCACAGGGCAGGTGCTCCTGGGCCCAGGATTCACCTTCACATGCGTTCCCACGTCCTCATGATCCGCATGCATTTGGCCGAACCTGAGCTCTGGCTTTGCATCGCTCGGCTGCTCTGAGGAAAGCAGCCTGTCACATCGCCGGAGAGCGGGCGCTCGCCTCGCCTGACTCAGCCGGCCCGGGCCTGGCAGCCGTGGGACCCACGGGGGCTCTTGCAGTGGGAGGCCTGGCGGTGACTCACCCCTGCATCTTGGCGGCAGATGTGGAGCCAAGGTCACCAGCCCTGGCGTGAGTCTGACTCGGCATCCCCTGGGCAGGCCCAGGGCTGCGACGCCCTCGTGGCCTGGACGTTTGTCCCAGATCCGTCCAGTTCCCGGATCCGCGCTGCTGCCTCGGTGCTCGGAGGGGCCCAGACAGCAGCATCGGGGTCCGAGGGAGGTGGTGGCACCCCCTCCCCTGTGCAGGAGCTCTGGACACTCCTCAGAGCCCCCCGAGTCGCCGCCCCACAGTCCTGCCCGTCCATCTCCGACCCCGAGGCCAGCCGAGCCCTTTCCTCATGCAGCCTCGTGCCAGCGCTAGTGACCCCGGGAGCCCCACCGACAGTGGGCAGTGCCTGTACCCCGAGAGCCTCAGCATCCCAGGGAGCCAGGCCCACCTGGGGCTGAGGCAGGGCAGGCGGGGAGAGGGAGAAGAACGTTCCGGTGACGGGGTAGCACAGGGGCGCAAACCCTCCACAAGGACCCGGTGCAGCCCCTCAGGGACCCCTCGGACCCCACAGTCGCCACTGCCACACCGGGGGGCCGAGATGGGCCCAGAGATCCCGGTACACAACAGACACCTCATGCTCACACTTTGCGACCCCTGCTGTAACCTCCCTATCCCTGCACACTCCTCCCTTCCCCTGCTCGCACTTCTCCACCCCTGCTCCAACTTCCCCACCTCTGCACACACCTCCCTACCCCTGCCCAGGCTTCCTGACGACCCCTGCTCGCACCTCTCCACCTCTGCTCACACCCTCCCTACCCGTGCTCACACTGCCCCGTGTGCCACTTTCCTTCCTGTGCACAGAGCCCCCTCCTCCCCCGCTCCCCTTCCCCACCACGCAGTGGCACTCAGGCCCACCCTCGCAGCCCAGCAGGAAGCCCCTGCCCCGCTAAACCCTCATTCGCGCCGCCCCGGAGGGAGTGTCGGCGGCAGGAGCGCCTCTGCGCCCCCGTGTGCCACAGGAGACCATCGGGGGTCGGTTCCGGACAGGGCTGGGCTGGACCGCGCGGTCCAGACTCCAAGGCTGCAGCCCCCCGTTTATACGGAGCCGCGGCTGGACTCTCCGGCAGGCAGCCCCCCGACACTGAAGCTGGGGCCACGCAGCCTCTTCCTGTCCAGCTGCAGGTGACCGAGGGGGATTGAGAGTGACTGTGCCTGCTGCAGCCGGGGGTCAGTGGGCAGCCAGGGGTTCAGGGGTGGCCCAGGGGGGTCAGTGGGCAGTGCAAGGGTAGAGTCGGGGTCCCAAGTTTGGGGGCTCGTGTGTACCCTTCTGCCCGCTTGGCTGCTGAGGTCCCTAGCAGGGTCTGACCCTGGACCTGTCTCCAGTCCGGCCTGTGCCAAGGCTGTGTGGAGCAGCCGTGGCAAGCAGGGGGCCGGGCTGAACCCCCAGAGGAGTGGGCCCCAGGACCCTGACGTCTGTCCTTCAGCTCACGGGGGAAGGGCCCAGCTGGCCCTGGTGCTGCAGAGGCTTGGGGGCACCCGCCCATGTCGAGGAAAGGGGGTGCTCCCGCAGGGAGGGATCTGGGGGAGCCCCTGGGAAACCGGCAGAGCCCAGGTGGTCCAGGTGGGCCTGCAGAGGCCACAGGCTTCTGCCAGAGCCGGGCCCGGGTCCGAATCCGGCCCGCCTTCCTGCCATGCTGGTGCTCCCTGAGGGGAGCAAGTGGGTGGGACCTTGGGCTTCTCCTGGGTGCTCCTTCTGGGGCTTTGCAGGAGCGTTTGCTGCAGACCCTCCCCAGGTGGGCCCCGCGGAAGGACCCCACCACCCACAGCGCGAAGGGGGAGCCGTGACGACGTGGACCGGGCATCAAAACCCTCTGAGTTCACAGCCTTTCCTCTCCACTCTTGGGGGGGCTGGTCCTTGGGGAGACCCCCAGGGAACGAGTCTCTGGAAAATCAAAGAGCTTCTCGAGGGGGGCCCAGGCTCCCAGGAAGATTCTAGGTCCTCTGACTGTCCTGTCCGTGACGTGGGAGATCTAAGGAGCCCACAGACGTGTGGAGTCACGTGGGATTGCGGGGGCAGGGCTTCACCCCCACCAAGCGGGCAGTCACGAGTGGGATGGACAGAGGACAGACACCACGGGCCTGCTTCAGGGAGCACCGTGGGCCAACTTCAGGGAGCACCGCAGGCCGGTTTCAGGGAGCACTGTGGGCCTGCTTCAGGGAACACTGCGGGTCAGCTTCACGGAGCACCATGGACCGGCTTTGTGATTGTCCACACCAAGGGGCCAGTCATGTGTCAAAGCCCCAGGAACTGGAACCAGGCGGGGCTTCTCTGGTCACTGGGGCCCCAGGGGAAGCCCTTGTCGCTCTGAGTCAGAGGGCCCGGCTTCCTGCTGTTTAACGTGGGTCCAGTGAGTCCTGGGGCTTGGTCGGACTCTGCCCCTGCACAGGCTGGACCCACTGTCCTTGGTGTCGGGACCCCTGAGCTTCACGGCAGCATGTGGGGCACAGGGTGTGGACGGGAGCGCGGCGGGAGGAGCATTTGGGGTGCCCAGCTTGCTTGTGGGAGACCCTGGGACGGCTTGGGGGGGACTCGGGCCTGGGGGTCTCGGTCACCGCTCGGTCTCCTGGTGATGCCCTGGCCTGACTCTGACCCCAGCTCCCCCACTGACCCCCAGATCCTCCACTGACCCCCAGCTCCCCTTGGATGACCCCCAGCTCCCCTCTGACCCCTGGCTGACCCCCAACTCACTGGCCATCTCGCACTTGCATGTCACCCCGGGGTGAGTCCATGAGTCAGTCCTGGAGCCGGGACCAAGCGCCTCCCGTGGACAGGCCTAGCTGCGGGCGTCTGTCTCAACAGGGCGTGGCCAGCAGCAGGGACCTGTCCCTGGGGCCCCCGGGCCTTTGCAGGTGACACCGATAGAGAAGAGCAGGTGACCACTGCCTCGAAACATGCCCCCGGGCAGTCCCCACTCCCAGGGAGATGGGCCGAGCTGGGCAGGGCGGAGCAGAGGGCAGGGCCCATTCCCTGCAGCCCGGGGTTGGGGGGGCTTCACCTGAGACTAGGACAGAGGGCAGGCGGGCAGGTGCCCACAGTCCTGGGGACATTCCAGGCAGATGAAGGCGTGCGTCACTAATGGGGGGCACTTTCCACTTCTGATCTAAGTGATTGCTCCCTGCTCTGCCCTAAGAGGGGCCAAGGTCGGTGGGTGGGAACCTGGAGGAGCCGCCTTCCTACCAGGCGTCCTCTGCGACAGGCAGGGCTGAGGCCTCACTCCTGGCTGGATCTCAGAGATCTTCGTCCCTCTTGATGGTTTGGTTTTGATTATTGGGCCACAGCCGGCGGTGTTCAGGGCTTACTCCAGGCTAAGTGCTCAGGGATCACTCCTGGTTGTTCTCAGGGGACTGTATGCGGTGCCAGGAATGGAACCCAGGTCCAGTGTATGGGCGGCAGGTGGCGTGCCCCTTGCCCAAACCGAGTCGTCTCTCCTGGCCTCGGTCGGTGTCGCTAGCTGCAGGGTTTGGTTCTAGAAGCCTCTGTCCCATGGGAAGACCCCCCTGGTCTCCTCCGACGTGTTGATTGTCTCCCCTTGGTTAGGGGCACATGGGCATTGCCGAGCTCTTTCTCCGTTGCTGTGGAGACCGTTTGCTCCCCACCCCCCACAGGGAAGCCCCGTCACCATGCAAGGCCTTCACAGGGGCTGTTCGCAAGTTTTCAAATGTGAGTGCAAAGTTAGGTGCCTGCCACGTGTCTGCAGGAAGGTTGCCGATGAACAGTGTCGACCTCTAAGAGCTGATGCAGTTCAAAGCAGCGCAATAAAATTTCCAGTGGGCAAGTGGGTGCAACAGAGAACAGGGAAACTCTGGGTCCGACCAGATCCACAAACACGCGTGGGTCAGTCGCTTGTGGGGGACCCCACTGGGACAGGAGGGTGACCCCCACCCCAGAAACAGGAGAGCCAGGGCATGAAGACACAGAGTCATAGGTCATGTTTGAGAAAGTCTCATTGTCACTTCAAATCAATATGGAAAATGGACCTTGGATGAGACATTCCTGGGACAATTGCAGAAAACTAATAAATCTAGCTCTTTGGCTCGTTCTTCAAATTCAGATAAGATCCAGATGGATAGCCTACTGAAAAACAAAATATAAAATCATAAAAGAATGAGGAATGATTTTGAGTGATATCATTAATAGTATTGAGATTGAGTATTTCAAAATCAGAAGTTATAGAGGAAAAGAAATGGATCAGAATATACCAAATTATTCTTTAACAACAACAATAACTGATGAAAAACAGTTCAAAGGAAACTACTTGGACAGTTTTAATCACCAATGACATATGAGGGAAAAATATTTGCAACAGGAAACAGATGGCTCATTTGCTTAATAGACAAATGTGCTTATAACTAATAAAAAGATAAATGCACCAATAACAGGATAAAGGAAATTATTTTCCCTCAGCAAATCGTCACCAAAACAAACAGTTGCCAAGATTCAAGATCGCGCCTTGTCAAAGAACCCCAAAACAGATGAGGAATCCGTGAGGGGACAAGCCCGAACGTTTAGTACGAGTCTTAGAGACTGGCAAGAGAGCTGAGACATTTTTGTTCAAGATCTTCTCCAAGCTTCTGCAGAGTTAGAAAGTGAAATCTCGTCGGACAATTTCCTCTGTGAATTTTTGAATTTGTGAATAAGAAGCTTCCCCATCCTGAAGTCGGCATTTGCTTACAGTTGTTGTTTCGTAGGGGGTTGTTGCTTTGTTTGGTTTCACGGGAGCCTTTGACGCACTCAGGGTCCCCGTTAGCGTCTGACACAGGCGCAGACTAGAGCAACCACTTCAGCTTGTTCTGTTTCCCAGTTTCCGGGTGTGCGTCCCGCAAGGCCTCCTCCCGAGCTGTGAAGAGCACCGGACATGTCACGTAGCTTAGAGCAGCACCGCAGGTAGGCCTGTGTCCGCCTGTCTGTGCCTCGACCCCGTGTCTGCCTGTCTGCGCATCACCCCTGCCCTCCCACTAGGCTGCTCTCACTGCATCTGGAGGGACGGAGGCAGAGGCCAGCTGTGCCCATTCACAGGGCTGGAAAGTGGGGAGGGGCCTGTCCACCGCCCCAACCTCTGCTCTCCCGGAAACACACAGCCTCCGCAGGGTCACTCTCAGGGAAAGGGCCCCTCTCCTGGCCCAGTGACCACGCATCCTCTGCTCAGGAGGGGGGCACCCATCCTGCAGGCAGGGGCTGTCTCGAGGTCATGTCCTTGGCTGAGAAGAACGTGGCCATGTCCGTGGGTGGGACAGCGTGGCGTGGCTGTGGGTGGGAGAGAGAGTGTCCATGTCCATGGGTGGGGACAGTGTGTCCGTGGGTGGGAGAGCGTGGCTGAATCCATGGATGGGGAGAACGTGGCGTGGGAAGTGTGTCTGTGGGTGGAGGTGCGTGATGTGTCCATGGGGGGGAGGGCGGGGCTGCAGAGAGCAGGAACTTTCCTGATCCCCCATGAATAAACCGTGAGCCGAGAACTCAGTCTCCCCGAGCTCAAACCCCGGATGTGCGGCCTCTGCCTCAGTTTCTCCTCCAGAGAAGGGACACGGAGCTGCTGAGCTCACAGGCCATCCCGGTAGGGCCCTTGGCAAGGTGAGCGCCCACCCGGCTGTGGTGGCCATGCCGCTGTCCACTGAGGGTCTGGCCATCACCCTCAGCTGTTTCTACTAGGGCCTCGGCGCGGGGCCTGGGCCAGTCCTGGGAGCACGTGGCCGAGAGCAAGAACCTCTCAACTCGCAGCCCGGAAACGGAGCTTCCGTGCCGCCGTCCACGTGGGTATTCAGGCCCAAACTGCCTCCTGGGCTCGGTGCCGGTTCTTCTAAATCCCCTCTGTTGTTTGGGCTTTTGGGTTCTGCTGTGTCTGTGTTCTTGAAGGTCACTCCTGGCAGTGCTCGGGGCTCGCTTTGGGCTCAGTGCTTAGGGCTTGCTCTGAGCCTAGTGCTCAGAGGATCCAACCAGCCTCAACCCGTGAAAAGGCCTCCCCCGTGCTGTCTCCTGGCGCTCCTTGAGCACTGTTTCAGGGTTAAGTGGATGCACCCCGGCGGTGGTCAGGAGGCCTGGGAATCCTGCCAGTGACCTGGTGGGCCGTGGCTTAGTGCAGGGGCTGGAGGATGCAGTTGTCCGTGCCCTGCTGTGCCAGGGACCCTAAGGCCGCACCCGGTCCTGCCTGGAGCTCGTTGCCCTCCTCACGGCTCGCTCTGGAATTAAGGGGGACTTGTGGAACAGAGGAGAAGCAAACAGGACCTCAGGCCGCTCCCTGCTTCTTCCAGCTCGGGGGAGCAGCGCTTTCACTCACGGGGAAAATATTTTTAATATCTTATTCAATGAAAAAAAATTGACTGCAGAGATCAACTGTTCCTCTGCCTGCATTTTTGTCTCATGAAGAACCGACTGGCCTGTCCCGAGCCCACGGGCCGGGTGCCCCTCTCCGGAAACCGGCTGACCCCGGCCTGCCCGGCCAGAGCACACGTCCACTCACGCCGGGTGGGGCCCGGGGCCGTGTGTGGAATCCAAACTTGGGCCTGGCAGAGAGCCACACGCATGGCACGTGCGGCGAGAGCCCTAGGAAGTCCTCCCGGCTCCGGGAGCCCCAGGAAAGTCCTTTTGGGTTTTGCCGCCACCAGGAAGCCCCGTGATTGGGCCACACCGCTGGGCCCCAGGTGAGCGGCTGAAACGGGGCTCGTGCCAAACCTGAGAACTTCCTTTAAAATACGCTTGGTGATGGTCTGCTAGAGTCCACGTTGGTTTGCGGACCCCTTTGAGGCCAACCTCAGACGCTGGGGCTGCATTGAAGTCTCAGACCAAACCGGCCCGCAGGGGGTGAAGCTCAGGACAGCCTCCCCCACGCTCCCCACGCCCTCCCCCGTCCCTCCCCCACCCCCCGTCCTCCACCCCCTCACACCCACATGCCCCACTCTCCCACCACCAGCCCCGTCTCTCTATCCCCACACCCCGCACCCAACACCCCTACATCCCTCCCTCCCTCCCCACCCCACGCCCCATGTCCCCACACCCCCAGTCCCCAACCCTCCTCCGATGAACAAGAGCCCCGTGGTCAGCATGGCAGGATGGGCCCCTGGAGTTTCACTGACCTCTGCATGTTGGAGCTATGCCCGGGGGCCTCTCTGGGACTGTGGACGCTGGGCCACAGTCTCTTCCTCTCCCGGAGCGGCCCAAGGGACAAGCATGAGTCAGCTTGGGAACATTCTGGAAAAGTCCTTGGGAGCGGGGAGGGGGGATAGGGGGCGGGGATGGCCCAGTGGCCCCGCTGGGAACCGTCAGCACTAGGCAGAGGAGCAGGCGGCACCAGGCACCCATGGGACCCTCAGAGACGCTCCGACAAGGGATGGACGCCACTCGGGCTAGGCCATGTCCAGCCCCTCCCTGACCAGCCCCAGAGCCAGGACTGCCTGGTCACTGTGACCCACCTGTCCCCATATCCCACCCCATCGCTGTGACCTGCCTGTCTCCATGACCCGCCTGTCCCCAATCCAGTCCCGACACAGTCCTGTCCTGTCCCATGGCTGCTCCCCCCCGGTGGATGCTCATTGGGTGACAGTGGCCAGGGAGAGTGGCCAGGGGCGAGCAGGGTGACGGTCCCCGAAGCCTCTGGGTGTGAAGCGGCTTCTGCGGCCGTCCTGGCAGCCCTGGGGCCTAACTCTTCCCATCCTGCTTCCTTTAGCCCCTGGGGCCGGGAAACGCTCTGTGTTCCCGACGCCCAGATGGCTCCTGAGAGAGGATGGCCAGTGTGGGCGGGGGGCACCCGCGGAGGGTCTCCTCCGGCTGCTTCTATTTCTGCGGGGTTTTCATTGATCTCTAACATCCTGATTCACCGAGTCGTTCTCACCCAGCGTTTTTGGGCATTATGTGTCCCCCCCACCAGCCCCCACCCCGAGTGCGGCCTTCTCCCCACCAACACCCCATTTCCCGCCCACCCCCAGCCGGCAGGAGGGGCCCCGGGAGTGTCACACTCTCGCAGGCACCCGTTCCCTTCATAGCGTTTGGTCCAGCAGAAGGGCAAGTGGGATCATCAGAACCCAGATCACTGAAGGTCCCCTGGGATGGGCTCCCTCCCAGTGGGGGCCCTCCAGTCCCTGTCCTGGGCCGTCCTAGGCTGTGTGTCTCCCCTCAGGCCTGTGGGACTCCTCTGGCTGACAGCGCTGAGTCACAGCTGTCACTCAGCTTCCTGGCGCTGTCGGTGGTCTGGCCGCTTGCCAAGGCTGGGCTGTGGAGCTGGGCCACTCCTGTGTCAGGGTGGCTGGGGGCTCGGGACCTCAGGCAGCAGGAGAAGATGCCCACTCCCTCCCAGAGGTCCCAGGGTCTTCACCGGGGGCAGCAGTGTACCCGGAGACAGTGGTGTCTCTTCTGAAGATTGTGGCAGGGCGGGGTCTTCTCTTCGGGAGGAGATGGTGGGCGTGGCAGGTGCTTGTGTTTGTGTGTGTGTGTGGGGGGGGGGGGGATGGCATACCCAGCCACACTCAGGGGCTTCTTTGGACTCTGCGTGGGCGTTGCTCCTGGCTGTCCTTACGGGACACACACACACACACACACACACACACACACACACTCACACACACACTCACACACATACACGCAGCCCGGGCCCTCAGTGCTCAGCGTCACCCGTGTGGGGTGCAGCGTGGGAGGGCTCATTCATGGCTCCCAGTGTCGCCTGTCCCCCTCCTCTCAGCCCAGTGGCTTCTGTCCCTTCGCGGGGGTCCCTGCCCCTGGTCAGTGGCCAGAACGAGCACTGGAAGGGGCGGCCTTTGCGAGTCCTTCGGGCTGCTCAGGACAAGTCCAGGGCGCTTTGCCTGCAAATTTAGCCACTCCCAGGCCTGCCGGGAGGGACAGAAGGGCGGCCAGTGGCTCAGATGGGCATCTGGCTTACAGAGGTCGGATGCCCGACGTCACCGCCACCCGGCAGCTGGACAGGAATGGCCTCCTGGGTGGGGAGAAGGGACGGCCAGCAGCAGCCCCCTCTGTCTGCCCGCCACCCGCCTTCTGAGAGGGGCAGAAACGGCTCCCCACCACCATCACGTCCAAGCCCAAGGGTCTCAGGGCCCGGCAGCCGGGTCACGTGGCCCTGAGCCCGCCCCTCTCAAGGGCACGGTCCATGCAGTGGGTTAGAGCAGGACAGGGAACGCGGCCTTCGGGTCCCAAAGAGCATCTGCTTTGTCCCTCGTTCCTGGTGGTCAGCGGGGGAGAGACAATGGGTCACTGGGAGGCGCCACGATCGCGTCCCTGTGGTGATGCCGGTGTCCCAGGTTTGCGGGCGTCCCCTCGGTGTGGGCTGCGGGCGGGGTCAGAGGCGCCGGACACACAGTGTGGCAGGGCCTTGCGCTACAGGGCGTCCTGCAGGTGTGAGCGGACAGGCAGCCCCCGCGTGGGCAGTGGGGTCCATTCCAGTGCAGGGTCGGGGGACATCTTGGAAGAGCACGTCCCAGGGAAGGGGGAGACAGGTTGCTGAGGCTGGGGGTGGGGGCAGCTGCCCACACAGGCTCTGTGCTCAGTGAGGGGGTGGACACAGGTGCCATCCGGTCTAGGGCCCGTTTGGGCACGTGGGTCCCTCTGACGCCCCGGGCAGGCCGGCACCCTCAGCCACTAGGAATCGTCCCTCTGTGCCTCCACGGGGGTGGGGGGCTCCGGCTTCCTCCCGGCTCGCGTCATCCAAGCTGGGAAACGGCCGGTGTGGGGAGGGCAGGGGCCGAGCCTGGGAAGAACCAGCTGGAGGGTTCGGAGCGGGCACTGGGTTTCCAGCGCTGTCCTGAGGGAGGCTCTCGTGGCTACGCGTCTCCTGGCCCGCGGCCACCTCCGGCGATGTGGGTGCTCGCGGCACGCACCCCTGCACGTGGCCTGTCTGTGCAGGGGCGAGGCGGGACGTCAGCGGGAAGGAAGCGGCGTGTCACCCAGTGTCTGGGCGTCCTTGAGCCTCTGATTCTGGTTCCTCGGATGGGGAACAGCCCTGGCTAGCCCTGGAGGCCACAACGGCCAGGAGGGGTCTAGAGGTCACACCCGCGGGTGAGGAAGGACACCGGGGACGCCAAAGTTCCGGTCCTCGTCTGTCCCACTCTGACCCTGGGGCTCTGGGGCTAACAGAATCCCAGCGGCAAAGGCCCTGATTAGGGTCAAAGGATGCTTATTTGGATTAACGGAACCCGGAGTCACGGCACTGGGCCCTCAGGGACACGGAACACAGACACGGTCCCACGCTCCCTTCCCAGAAGCGGCAGCTCTCGCCACGCCCGGGTCAAATCCGCCTCCCGGGAGGTTCTCGGGGGTCTGTGGAGTGTCTGTGCCCGCCCCTGGCCGGCCCCTCTCTCCTCGTCCCCATCCTAACGCCGCCATGGCCGAGGGCCCGTCCCCAGGTCTGCAGGGGGAGGCAGTGACCTCGCGCTGTTTTGTGTCGGCAGCCGTCCAGCCCGGAGCACGTTACAGGATGTGAAGGGGGTGGGGGTGGGGTGGGGGGGAACGTCCTCGTGGTCCGGGCGGGTTTCCAGGCAGGGAACGTTCACGAGATCTGGGCCGGAATGTTCTCGCTTTCACAGCTGGGAGGGCTTTACGAGCTGGCGCTGGTCATCGGCTAAAACTTGGATTCAGTGGTGACCCACATTCACGAGGGTCACCATGTCAGAACTCCTGGAGGCCAGCGTGGAGGAGGCAAGTGCTCAGGGAGGCAGAGGAGGTGGAACTCACTCCCCTTCGTCCTGACTGTCCTCGGGAGGCCCCAGGGGACGCTGGGGATCGGGCTGAGCAGCACTGTGTCACTGTCACTGTCCTCCCGTTGTTCATCGATTTGCTCGAGCGGGCACCAGTAACGTCTCCATTGTGAGACTTGTTGTTACTGTGTTTGGCACATCCAATACGCCACGGGGAGCTTGCCAGGCTCTGCCGCGCAGGCAGGATACTCTTGACAGCTTGCCGGGCTCTCCGAGAGGGACAGAGGAATCGAACCCGGGTTGGCTGCATGCAAGGCAAACGCCCTACCCGCTGTGCTATTGCTCCAGCCCACTGAGCAGCAGCCCTGGGAAACGTGGAACTTCATGAGAGATGGGACAGGAGGGACTCACCATGGGAAGAGACCCCGATATCGCACCCCAGGATCCACGGACCCCAAGCGATGGGCCTGGGAGCCGCAGCGAGCGTCGAGGTGAAGTGGACTGCCAGGTCCGTGTGAGGAAATGCCGGACACCAGGGCTCGGTGCTTCCTGTGAAGAAACGGTTCCTCGGGTAGGGGGCGCCAGTGTTAGAACCGGCCCTTCCAGGGCCGGTGGGCACGAGTTTGTCCAGAAATAAGCTTTGCCCAGAGGCGGGGAAGCTGCACCCCGGCCGGGTCAGTGAGCCCAGAGCAACCCCAGGAGCCCGGAGGAAAGGCAGGTCGGTCCCCTCAGCCCTGGGGCTGCCCGGCGAGGCATCCATGGTGATCGGTGGTCATGGTAGTGGCTCAGGTGATGAAGCCCCTCACCGGGTGCCCAGGGGCCTCTGCTGCCCAGCATGGTGGCCCTGTGTCTGTGTGGACACGCGTCTGTCCCTACCGTCCCCCCCACCCCCGCTGGGAGGACCCCGTGGGACCCTAGACGGGGTGTTACCTCCACCCTGCCGACAGCGCCAGGAGGTTCAGGGAAGCCCTGTTGGACACCTCCCCGGCCTGGCCTGCCCGGGCAGCCCCATGGCACAGTTCCCACAGCCCGTGTGCTTCCGATGACAAAGGACAAGGACTGAGTCAGCACCGAGGGGCCCGCACCAGCCCACACTCTCCCTCCCCATCCGCCAGCCCAGGGACCCCCGTGAGTGGCTGGACCCGGGCACGGAGGCTGAACGAGCATCCTGAAATCAACGTCTGAGATTTGACGCCCTGCCCCCACCCCCACTTGGCCAAACACCCAACCCCCAAACTCAGTTTCCCCGCGGAACTCAGCACGAGGAGAGCAACACCCAAGGCAAGCTCCAGGGGCCGGGCTGACTTCCAAGGCGCCCAGGGGCTTCAGACTCCTGGGAACCAGTTGGGTGGGGGCTCCTGTGGGTCGGCCAGGCTGGCAGCAGGGACCCGACTGCTGCGAACTGGTGTCTCCTTGGCTCAGGGCCCCAGGTACACCGACGGCCACCCGGAGCTCTGTGGGCGGAGAAAGGCCGGACTTGGCGCATGAGTCAGTGTAGACCACGATGGTCTCTGCGCACGTCCCTGCAAGGTGCTGCCTCACTCACACCCACTCCCGTCTCTGACCCAGGCTCACCCAGCCGGCTGCTGCCCCCCCCCCCCCACCTCATTGATGAGCAGACGCTAACCCAGGCCAAATGTTTATCCTTCGCTGTCACTGTCACTGTCCTCCCGTTGTTCATCGATTTGCTCGAGCGGGCCCAGTAACGTCTCCATTGGAGACTTTGTTGTTACTGTGTCTGGCATATCGAATACTCTCGGTAGCTTGCCGGGCTCTCCGAGAGGGGCGGAGGAATCGAACTCGGGTCGGCCATGTTGGCTGCGTGCAAGGCAAACGCCCTGCCGCTGTGCTATCGGTCCAGCCCAAACGTTTATCCATCAGAGTTTATTTATTTATTTATTTTGCTTTTTTGGTCACACCCGGCGATGCACAGGGGTTTCTCCTGGCTCTGCGCTCAGGAATTACCCCTGGCGGTGCTCAGGGGACCCTTTGGGATGTTGGGAATCGAACCCGGGTCTGCCACGTGCAAGGCAAACGCCCTACCGGCTGTGCTATTGCTCCAGCCCCTCATCCATCAGAGTTTAAATATCTCTCCTGGCTGCCGCCCCTGGCAGGGACGCCAGCACGGCAGGCAAGGAGACGCCTAAAGTTCGGTGCTTCTGGGAAATGAGCCCCAGAGAGTGAGCGAGGCCCCCGAGACACAAACCCCAGAGGTGGTGAATCACCCGGAGTGTCCCGCCCTGGAGACTCACGCCCCGAGACAGAACCTTCTGGGAGAGTTGCTCTGGGACGGGCCCGGCCGACAGCCGCTGGCCGCCGTTGCTACTGGCCACCCGCCAGGGCCCTCCTCGGCACAGGCCACTTACCCAAGCTATCACTGTGGCGCCTGTCTCAGCCTGCTGCGTGGACGGGGGACACGCGTGTGCCGTGTGTTCATGGGAAGGGCCCCATGCGGAGGGACATTCCCGAGCGTCACACACAGTGGCATCGAGCTCTGGGTCAGTCACAAAGCCCGAGACCGTTTGTTCTGGCTCTTCCTAAGATGTTTGACCCCGTTGTACTGGCTCTGACTCTGTGATTCGGTGGAAAGTTGGCCTGCATATCGCTGGGAGCAGGGCGGGAGCCCCAGGCAGGTCAGGAGGACTACAGGGCGTGAAAAGATGCCAGAGAGAGAAGAGGGGGTGGGGCCCCCAGGGTCAGACCCTCCTGGAGCAGCTCTGGGTGTGCGTGGCTCCATCGACCCTGACCCGAGGGCACATCCACACCTTCCTGGCTCCCCCTCTCCGCTGCCGCCCCGGGATCCCCGGGGTCTCCATCACAAACACCGCCAACAGAGTTTGGCCCTACGTTGGCCTTGGAGGTTCCTGTGTGTCGCTACAGGTCAAACACCCCAACACGGGCGGATTCTTGGGGTAAAACTGCACTGTGAATCCTGTGCTCGCCGGGAGAGCAGAAGACTCTTTATTTTTTATTTTTATTTATTTATTTATTTTTGCTTTTTGGATCACACCCGGCAATGCTCAGGGGTTACTCCTGGCTCTGCACTCAGAAATTACTCCTGGCGGTGCTTGGGGGATCATATGGGATGCTGGGAATCGAACCCGGGTCGGACACGTGCAAGGCAAACGCCCTCCCCGCTGTGCTATTGCTCCAGCCCCCAGAAGACTCTTAAAAAAAATAAAAATTATAAAAAAGCGTCTGGCTGTCACGTGGAGGGGGGAGCGGCTGGCCCTGGGCCTCAGGAGAGGAGCGGGGTCCAGGCAGACGGGGCAGCACCCGTTCCTACGCCCGCTCTCAAGCCAGAGTTGCAATCTCCCTTCGAATCGCCCTGGTCCCGGCTCTCTCCACTTCGTGCCCACCCAGCTCTCCGCTCCAAGTGTGGCGGCTTCTCCGGGATCTTGGGGGCTCGGGTGGGGACGTTCACAGCTTCCCACCCCCTCACCAGCGGGCCTGCTTCCTTTGGGGACCTCAAGGACCCCCCCAGGAGTAGGGCAGGGCTGAGGGGAGGCCCAGCAGCCCCTGTGCAAATTTGTGCCCGGCTTCTGTGGTGGGCTTGGAGCCCCCAGAGGCCAGGAGCAGAACAAGAACACACGGGGGGGCTCCAGGCAAGGGGGCACTTTCAGCCGGGCGGGGACACAGGGCATGTGGACCCCCGCGTCTGGTTCTTTGATAGGAACCGAGACTTGCTTTCAGAAGACAGATGGGAGGGAGAAGATGCTGTGTGATATTTGACAGAGCACACGTGGTGGGGGGCTGGTGACCCTATTCTCACGGGGTGGAACACATCTCCCCAAATCAAAATCAGACGCGTCCCCCCGCATCCGGCCAGCCGAGAGAGGGAGGCGGCTGATAGCACCGGCAGATTCCAAATCCACCCCGGTCCAGCTGGGCCGTGCCGGGAACTGCCATTCGGCGGAGAAATTAAAAACCCATTTTCCTTTGAAGTCGGGGCTCCGTCTTCTCCTGTTTGTCTCTGCACTGAAAGATCCCAGTCTGAGGTCAGAGAAGAGCACGGGAGGAATTCCCCGGGCCAAGGGCGCTTGACTGGGTACCGTGTCAGCCTCCACGCCGCCTGGCACGCCCGCCGTGGACACACGTGGCTTCCAGCTTGGCCGCCTGGCGAGCACGGGGGGTGGGGAGCCGTGTCCGGCGTTTTCCTGAAATGGAAGTCTTTCTCTCTTCGCCGAAAGCTGGCCGAGGTGCCCAGAGGGAATGACGCACGCCCGCCCAGCGGCCAGCAGATGCTTTTCTGTGGAATGTTTTTAGAGATAGGGCCAGAACAAAGCTGCCCCCCGCCCCATGCCCCCAGAAGCCAATGCACAAACCATAAAGAACATATTTTCAATTAAAATGAACTTGGCCATATGTTTCTTCCGTGTCACGTTGGCTTTGAAAAATGTTGTCAGGCTGGGATTTCTTTTCTTTTCTTTTCTTTTCTTTTCTTTTTTATTCTCCTCAATTGGCGGCGGTTAGGGGAGGAAGATGTGGCCAGGGAAAGTTTAGTGGGGACAGCCTGGCCGGACGGGGGTCGGGGTAGCCAGGGCTAGGCCACCAGAAGGAGAAGGGCTCGGAGTAGCCAGGGCTAGGCCATCCTGGCGCCCAGAGGCCCAGCCCACGGGCAGCCCCATGGAGGTGGCAGTGTTGAGGCTGGCAGGGTCAGCGCAGGCCAGGCAGGGAACGCTAGAACTATGATTCACGCCATGGGGAGCACGCAGGGAAGGGCACCGGGGGCCTCTCATGGCCCGATAAAGGACCCTCGAGAGGGGCCGGTGTGATAGGACAGCAGGTAGGGCATTTGCCTTGCATGCAGCTGACCCGGGTTCAATCCCCGGCATCCCATCGGGTCCCCCGAGCACTGTCAGGAGTAAATCCTGAGTGCATGAGCCAGGAGTAAAAACCCCTGAGCATCGCTGGGTGCAACCCCAAAAAAGAAAAAAAGTGCATTGCGGCCAGAGTGACAGTACTGCGGGGAGGGCATTTGCCTGTCGTGTGCCAATGTGCCAACCCGGGTTCAATTCCCAGCATCCCATATGGTCCCCCAAGCACCGCCAGGAGTAATTCCTGAGTGCAGAGCCAGGAGTAACCCCTGAGTATTGCTGGGTGTGACCCAAAAAGAGAAAAATAAGAAAAAAAGGAAAGGACCCCCGAGAGCCTGGAAGAGTTGCCGCCTTTGGTCAGTCCCCCTGGTGGCCTCCCCTAGCCCACAGGGCGACTCGGGGGAGAGTGTGTGTGTGTGGGGGGGGGGGGTTCTGAGACTCAGAAACGAAGGCAGGCGGGAGGGAGAGGGTGTGGTCGGGCCTTCCACAGCTCAGGTCCTCAAACCTCTCTGCAGCGTCCGGAGCACGGGGCCCTCAGCTTCTCCCTTGGATTGGCAGCTGGCAAACAGACGCATGGAGCTTCACAGTGCTCAGGGGTCACGGCCGGCCGACTCTGTGGGAGACTCACAATGCACCCCACCCCCCCGCCAGAGGCACCCAGACAGCCCTCTGTCCCTCTGTCCATCTGCCGAGTTTGCACAGAATTGGGGTCAGGCCTGTGAGGGGCACTGAGGCTCAGCCCCGGCCCCCGTCCACCCCTCCCCCCCAGCAGCTGCCCCTCCCCCTGGGACTCAGGGTGGGTCTTGCGGCCTTTGGGCCAAACCCTGGTGGCAGTGGGTATTATGTTCTGCTAGAATTTTCCCACCACCATTCAAGTCTACCTGCCAGGGGCAGGCACTAGATAATCTATTTTCCGTTGCTGATTTTGAAGATCACGAAAGCTCGCGGTCACGCTGTTTGTGGTGCGTCGAGAAACGGAACAAGGGCGAGAGATGGTGGGCGCTGGACCCGGACTACAGAACCACGGGGAGCAGGTAACGGGGTCGCTCACGGGGGGCACCGCGGTGGACTGGGAGGGACACAGGACCCGGGTTGGTGCTGAACAGCCGCTGGTGCCGGGTGGGGACCCCGCCCACGACCCCCTCAGCATGTGGCCTCAGCCACAATCAGGAAACAGAAACATGAGATCAGTATTTTTTTAATGTGGTTAAAAAGAAAATAAGGTTATTTCCAGTTGTGGTCATGTGAGCAGAAGATCACTGGTGCCAGGTTGATGTTTAAAACTTTCAGAAGTGTGTTTTCTCTCCGCAGAGTCCTTTTCCCATGAAAGAACGATCTGGAAGAAACGGGGCGGGCTCCGTGCGGGCAGCCGCAAGCTTCCTCGTCATCTTTGTCACCCTCCCGGGCAGGCCTTCAGGCTCGGAGGGAGGCCGGAACCTTCTAGAGTCATGTATTATTTCTGTCAGCTCAGGCGATGTCACAACCTGGAAAAAAAAAAAAAAGTGAGGGAAAGGGAAAAACGGGATCACTTTTACTATGTGGTTTAACGGCTCCAGGCTCCCAGAAGCTTCTCGCGCTCCCGTTTCTTTTTCCTGTCAGGGATTCAGCCCCGTCCCTGAGCTACTTCAGACGGGAGCAGAGCAGCGGGGACGGGGACGCAGCCCCGTGGTCCACGTTCCACAGCCTGGCGGGCTCCTCGGGCGCGTGTCTGACGGTCTGAGAATTCTCAGTGTCTCGTGCTGTTTCCCGGGGCGGGGAGAAGAGCAGGCGGGAGACGGGGGCCCAGGAGGGGGGAGACCCTGCCACACCCGCCAGCCTTCTCGACCCCCAGACAGTCCTGCCTCGAGTCGGCCAGGAGCCAAACCCCGTCAGAATCGCCTGGTGCTTGCCCGCCAGTGGCTGGGGGCTCCTCCCTGTCTATGGTCCTGTTGCTGGCTCCACATTTGTCCTTGGGACCCCCCCCGCCCGTCCCCTCAGTTGGGATCCCTAAAAGCAGCCAACTCCGCTGCCCACCAGGGCTGCCCAGAGCCCGTGGGGACCCTCTCCTGGGCACCTGGAGCTGTTGGTGCCGTCTCGGCCCCTTGTACAACACAAGGAGCCAGCATGTATGGGTGACGTGCGTGGGTGACGCGACACACAACCCGGGCCAGGACCGGGGGACCCAGGAAGGGCGCCCTGCGGACCCGCGGTGTGGCCACGCTGGCTAGCACGTGGCTCGGTGCCCGCAGAACGTGGCAGGCTCACCGGGAAACAGACTCAAGGTTTCCTGGGATCTGTCTCTGGGCAACCGGCTGAAAGAGTCAGGCCCAGCACTCGCCGGTGAATCAGCACTGGGCACGAGTGGTCCACGGCCCGCCACCCCCCACCCCTGCTGGCTGAAAGGGCTGTGGGTGGAACAGCCAGGACCGTGGGCGGGAGTGGGCTGTGGGCACTGGCCAGCCGTGGCTCAGGCCGATGCCTTCAGGAGCGGGCCCCACACTGGCTTCTGCTGCTGCGGCCTGGCCAACAGCTCTGTGAGCCAACCGCCAGCCAACACCGGGCTCAGACCCAGGGGTGCAGGGGCCGGCGTCGGGGTCTCTGAGCAGAGGGAGCCCGGGAGTAGCCGGCATGCATGAGATAGCCGGCTGGCTCTGGCACTCAGGGCTGACTCTTGAGAACAGGGAGGAGACGAGGTGAGGGGCAGCTTCTCCCCAAAGGCCCAAGTCCACGCTGGACCTGCCAATGGTGTCCCTGCTTCTCTGACTTAGACAGAACCAAATAAAGTGGCATTGGAAACTCCGCTTTTTGCCTTGCACGCGGCTGACCCGGGTTAGACTCCTCCGCCCCTCTCGGAGAGCCCAGCAAGCTACCGAGAGTATCTGGCCCGCACGGCAAAGCCTGGCAAGCTGCCTGTGACGTATTTGATATGCCGAACACAGTAACAACAAGTCTCGCAATGAAGATGTTACTGGTGCCCGCTCGAGCAAATTGATGAACAACAGGAGGACAGTGCTACAGGGCCACCCCAAAGGCCCAAGAGCTCTCTTCAGAGAAGCCCTCTGTGCACCTGTAGCTCACGGGAGCACTGTTCAGTCAGCCGTACCCCGGACATAACCCAAGTGTCTCAGAACCACTGTCACTGTCACTGTCCTCCCGTTGTTCATCGATTTGCTCGAGCGGGCCCAGTAACGTCTCCATCCTGAGACTTGTTGTTACTGTGTTTTGGCATATGGAATACATCACGGGGAGCTTGCCAGGCTTTGCCATGCGGGCAAGATACTCTCGGTCGCTTGCCGGGCTCTCCGAGAGGGGCAGAGGAATCGAACTCGGCTCGGCCAGGCCAGCCACTCACCAGGCAAACACCTTGTCCGCTGTGCTATTGCTCCAGCCCGTCTCAGAACCACTGATGGATAAAGAAGCTATTGGTACATCTGCACAGCAGGATAACCCCTGGCCATAAGGAAAGACGGAACCACGTGCTTCGCTGCTGTGTGGATGGTTCCGGAAAGGCTCATGCAGAGGGCGTTAGTCAGCGGGAGAGGGACAGACGGAATGATCTCTCCCGGCGGGTACTGGGCGAGACACAGACCGGGTAACTCGTGGCCAGAGGCAGCGGAAACCGAGCCCTGGTCTTTATTAGGCATCTGACCACAGGGGCCCGGGGGGGATAGGATGGTGGGGGACCCAGGGACAGTGCTGGGGCGAGGGTGTGGTGCTGGAATGTCTTGGGCACGAAGCCCTGCCATTGGCAGCATCATAAATCACGATGCCCCAAATAAAACTCGTAAAGGATCCGATGCGCTGAAATGAAAGCGGCAATTACTCGCCGTCTCTGAACGAGACTCCACCCAAGGCCCAGCACGGGAATAAATCATCGCCAGGGACAGGGCAACCGTGTCGCCCATCTGGGAACATCACGACCCAGGAGAAGGACAGGCAGCAAGTGGAAGGATCATGCACAGACCCGGAGCTCATGATGAGACATTACAGCTGGGAGTGAGCCCTGAGCACAGAGCCGGGAATCAGCCCTGAGCACAGAGCCGGAAGTGAGCCCTGAGCACAGAGCCGGGAGTGAGCCCTGAGCACAGAGCCGGGAGTGAGCCCCGGGCACAGAGCCAGGAGTCAGTCCCGAGCAGAGCCGGGAGTCAGCCCCGAGCACAGAGCCGGGAGTGAGCCCTGATCACAGAGCCGGGAATCAGCCCTGAGCACAGAACCGGGAGTCATCCCTGAGCACAGAGCCAGAAGTGAGCCCTGAGCACAGAGCTGGGAGTCAGCCCTGAGCACAGAGCCAGGAGTCAGCCCTGAGCACAGAGCCAGGAGTCAGCCCTGAGCAGCACCACAGGGCCTGAAACCACAGCCCTAGGAACAAGTGAGCCATAGAACGCGGCTCTCTGTGCTCTGGGAGAGTCTGTGTGACAGTGACACTGAGGAGAAACTCACCCAGGGAAACCAGGGACACGGGCTGCCCTCTGACCTGATGGGCACTGGGCTGCCCTCTGTCCTGGCGGGCAGTGACCTGCCTTCTATCCCCTTCTGTCCTTCCCAAGCAGCCTTCGCTGTCCCTGGTCACGCTCCTGTCCTGAGGCAGAAGCCGAGCCTGTGTCCACCCTGTGTGGCATCACTGTCCAGCGTCCCCTGGGGCCTGGGCTCTGCCCAGCAGTGAGGGGCTGGCGGCCTCCATGGGGTGCCAGGGCCGTGGCTCCTCTCGTGCCCATGAGTGGGGGCGCGTCCTCTGGAGAGAAGCGTGTCCACGCACTTTACGCTGGACAGTCACGGGGCGTGAGGCTGTTCCCGCCAGGTGACCTCATGGCTCCTTTGCCCTGAGCCCGTCTCTGCGTCTGTTCAGCGGCCGCGGGGAGCAGTGTGCGCGTGAGAACCCTCGGGAACGGGTGACGAGAGCCTGCACCGGGGGCCGTGTCGCCCAGCCAAAGTCAACAGCCCAGGAGCTGTCACCCTGGCAAGGCTCTTCTGGAAGTTTCCCGGTCATTCCTCACCCTCAAGGGCAGCTCCCGCAAGAGCTCCATCCTGACACCCAGAGCTGGAGGCCAGAGTCCATCACCGCCAGGCCCCGCAGGGACCTAGGTGGGAGCCTTGCCTCACTGCCACCCGCCTGTCACCTATTCCCGTGCTCAAGTGTCCCTCAGACCCGGCCTCCCGCTGGACTGCGGGGGCAGCCTCCCAGCCCCACTGGCCTCGAGGTCAGACTCTGTGACAGCATCTGGAGGTGGGGGGTTCCTGGGGGTCTCAGCAGGCAGGCCTGGGATGGACTTTTGCTGCCCCTGGGGATGTCCAGTGAGCCACACTGCGGCCACACGGGGTCACTGCTGCCCGTCCCCCCACACACACATGGCCATCAAGGAGAGTAGCGGCACCCAGCTGGGCCCACCTTCTCCGCTGCCCTCCCAAGCCCCCGATTCTATCAGGAGACGCTCCCAGGCAGAGCGTCTCCCGCGGGACCCTGGGGTCAAAGGGCAGTGGCTGGTACAGTTGGCCTGGAAACGGGAATTCCCCTCTCGGCAGGGTCGGACCAACCAAGGGTCCAGGCTGAGCCTTCGAGGCTGCTGCAGGCCAACACCACGGACAGGTGACCCCCGGCTGGTGGACCCTTCTTTGGCATGTCTCTGTCCAAGAGGGGACATGGCACCCGAAGGTGGGCAGACAAGGTGCCCAGGGGTCACACCGAGACACGGGGCAGGTCCCCCATCAGCACCCCCCAGCCAAGCACCAACCAGGCTCCCCCCTGACCCGAGACCCTGTGCCCAGCCCCCCCCCCCCCAGCAGCCTTGCCCCTCCCCCACCCTGCTCCTTCCTGCCCTGTGCCCGGAGGTGGGGCCTGGATGCCAGTGGCTTTGGGAGACGCCCAGAGAGCCCTGGGCACAGGCGGGGCAGCGTGTCCACTCTGCTGGGGCCGGGGACTTGCTGAACAGCAGCCCGCTGGGCCCGGACCCAGCACAAGCCGGTTCTACCTGCCAGCACTGCCCACTGTGCCTCACATGCCCACTGCCGTCAACCACATGAGATCTGACTCCGCGCCAGGCCCATCACCCGGCTGGGAGAGCAGGGCCGGGTGTGCCCGGACATCTGGTATTCGGGAATGTCGCACGCGAGTGTGGGCATGGGGGAGGAGCAGGGACCGTCCCTGCCCACGGTCTGTCCCTGTGTGGGACGGAGGGGCAGGGGCTGAGCCAGTGACCGCGCCCCGGCCCACACCCTTCCAGGAGGGTCTGTCTCCCACCACCCCAGCACCCCTCCCTGCAGCCCTCCTGGGGGTCCCCACACTCCCAGCTGGGCGCGAGAGCTTGGCCCCGGGCACGCCCTGCAGGAAACGCTCCCTCGGACTCTCACCCCGAGCTCCGGAACCCACTGATAAATCCCCATTTTACAACATAATCTGGATCATTCTCGCGCCAGAATGTCATCCCGACCTCATTTCCAACCTTCCTGGAAGAAAGAACCGGAGCAAAAGCCGCACAAAAGAACAAGAGCTGAGGGAGTGTTCTGCCCGATTGCGAAGGGGGTGGCGGCGGGGAATCCAGGACACTGGCGGCAGGAAAGGACACGGGTGAAGGGCCGGGGGTTGGGACGTTGTAGGACTGAAACCCGATCACGGACAACTTTGTAACTATGTCACAGTGATTCCATCTTAGAAGATAATTTTAAAAATGAGACCCATCATTTCTGAGGTCAAACTCTGCAGGTCCCCTGGTCGCCCCCAGGAAGATGCTTCGAGGGTCTTTGCAGGGATGAAAGGGCCCCAGGACTTGAGTTTTCTCTCTCTCTCTCTCTCTCTCTCACACACACACACACACACACACACACACACACACACACACACACACTCCGCATGGCACCTCAGTTAACTAGATTCAACTGCGAACCAGGTTCTGGTCATTCAATCTGTGGGTCAGTCAAACAACCTTTTTTTTCTTTGTTTCTTTTTTTGTCTTTGCTTTTTGGGTCACACCCAGTGATGCTCAGGGGTTACTCCTGGCTCTGCACTCAGGAATTACTCCTGGCGGTGCTCGGGGGACCATATGGGATGCTGGGAATCGAACCCGGGTCGGCTGCATGCAAGGCAAACGCCCTCCCCGCTGTGCTATCGCTCCGGCCCACAACTGTTTCATTTTAACCCTGTGAAAATGTTCTCCTAAAACATCATGTCCATGGGAGTGACCGTCTGGAGTGACCTCGCACCTTCTTGGCTGAAGGAGGGGCAGCTATTCGGGGTGTACAGCCGGACTCAGCAGGAAGGAGACAGGCCCCTTCATATGCTTGTTAGTTTCCAATCAACTTCCCTGCCGAGACAAATTTCACAAGGACAGAAGCCCAGCCTGTCCCCTGCGCCCAGCACAGTGTCCGTCTCTGGGAGCCCACAACAAATCCGCCTCCGGGCGTCTCTGAAATCAGTCCAGCATTTATTCATTTTCTCCCATTCTAGAGCATGACATCAGCCCACACAGAGGAGGATTAATTGTTGGAATCATTAGGGTCTTACTGTCTACACAGAGCATTTCCATATGGAAAATCAGAATATCTAGACAGTGACCCTAGAGTCCTTGATCTTAAAATAAGCGTGAATGATTTTTTCATGCTTAATTAAGAACATAAGGTGAGCTAAGAAAGGTCCCTGATATCTAGCATCCTGGTGGCAGGTCCCAGGGATGCCCTTGGGCTTGGGGAGGTCTGAGGGTTTGGGGAAATGGGCACAAGGTGGGAGTTGGGGAGAGTTGGCCGAGAGGGAGAATGAGGTGGAGGATTGGGACAATACAGCTCCAGAAAGCCCGGTGGAGAAGACACCCCCAGGCCTTCTAGAAGACCAAAGAAAACCACCTGGGCCAGAGCAATGGTGTGTGTGGGGGGGGGGGGGGAGGTTGCCTCACGTGCAATCCGCGATCCCCAGAATCCCATATGGTCTCCCAAACTCACCAGATTCCTCAGCAAAGACCCAGGAGAAACCACCGAGCATCACCTAGTGTGACCCAAAAGCCTAACAAGAGAAAGACAAGAAAATCATCAGTGGCTTTAGATGACCATGAGGGAGCTGCTGGAACTCAGGAAGGACCAGAACCCAGGACGAGGCCTGGTGCCCCACGTGTGCTCGCGTGGGAGGTGGGTGACCTCCCTAAGGGTCAGTGGGAGCACACCAGCTTGGCCAGGGAAAGGCGGGAGGCCAGACCCCCAGACCTCTGACTGGCCACTTCACAAACTCTTGTTTGCAAAAGGGCAGTTTGGCTGGTCAGTTCCCCAGACCCCCATTCACACGGGGCAAAGCAATCAGACCCCAGAAGCAGCTGAGGGGGAGAGACAGCCTTTGTGTACCAGCCCAGGCTGGCGGGAGGCTGCCTTGCACAGCCAGCGCGGGCGGGATGGCACGGAGACCGTCTCTGGGCGTGTCTGGCGGGAAAATGAACTGAAGCCAAGTTCTGGGGGTGGTTGGCACGAACCCTCCAAGCCACAGCAGGAAAAGCAGATGGACCCCTGCCACCCCGATCCTGGGCCGTGTGTGGGCCAGGGAACCCCACCCCAAGAGAGGAGGCACAGCCTGTGTCCACGCTGAGTGGTCAAGGCGTCTGGGGCCCAGGACTGCCCCATCTTGAGAAATCCCATGCTGTGGGGTCGGGCAGGACTCAGGAGCACTCAAGGCCCGAGCAGGAGGGAGAGAAGAATCCAGAAGGCCAGTCCCGACCCCTCACCTCGCCTGTTGCTTCCAAAGACCCCGGAAACTGCCGCTTCCAGCTCACCAAGGCCAGAGCCCAGGCAGCGCGCCCATGGGGTGCCGAGACAGAGCAGGAAGTGGGGGTTGGGGGTGCCCCGGCACCCACACATGGCCCCGGGAACAGCACCCTGGCAGGGTCCGAACCAGGTCTTGTCTGGAGGCCACTGTAGAAGCAGCGAAGCTGCTGGCATGAGATGGAGAGTTCAGTGCTCGGTGCCACAGACTCGTCTGCTTGGTACAGGCTGGGCCATTAGAAATCACAGCCTGCAGGGAGCAATCACAAAACAGCCCACGGTCAAGAGACAAAAGATCACAGAAGCAGATGGAGAGCGCCCGGAGACGGTCTAAGAACAACAGAACGGCGTTGGGGCCAGGCGGGCAGCATGGGGCGTGTCCCCCACTCCGGGCTTGTGGCTAGCCCATGGTTCCCTGAGCACTCTCAGCTGGGTCCCGGGAGCCCCAGCACTGCTGGTCACCCAGCTGGTCCCCAGCACCCTGGGCCTGAGCAGTGCAGTGCTCGGGCCCTGCCCTGTTGTCAGAGAATGGCGGGGAGGGGTCCCTGGGCCTCCTGACCTCCAGTTGGGAGGTCCTAATAAAAAAATAAATAAAATAAAGCAGGTGTGTTGCAGTCGTGAGATTCTAGGGAAATGGCATGCGTGCGCAGGTGAAAAAAAAATTATCAGGGGAACTGGAGAGCGTGGAAGTGGGAAAATCCAACAAGCGTGGTTCCCTGGGGCTCACCACAGGTCTCAGCTGGCCCGACGTGCCAACATCAGTGCAGAGAAAGAGGAGGACCCCGAAGCCGGGGGCCTGTGGAAAACTCAGAGACGGACTCAGCATCCCGGGAAGAGGGGGAGGAGGAGAGAGGAGCCAGGTCACAGATGGGCAGTAGGTGATGGACGACTGGATAAAGATGGACCCACACAGAGGAGTGACTCGAAGCGGATGAAGCTTGCAGATTTGGAGAGTAAGTTCAGCACGGAAGGGACAGAACACAGGGAGACACGCGTGTTCCAGGCCAGGGGGGACGAGATCGAGGCACAGTCCCGTGGGCACAGGATGCCACCCAGGGAAGCTCAGGACCCAGCGGGGTCTCACCCGGGGCTGGAGCTCGGCAGTGAGGCGTGGGGGAGCGAGCGTGTGCGCCCTGGTGGGCCGGGTGCCTGGTGTGGGACGGGGGTCCCAGCGTGGCACTCAAGGGTCTCTGCCACAGCACAGGAACCCGGCACGCACACTGGCCAAGGAACCCCAGTGACGCACAAGCAGAGAAAACGCACACTGAGCAGATTTTATCTCCGAGGGGCCCATGTGGAGGGAGGGTCTCTCCGCTGCCGGGTGCAGAGTAGCTGCGAACCAGAGCCGGGAGGGAGCGAGCCAGGCCACGCAAAGCTGGCACTGTCACTGCAGCACTGTCCTCCCGTTGGTCATCAACTTGCTCGAGCGGGCACCAGTAATGTCTCCACTGTGAGAATTGTTGTTACTGTGTTTGGCGCATTGAATACACCACGGGGAGCTTGCCAGTCTCTCCCGTGCGGGCGGGATACTCTTGGTAGCTTGCCGGGCTCTCTGAGAGGAGCGGAGGAATCGAACCCTGGACAGCTGCATGCAAGGCAAATGTCCTACTCGCTATGCTATTGCTCCAGCAAAGCTGATGCCCAGTGAAAATAAAATCCATGTGGAATGTGGTGGCACATTGAGCCTCCGTGCCTTAGGGTATTTCCCGGGGGTCACCAAGCACCAGGGGAGGGGCTAGAGTGGCAGTAGGCGGGGGTGGGGGAGGCCGCTTGCCTGCTTGAGCCCACCTGGGTCTGATCTCTGGCATCCCCTGTGCTCCCCGAGTGCAAGGCCATTCATTAGTAAGCCCCGGACAAGGCTGGTGAGACTCAAACACGTTAGAAAAATTAAAACTAGGGGCGAAAACCTACAGGTAACACAGATTCACTTTTTAAATTTAATCTAATTTAATTTAATTTTATGTTATTGCTTCTTGGGTCACACCCGGCGATGCTCAGGGGTCACTCCTGGTTCATGCACTCAGGAATTACTCCTGGCGGTGCTCGGGGGACCCTATGGGATGCTGGGAATCGAACCCGGGTAGGCTGAGTACAAGGCAAACACTCTACCCGCTGTGCTATTGCTCCAGCCCCACAGATTCACTTTAACCCCAGATTTCATCCCAAATCTGACGTGTTTACCTGCAAGCACACCCCCGCCCCAGCCTTTGTAAAGAGAAATTGTTAGGCCGGGGGGTGTGGTGCGGGGGTTGGCTGGGCCATCGCCCAGGGCTCAGAGTCTTGCTCGCTGGAGCCCAGGTTCTGTCCCGAGCATCGCCGAGTGGGACCCCAACAGAACAGATGTCTGCGTACTGGGATCCATCCCTTCCTCCGGGGTCCTGAGTGAGGAGGGGCGCGAGGCCTCGGGGGGCGCCGGGCCAGCGCCTTAACGCCACCCGTTTGGGAGGCTGAGCTCAGCAAGTGAGCATGAAACAGCCAAAGGAATGCGAAGCCCACAGCGTTTATGGTCTGGCCGCGTCTTTCGAAGAATCCTTTCCCAGCAACTGTTACCCGGCTGGTCCGCAGCCCTGGGGCTGCCCGCATCTGGCCGACCAGCAGGGGGCGCTGCCTCTTGGGGGTGGTCAGGCTGAGGCCTCTGGCCCTTGCCCCCCTGGACTCATTTCCTTCACATCCCCTTGGAAACACAGAGTCTTTGCGTCCTTTGTCTAAATGTGGGAACTGTACAGAAAACGTCTCGTTGGAGATCGGTTTCTCCACCGTTTTCTTGGGACTGTGCATGCCCAAGGCCTGGGTTCGAGGCTCAGTCCCCGGTGCCACACTGTCCTCCAAGCACCCGAGCGTTGCTGGGTTTGGCCCCCAAACCAGAACAAAACGAAAGGAGGCAGCTATGCTCCGAGCTAGGGGCCAGAATGGGGCGGGACTCCGCCCAGCGCTCCGAGCCCTTCGTCCTGGGCAGAGAAGCCCGAGACTGGCCCTCACTCCGCTGGGCGCCCAGGAAATGCCAGCCTTGCTTTTGCCCTGAGACCTTGGACTCCTAAGACCCGGGCGAGGAGAGGCAACTTGGGCCCCGTTTCCCTGCACGCGCAGATGCGAGTGGAGACTCTGAGGCCGACTGTGAAGTCCTGCTGGATTTTCACACACTCCCACGTCCGTCTCCGAATCCCCAGTTAATAAAAAGCCTCAGAGCTGTTTGGGCCCGTTTCCATGGGAACCACGTGCAGCACAAACGTATATCCTACACAAGGGCCAGCTGGGAAGCTCTGGGGGTGGGCTTTGCGGGGGTTTCTGTCCCGGGGGGTCCCGGCTGGCCGCGGTCCCTCCCGCCTGCTGTTCCCTGCCCTCCCTCCCGCCCACGGCTCCCCGTCCTCCCGCTGTGCTCCCTGTGGGTGCCGGCCCGGGGCCCTCCCGGCCCAGGCCCCACATCTGGTTTCCATCTGCGCCGTTTCGCCGAAACCCGGCCGCCCCAAATTTCCTGTTCATAAATCAGGCCCCATCTGGAGCGCACTCGGGCCGCGGCGAGGACACTCCCTGGCCGCGGTCCCTGTGGGGGCGGCCGCCTCCTCTCACGTCCCGGGCGCCCGCTGCCGTTGCTCCGAGGCCGGCCTGGGCCGTGTTTCTTTCTGAAAAGCGAGCAAAAGGCGATTTTCCAGCGGTCAGGGATTGAGCCGGCGGGCATCGAGCTGGGCATGGGTCAAGCCTCAGAGTTGGTTGAACTTCGGACAGCGAAGCCAGAAGCCCACGGGAGGCCGTTGTCTGGCTTAGTTCCTGCCCCCTGCAGGCACTCGGGCGGGTGGGCTCAGGCTTCAACACCTCTGGTTTATTGAATAACAATGTCCAATCACAGTGACAATCAATATCCTCACTGAGGCCGTGCACGAGTGAGCAAACCCAGCCGAGAACATTCCTGTAACTAATACAATAATATTCCCCACCGGATTCCCACTCCGGTCGGCGGAAACCGCAGCCCAGTTAGACTCACTCTTAGCGTGGCGAGTCTCGGCGTCTCGTGGCCTCCCCAGTCCCAGCTCAGGGCTGTCCTGTCCCCCCAGCGTGAGGCTGGCAGAGGCGCGTGGTCATCAGCATCGGCCTCCAGACAGGTTGGTGACAAGCAGGACAGTCCAGCCCAGTCCCAGGAATGCTGGGGACTAGGCCAGCAGGAGGCTCACGCCAAGTGCCAGTACCCTGGAGACGGGGAGGGGCCCCCAGGTTCCTCGTGGGCCTGACGGGGCTGTCAGAGCCTGTCACAGGGTCACAGAATTGGCCAGTCTGAGTTAAAGCGGGAAGGACCTGGCCCGCGCTGGTGAGGAATGTCAGGCCCGCGGCCACGTGGTTATCGGTGGCCTTGGCACAACTCACAAGCTCACCACATCACACACAACATGTTGCAGGAAGCCCACACAGGGGCGTGGCTTTAGCTCTCAGGGAATGGAGCGCCGGTTCCTCACCGGGCACCCGCATCTCAGTCACTTCCTGGAACCCTTGGAGGCCGGGCAGCGGGGCCCTGACACGGCCTGCTGGGGGGACACCCCTCTCCTGCACCTCTCAGTCGTGAGACGAGCCCATTGCCCGGACAGGGCCGCAGAGGCCCAGCTGCAACGTCTCCGCTCTTCCCCGGCCCCACCAAGCAGGCTCTGCCCTTGGTGCTCAAGGCAGGGCCCCTCCAGGCCGCCTGCAAGTTGCAGTCAACCCCGGGAAGTTTCCCATCCCTCCACATGCAGCTCAAGTTAAAAAACGTTCTGAAAACCTTTTGCCTTTGCGAGCCCCACGGAGGACGCAGGCTCCACAGGCGGGTGTGAGTGTGTGTGTGTGTGTGTGTGTGTGTGTGTGTGTGTGTGTGGTCACCAACAACAGGGACTCATCCTTCTGGAACCAGCCAGAGAGGGGCACGATGGGCTGGAGCAGACACTCAGCATGCGGGAGGCTGGGGTCCGAGCCCCAGCATGCATGGTCCCTACACTCCACCAGCAGTGGTACCTGAGCACCCGGGTAGGAGCACTCAGCAGTCTTCGAGCACCCATGCGGGAGCACTCAGCGGTCCCTAAGCACCCAGGTAGGAGCACTCAGCAGTCCTCAAGCACCAGGACGGGAGCAGTGAGCAGTCCCTGAGAACCTGGGAGGGAGCACTCAGCAGTCCCCGAGCACTCAGGCAGAAGCACTCAGTAGTCCTTGAGCGCCCACGCAGGAGCACTCAGCAGTTCCTAAGCACCCAGGTGGGAGCACTCTGCGGTCCCCAAGCACTCGAGTGGGAGCACTTAGTCCCCGAGCACCCGGGCAGGAGCACTCAGTGGTCCCCAAGCACCTGGGCGGGAGCACTCAGCGGTCCCCAAGCAGCCAGGCAGGAGCACTCAGCATCCCCAAGCACCTGAATGGGAGCACTTAGAGGTGGGCAGGAGCACTCAGTGGTCCCTGAGCACCCGGGCGGGAGCACTCAGCAACCCCGAGCACCCAGACAGGAGCACTTAGAGGTGGAAGGGAGCACTCATTGGTCCCTGAGCACCCCAATGAGAGCACTCAGTGGTCCCTGAGCACCCGGGTGGGAGCAGCTCCTGAGCACAGTCAATGGTGCCCCCAAACCAAGCCAACGCCCTGGAGTGGGTCAGACAGGGCTTTCCCGGCCCTGGGAGAGTGATGGGGAGGCTGCTGCGGGGACCAGCCGCTCCAGCTTCCTGCCTGCCCTGCCGGTGTCGCCAGCAGCCGAGCCTGGGACCCTCCGTCCCCCGAGAAGAGACGCTCAGACCCTGGCCCGGCCACCCCTCCTCCCCCGGAGTGGGCACTGTGGACGCCCGGAATGAGAGTCTGGTATGTGATGTTGCACCCGCCGGAGGCCAGGGGAGCACAGCCACGCTCGGGGATGCCAGGGCGGGAAGCAGGGCAGGCGCCCTAGGGGCCCGTAAGCTCCCTCATTAGAGGCGTTTACAAGCGGGGCCTGCTGCCTGTACACCCACGGGGCACGCCATCTGCTGTGGCCCAGCCCGTGGCCCCTTTCCTCCCTGCTGAGCCGAAGAGACCGGCCACCATCCAGCCCTGCTCTGTCCTGCGTTCGGGCAGACAGCGCCGTGTGTCGGGCCACCTCTCCCTGCAGGCCATGTGGACGCGGGCGCCAGGGGGGGCACAGATGCGCAGGGAGAGCCGACATGTGGGAGCCAGGATTGTGGGGCCCACACAACAGCTGGTCAGGGAGTTCTGTGAACTGGCTCGAGAAACTCCCCCAAGCCCCCGTTTCTCAGTGTTTTCTGTTCCTTAGGAGCTAAGGACCATCAGGGGCTTGGGCTACGTATGAGACAGTGACGGCGAGGTGGACTGACGAAGGTCCTAAGGGTCTGCCCTGAGGTGGGGGGTGACAGGAGTCCCGGCGCCCCGCCATGGCCACCCAGCAGACGTGGAGGAAGACGCCCGGTTCCAGGATGCTCTGAGCACTCAGCCTGTCCTCTGGGAAGAGCAGGAATGGCCTAAGCTCACTTCCTGGTGCAGGAAAGCGAGGTCCGGTGAGGTTACACTCGCTAGGGAAGTTCTCTCCCTGGCCAACAACACAGCATGAAACTCAGATACTGGCGAAACAACAGCCCTTTGAAAGCACTGTCACTGTCCTGTCCTCCCGTCGTTCATCGATTTGCTCGAGCGGGCCCAGTAACATTGTGAGACTTGTTACTGTGTTTGGCATATCAAATACACCACGGGGAGCTTGCCAGGCTTAGCTGTTCGGGTGAGATACCCTTGGTAGCTTACTGGGCTCTTCAAGAGGGGTGGAGGAATCGAACTCGGGTCGGCTATGTCAGCCGCATGCAAGGCAAACGCCCGACCCGCTGTGCTATCGCTCCAGCCCCACTTTGAAAGCAAAGGGGAGATTTCCCGTGACTAGTATGGAAGGCCTTGAGAGATATGGGTGCCCGCAGGGGCGGCTCCGGGGATCCACACACTGCGCCAGGGGCCTGTGGCTCCCCCGGACCCTAGCAGGGCCTCCCCCCGCCCACACACACACATACCCCTGCCCTCAGCCCCCAGCCCTGCCTGGATGCCTGGGGCCTGCTCAGCTCCGCCCTCCCCAGCACCAGTGATCCTCCTCTCTCCCTCTCCCTCTCCTTCTCCTTCCCTCTCTCTCTCCCTCTCTCCCGGTCTCTCTGTCTCTCTCCTTCTCTCTCCTCTTTCTCTCTCTCTCTCTCTCCTCTCTCCTCTCTCTCTCCCTCTCTCTCACCCTCCCCCCGTCGCGTGGCACCCCACAGACCCCAGTGCCGCCGGCCCATGTCTGAGGGCGTTTCGGGAAGGCTAAGCTCAAGAAACAGCCAGTAGACCCAACGCCGGCTGTCCCAGTGGGCTGGAAGCTCTGCTCTGGGCCTGCTTCCGGCAGCTGCCACACGGAGCTTCCCATGCCCTGTCTATCCACGTGGGGGGTTTCTCCCATGCCCGACCACCACGCAGGGCTTCCCGTACCCCCGTCTGTCCATGTGGGGGGATTCTCCCATGCCCAGCCGCCATGCACAGTGGGATGAATCATAGGGGATATTCCTGGGGACTTTCCACATCTGGCTAGGGACGGTCACTGCTCACATGACCCAGGGGTTGCCTGGTCAGAGTTCAGGGTGTGGGGTGCGGGCGCTGGTGGCAGGGAAAGCCTGGATCGCCCCTTGAGAGCCTCTGGACATGCCTGTCAGGTATTGCCCGGATGTGTTGGGCCATGGCGGCAGGGATGTGCCTTCCTGCCCCGTGCCTGCCGCTTCTCCCACACTCAGATCCGGGAAGACGAGAGCCTGACGGAACCAGGGTGTGGGCACAGGGCACCCTGAGGCTCTCTCCAAGGCCACAGAGACCCACATCCCCGAAAGGAGCCTGGGGCCCAGTGGGGCGAGTCTGGGCTCACCAGGAAGGCCCTGTTGGAGCCTGAGCAGAGTCCTGAGGAAGTCCCAGGAACTCTGCCTTGCAAACGAGGCCGTGTCGTAGCTGCAAGCCGCTAGGACCCCCCTTGGAAAGGTCCCTCAGCCCCCGCTGCCTGAGTTGGGCTGGGGTCAGCATGAACCAACGCAGCCGCTTTCTGTTAGAGATTAACTGTGCCGTGATTGCGTGGAAGTTCAGCAAAGACCTTCGTGGGCTGTCGTGGAGGCGGGCGTAGCTTCTGATGTGGAATGTGTGGAAGGTGGGATGTAAAGATCTACGAGGGGGTCCGATTCGCTTCATCAAGAACTGTGTGCGTCCTTAGGCCCCAAAATCATATGCACTTTAAGGTCTTTTGATCTTCTGCATTTTGATCTTCTGTATTCTAGATGCTTTGATCGTCAACCCAATAAACAGGGGCTGCAAAAGCCAGTTAATGCGACACGGCCTGAGTGAGCTTGAGCCCTCTGCCTTCCGCCTTTCCTCACGCCTTGCTTATCTCTGTGCCCCGAGCGGTCACTCGATCGAGAACCAACAACCCTGGCGTGGTTTGGACTCTGGAGAAGTTCCCGTCGTCTCAGCCTACGCCCCAACCCAGCCCCCTAGACTGTCTTCCCTTCCAGTTGTGTCCAGGATGGATTACACAGACCAGCTCATTCCACACCCCCTGAGCCCAGCACAGACGGACGCCAGAGCCAGGAGGTGGCCCTGCAGCTCGGCCTAACATGGCGGGCACCCTGACAGCATCCAGGGCACTGCAGCAAAGCTCCCCCAGCCCTTCCTGCCCGCGTCCCAACTGGATACTGCAGCCCCAGCTCTGGGGAGCCACGTCCACGCATGCACCACGGAAGCGTCCTGACTCCTGAGCTCACCGGACCTGTCCTCTCCACGGTGAAGCATCTCAGAGACACACCCAGGGGCATTGGCCAGGCTGGACCCCACTTGGAAAGGTCCCTCAGCCCCCTGCCGCGTGTATCCTCCTCCACCCTCTGCCCTGGCTGGCGTCAAGCCCCCAAGCTAGGAAGAACAGTGACCAGACAGTGACCAGTTCTGCGGGATGAGGCTGAATGCGGGCGTTCGGGCATGGCTGATGGGAACGTTGATTCCGGCCATCTAGGTATTCACGTCCTGCTAGCACTTACTCTGCTGGGGCCTGTCCCTCCCTGGGGCCCACCCGTGACAGTGCTCTCCCAAGCACCCACCAAATGAACAAAGCATGGGGTGAGTTGGATAGCATGGGTCTGGGAGCCGCCACTGTGGAAGTGCAGATGTGTTTCTCAGAACTTGCACACACGCCATCGTGGACTGCCAGGCTCTAAATTAGGGTCTCAGGTTATCCTGGAGGGGAGCCTGGGGCAGGAGGGGGACTCACGGATATACGGGGACGCGTATCCCCCCCCATTCCATCTTGGCCTGGCGCCTTCCCCTCCCACGCCCCCCTCCCCCCCAGGGCTGAGTGTGGCAGCCCTGACTCTGTCAGTCCCCAGTGCTGAGAAAACGGCTAAGCAAATGCTGGGCTGACGCAGAGCAAATGATCAGCACAGCATTTGGGGGGCATCCTGGGACATGGGAGTGTGGGCTCTGGGGTCCCTGAGTCAGCTGCTGCTCTGGACACCATCAGTCAGCGAGTAGCCGCCGCCTGCGCCCAGCCGCCTCCGTGTTTCCCCCGAGTATCCACGGTCAGTCAGCAAGCTCTCGTCGAAGGCCTTGATCAGGACCAGATGGCGGAGAGTCACCGCGGGTGAGCGGGGACAGGAGCCGTGTGTGGCTCTGGGTTTCTCTCAAGGGACAGGAGATGTGTGTGGCTCTGGGGCTGCTCTCGAGAGCGGTTCCCCGACTGTCTGCCAAGAGGGGTTCTGCAGCAGTGGCCTTGCACAAGAGCACAACCGTCCCCGCTGTGTCCCGGAAGCAGAGGCAGGAAGGTGGGTCGGGTCTGCCTTCCTCGCCCTGGTCCGTGTGCCTTCCTGGGAGACCGCGAAGGACCAGAGAGGACGCTGTGATGCCCAGCTCTGCGCCCTGGCACCATTTCGACCCTGAGCCCCGCGCTGGGCCTTCCCCGCTGTGGAAACCCGAGCGGCAGGGATGCCTTCGGGGGCACCACGTCGGGCACATGGCGGCGTGAGGCCACCCCACGGCGTGTGGAGAGCAGGAAGCACACGTCGGCGTCATGGACTCGCCTGGACAGAAGGTGGACACGAACCAAGCACACGAATCCCCCGGGTGTGCGAGCAGTAGCTACACAGGCTGGGAAAGTGGGTGACAGGAAGAATAAAATCTGTCGCTGATGGCCACACGGGCAGAGCTTGGCCACAGGGGCAGGGCTTGGCCACATAACCAAGACTGGAGGGTCCCAGGCCCCTGTGACCTGTCAAGAAACAGAGCAGGAGGAAACGCAAAGTCAGACCGAACCACCCAGGACTGAGGCGGGCAGGCTGGTGTAGGGGGCCGGGGCAGGGCACCGTGGACTCTGCCAGGGGGCAGCGGGGTGGGGGGACCCCATGTGAAGGGGCTGAGTTCCCGACACACGCAGTGCTGCTACCCAAAGTCGCCTGAGAAAAGGAAATCTCGAAGACGAGAGACAAGTCACAAGCCCTAAGGCACTCGGGCCCGTGAGAGGAGGCTCCTCCTGGCTGGTTTTAAAAGAAATTTCATGGTTTTCCAGCCCATCCGTGTTGACGAGCGCGCCTGCCCACAGCCGGCGTCCTTGTTGGTTCACCCAAACAAAGAGTCAGACTTGGGGGTGGAAGTTGGTATAAATATTTTGGAAAACGGCCGGCGCGTCCCCCCCGTCCCCCCAAGACGCTAAAAATAGAGCGATCCCAGGCTCCAGTGGGCGCACTCGGGCAGCCGCTGAGGAAAACGGAGACTCTGACTCAGAAAGCCTTGTTCCCCCCCCAGGCCCACCGCTGTGGCGCTTCAACAGCAAACACAGGGAAATGGCCCAAGTGTGCAGGGCAGATGGAGACTTAGCGTGGCACACCCAGCGGAGTATCACTCAGCTGGGGCAGGCGACTCTCTCCAGGCTGCACCCTGGGGCGAGTCGTGTGGAGAGTCCAGAGGAGGGGAGCCTGAATGTGGCCCCTGACCGCTCACGCAAAGCAAAATGCAGTAAATGGTGCAGGCGACACTGAGGGTCCCCCCTACCCCCCGCCCTGAGGGTGTGTGAAACGAGAAGGGGCAGTTTTAGCGGGTGGAGTGGATTCATTTTCTGGTTTTGTTTCTGGAAACGTTTAAAAAAAAAATAGAAGGAACGAAAGAAAGATGCCAAGAATAAATATTCACACACACACACACACACACACACACACACACACACACACACACACGGAAGGCATTAGCGAGCCCTGTTGATGTTGTTCTGTTTTTGTTTTCTGGGCTACACCCAGGGCTCAGGGAGGCGCCTTGTACTCACCGTGGCCTCACCCAGCCAGGGGCCCTGAGTGGGACCCAGGGGCCCTGAGTGGGACCCTGGCTCCCGGAGCTCAGCCTGGCCACAGCTGCTGTGCGTGAGCGTGGGTGACCCGGAGACCACCCAGGACAACGGGATCCCCCGTTCCCACCCACGCACTGCAGCTCACTGAGAGGTGAGTTGTGTGAGAACCGAGGGGGACCGAGGCCCGCGGGGAGAACCAGCCCTCCTGGCTGGAACCCGAGTCTGACACCTCAGCTTCCCGCCGTCGCCCGAGACTCCTTGTCACGGTGCTCAGGACTTCGTCCTGCAGTGTTGGAGGGGCAAAGGGAAGCGGCCCATCTGCAGGCCGGACCCGGGCCCGCCCTGGTAACACCAGCTCCGGCTTCCTGCCTCTGGGCCAGCCCCACGGGTGACTGCCTCTGACCACAGCACAGGCCCAGCGTGGAGACGGGACTGCGTGCCCTGCCTGCGGTTAAGGCGGCCTCTGTCAGTACGCTGAGCTCGTGTGAGGACCCTGGACTATGCAGGAGACCCCCTTAGCCAGAGGGATTCCAGGACAGAAATGCAAATCCCTTCCACTTTGGGGGTAGTTTCGGGTGTTGTTGGGTCACAAGGCGAAGGCTCAACAGTCGGAGAGAGAGAGAAAACGCCTCCTTAGACCTGGGTCCTGGCCCCTCGACCGGGCGCCCAAGGGCTGCATCAGCCTGAGTGACCGGCGGGCATGGTGGCTCTGGCCCCGGCCGTGGTGGCAGGAGCTGGGCCAGTCCCGAAGCCCAGGAAGCTCCGTGCTGCGGGCGGGCTGGGCGGGAGCCACCACAGGGGCCAGAGGAGGCACATGGCAGGGTCCTGGGGCCGCTCTGTGCCCGCAGTGAGCCCATGCCGTCCCTCCCGGAGCTGACCACTGTTGCGCTGACCATGTACAAGGAGGGTGGGGAGCCCATGGCCACTCCCTCTCCTGGCTGGTACCTCCACTGATGGGCTATTTGGGTTTTCTAGAGTTTGGCCCACTCCCAACTATACTCAGGGTTTACTCCCAGCTCTGTGCTCGGGGCTGACTCCTGGCTCTGTGCTCAGGACTGACTCCCAACTCTGTGCTCAGGGCTGACTCCGGGCTCTGTGCTCAGGCTCACTCCTGGATCTGTGTTCAGGGCTGACTCCCAGCTCTGTGCTCAGGGCTCACTCCTGGCTCAGTGCTCAGGGCTGACTCCTGGCTCTGAGCTCAGGGTCACTCCAGGGGGCTCAGGGAACTGTGTGCATGCAGGGTGGGGATGGGGCTAGTGCCTCCCCACACTGTCTCTCCCGCCCTCTCAGGCTTCTTTCTACAGGAAGTGCCTGGGCCCGCTTTTCTCTTGGAGCTGATGACTCCAGCCGGGCCCTGGACAGGGCAGTGGGAGCCCGTTTCCTTCCCCCTCGGTGTCCCCTGACTCCTGGGCTCACTGCTGCTACCGCTGCCGAAACAGCCTGGGGCGAGGCAGAGAGGGGCCTTTCTCCGCCGCCCCAGGCCCAGAGGAGAGCCGGAGACCAGCAGCCCCTCGAGGCACAGAGCACCTGTGGGGGGCGGGGAACCACATGCCAGTGACTCCGCGGGGTCGGGGTCCCACATGGAAGGGCCCTGTCCTCCCCCTGCCCAGGGCAGCGCCTCGGTGCCTCGTGGCTGGGACAGAGACGGCACAGAGCAGAGCTGAGACCCCCTCGCGCTTCCCTGCACCACCTGGGAGGAAGCTGTCGCCTCCAGCCCCCCGTGAGGCCTGGGGCCCCCAGCTGCCCCCAGCTGCCCCCAGCTGCTCAATCTGCAAGTCCGTCAAGTGCCAAGAAGTCCCCAGGACGCTGCAGTCCCCAAGTTGCACCCGTACCAGGACAGCTGGGAGGGGGTTCCCACGAGAACGGGTCTCTCTCTCCCTCACGTCTTTCTAAGAAGTTTGATCAACTGAAAAACTACCTTGTTCACTGCACTGCACTGTCCTCCCATTGTTCATCGATTTGCTTGAGCGGGCCCAGTAACGTCTCCATCGTGAGACTTGTTGTTACTGTGTCTGGCATATCCAATACGCCACGGGGAGCTTGCCAGGCTCTGCCGTGCGGGCGAGATACTCTCAGTAGCTTGCCAGGCTCTCCGAGAGGGGCAGAGGAATAGAACCCGGATCAGCTAAAAAAAAAAGTCCCCAAAAGAAATGCCAGCAAGCAGGACCTCCAGAGGCACGAACAGGGGCCGCCCACCGTGTGGCTCTCAGGGGGCTGGCCTCTGGGTGGCTGTCCACGACCCCAGGAGCAGGGCAGGAACAGGGCATGGAGACACCGCTGTCAGCCTCAGCGGGGTCTTCAGGAATAAATTCAGCTTAAAACATTTTAACTTCACCAAAAATTCCCTTTTAATGTGTTTGCTGGGGGGCTAGACCACAGCCAGCGGTGCTGAGGGCTTGCTCCTGGCTCTGTGCTCAGAGATCACTTCTGGGACTCAGGGACCCCGTAATGACGCTGTTTGAACTGCCCGCGTCCGCTGTGAGCCCCGCCCAAACCTTGTTCCCTTGGGTTCAGGGTTCTGCGTGGAGCGGCCCGGGAGGCTGGACTCGAGCTGGCCAATAATGACCCGTCTGTGTTTGCATCAGAGTCGGTCCTCGGTGGTCTTTGGGAAACTGAGTCACGGGCGTACCAGGGGCAGCTCCCGGAAGCCCAGAGGCTGCAACCTGATTTCACGGTGGGTGAGGACGACGGGTTGTTCTGCCAGAGAGAACCCCCTTGGCAGCCCCTAGCAACGCCTGCCAGGGCCACCCCCCGCCCAGCCTCAGCCCTCCCCAAGCCTCGCTGGCCGGGACGGGCCACGTATCCAGGGAAATGCAGCCAGGGCACATCCAGGCCCTGGGCTTCCGGGAAGGACGCAGGTTTATGGGGGTGGGTGAGCTCACGAGAGCCCCGTGTGCGTCCCGAGGGGGCAGGCCTTTCTCTCTCCATCTGGAAATGCCAGTGGGGAGGAGTGCCCGAGGGGAGGGCAGGACCTTTGGCACCTTCTGAGGAGAGTCCCTGCTGGCCAGGTGACAGGGAGCAGAGCGGGAGTCGCTCCCCGGCCCCCGGGGCTCTGGCTGGCCGAGCAGCTGCTGCCATTGGTTGAGTTTGATGCAAAACAGGTGCTGGGCTCAGGGCCCGGCTCTGCCCAGCAACTGCACAAGGAACTCTTGGCTGAGCCAATGCCGGGGGGCGGGATGGAATGAGAACAGGATGGAGAGAAGAACAGAGCGGGGTTCACTCACGGGGACTCTAATTTGAGAGCGCTGCGCCCAGTGATTGAAAGCGTGTGCTGGCTCTGGTTCCTGGAAATGGTCGCTTGGCGTTCTGTTCTCCTCAGCTGGGTCTCGTGCCGAGAAGCAGAGACTCTCCCCAGATACGGGATATTTGGAGACTCTCCCCCAAATAAGGGGACATTCGGGGACTCCCCAATAAGGGGATGCTCAGGGGCTCCAGGGATAAGGGGACACTCAGGGGCTCCCCAAATAATGGGACATTTGGGGACTCCCCAGATAATAAGGGGACACTCAGGGGCTCCCTGGATGAGGGGATGCTCAGCACCGGCTGTTGTGTCCACGGGGCCAGGATGTGCTGCCCAGGTCTCGTCCTGCTGGAGGCCAGGCCCAGGCACCCGTCCAGCCTTGTCACAGGTCACAGTGTTAGATCAGGACTGGCAAGGGCCCAGACGGGGGAGGTGACTCTATGGGCCAGGCATCAGGCAGGGCCCCAGGGGAGGCCGGGAAGGCCGCAGTGAGTGTCCAAGAGCAGAGCTGTGCCTCCCTTTCCCGCCAGCTGCAAGATCCTTGGTTCTGGTTCTGACAGAAACTACCGAGAATTCAGCAGGAAAACAGTGTCCCCCAGGCGTGGGCTGTCAGCTGAGCCTGACCCCGCAGCTGTGGCCGCGGGTCTTGGCACCGGCCCACGGTTCCCAGGCTCTGCAACATTTGCAAGAGTGAAAACACTGACCAATAAAATGCTCAGACTCAGAGTTGGGAAGTAGACGTGCGTTTATTGGAAACGAGGGTCCATCTACACAATGGGATACTATGCTGCTCTTAGGAAAGGTGAAGTCACGAAATTCACGTATAAGTGGATGGACATGGAGAGTATTATGCTGAGTAAAACGAGTCAGAAAGAGAGGGACAGACAGAGAAGGACTGCGCTCATTTGTGGAATATAAAGTAATATAATAGGAGACTGACACCCAAGGACGGTAGACGCAGCCAAGGACAGTAGATGCAAGGGTCAGGAAGTTTGCTCCATGGTTGGAAGCTGCCTCATGAGCTGGGGGAGAAGGTGGTTGGATGGAGAAGGGATCACTGAGTCAGTGGTGGTTGGAGGGATCGCTCGGGACGGGAGATGTGTGCTGAAAGTAGATCAAGGACCAAACGCGATGGCCTCTCGGTATCTGTATTGCAAACCATGAAGCCCAAAGTAGAGAGAGAGTAAGAAGAAAAGTGTCTGCCATGGAGGCAGGGGTGGGGTGGGGTGGGATGGTGGGAGGGATACTGGGGACATTCATGATCACGATCATGGTCATCCTGTTGTTCATTGATTGCCTCGAGCAGGCACCAGTAACGTCTCCTTCTTCCTAGCCCTGAGATTTTAAAAAAAAGCATATTCAATGCTCTTTCAGGGTTAGGAGAATGAAACCCATCATGGTTACTGGTATTTGGCATATTGAGTACAACACAGGAAGTTTGCCAGACTCTGCCGTGAGGGCAGAATACTTTTGGTAGCCTGCCGGGTTCTCCAAAGGAAAAATGAGAAAATAAGATGTCGCGTGGCCACAAATGCGGCCGTGCACTTCCTGGAGCTGGGTTGTATAGTCTCTGCGTCTTGGCCATTGATGGGACCAATCTGGCGCTGGTGGCAGCTGGTGGGTGTGACGCCTACCTACTGGAAGATGGGGGTCTGGGTGGAGAAGGTCCAGTCCCGATCCGAGCAGGCTTGGAGATCTCAGCCCCGGGACCCGCATGCCTGGGTTCCTCTGCCAGTTCCTTCATGCATGAGGCTTGTCCGGACGTGTGGAGAGTGGTCTCAGCATGGCTGTGGCTAGTTCTGGAGGTCTTTGGCTGCTGGGGCTCTGCTTGGGGTGGGGGAGGGAAATTCAACCCGCCCCCCCCCACCAAGGGGCCCCTGTGAGGACAGCCAGGTGTGGGGGCAGGAGACTCTGTGCTGTTCTCTTCCAGGAGCTGGGATTTATAGTCTCTGCGTCTTGGCCGTTGATGGGACCAAACTGGCGCTGGCAGCAGCTGGTGGGTGTGACACCTACCTACTGGAAGATGAAGGATCTGAGTGGCGAAGGCCCAGACCCAATCCAAGCAGGCTTGGAGATCTCTGGGGACATTGGTGATTGAAAATGCAAACTAGTGGAGGGATGGGTGTTCGATGTTGTATGACTGAAACTCAGTCACAAAAGCTTTGTAACTGTGACTCACGGCGATTCAATTAAAAAGAAAAAGAAAACAAAAGTTTATTGGAAGGTAGAAAGGAAAAGGAGTTTCCAAGGGGAGGAGCTGGGTGCAAGAAGGCCTGGCACAGCCGTGCGGGGACCGGGCCACACTGTGAGGGTCTGTATAGCAGAGCTGGGCCTGCGTGTCACAGGACGCAGGTCTGAGAGACAAGGCTTTGCTGCAGGGGCCGTGGAGGTGAGAATCATGCTTTGCCTTTCTTTCAGCTTGACAGGAGCGTTGCAGAGAGCCGGGGATCCAGCACCTTTGCCGGCCGCTGGCCTGCCTGGTGCCCACGATGGCCTCGGGGTGGGCCTGCGCTCGGGACATAACTTTATGATGGTGGCCATTTGGTAGCTTCCTGTTTCTCAGAAAGAGCCCGGGAACTCTCCGGAAGTCAGAAATGTAAGATGAGCCAGCCCAGAATGGGAGCTCCCAGCAGCGGGCGGGGAAACTGAGGCCCCTCCTTCCAGGCCACTGGTATGTGTGGACATGCATGCCTGGACACACCAGTGCACACACACGGTGATACTCCTCATTGAAGCACACATGCACATCTACACACGCACATACAAATGCATGCACACATGCACATACATGCATGTGCACACATGTTGTGCACACAAACACTCATGCACGCCATGAGATGTTCACACCATGAGATGTTCACGCCACGTCCCGACCAGGCTCTCCGCTCCTCACTGCTGGCTGCCGGGGTCAGTCTGGGCCACTCTGGTCGCGTCAGCTGGGGGACGGCCCCGTGCCCAGCTGCACAGGTAGATGCTCCGTCTCCCCAGACGCCCCCTCCTGGGTCCTGCAGCGCCTGGGTCTGCCTCTCCCCCCCACCCCTCCCTGGCAGAGCACGGGCGTCTCTGGCTCAGACGCCGACACACACAGCCGGCCCCGCCCTGAGCTTCACCGGCGCCAAACTCAAACCACAGAGACACTCTCAACCCACCACCTGCCTCTGCAAGGAAGAAAAGTGGCCACGCGAGCGGCCACCCCTACTCTGGGTCACGCCCGGCCAGAGGTGGCATCTGTCACGTAGTCTTGATGACCGAATGCCAGCAAACGCCTGGGCCCGGGGCGGGCAAGCTCTCACCTGTGTGCTTTCTCCCCAGCCTCTGCAGTATTTCTTGTATTTTTGTGGTTTTTTTTGGGGGGGGGGGGGTGTGCAACCAGGCGGTGCTCAGGGATCACTGTTGGCTCTGCGCTAGGAATCACTCCTGCTGGCGTCAGGGATCCAACCCGGGCCGGCCGTGCACAAGGCAAACACCCTCCCCGCTGAACTCTCACTCGACCCCACCCCACCCTAGCCACCCCCCTGACATGCTTGCTCTGGGCCCTCAGCCCAGGCCCTGAGCCTGCTCTGACCACAAGCACCCTTAGAGTGACAGCTGTGGTCCTGAGGTGACCCCTGACCCTGAGCCCAGCCCATTGAGGGTCAGGGCTCATTGCTGGGCCCTGGACTGCCTCCAGGCTGGTCCCCAGAGCCCCCAGTCCAGGGCACCAGGAAGCGCTGAACCCTCTGACACTGCAGGCTGGCCTCCCACCCACCCCGAGAGGGCAGGACGCAGAGGGCAGGAGCGGAGGTGGACGGTCCTAGCCTGGGCAGGGGCCCGCTGCCCTCCCCAGCTGTGTCGGCATAGGGGGCCCAGAGCAGCAGCTTTTCTGAGTCCTGCTGGGATTTGGGGACGCTTCCCCACCTGGGGCTTCTTGGGGGCCCGCCAGCAACGGGCAGGAGCATCACCCCTGGCTGCGGCAGGGAGGCCGGTGCCCCTGCACCTGGGGAGTCCTGGTCCTGAGCAGGCCACAGAGGGGGGACGGAGAGGACACTGGGGTGAGACACTGCAGGTCACAGAAGTCCCCGGGGCTGGCCAGGGCAGAAAGGCCAGTTCCTCATTGCTGTCCCAGCACCGGCGCCCGTGAGTGGACAGAACGGAGAGGACATCTGTCCTCCGTAGGCAGCTGAGTCCTGGGTGGGTCGGCAGGGAACGGCCGCTGCGACCGTCCAGCTCTTCTCTGTGAGCGGGAAGTGACCGCTGGGCCTCGCCGGGCCTGCCCGGGAATCCGGTTCCAGGGATCTGTGTTCTGTGAGGTCACGCTGACTGCGAGCACCACCCCGGTGGACACAGTCCATCCTTCTCGAGAACTGCTGACCCGTCCATAGCGCCAGGCTAGAAGCCCCGAGGCCGGCCAGGAGGGAGGGTTGGACGCGGGCTCAGGGGCAGGACAGGGTTCGGGGAAGGACACAGGGAGCACGTGGGGAAATGTCCAACGCTGCAGCCACGACAGAGGCCAGCGGCGGTCAGCTGAGCGCGTGTGTCCACAGGCTGGGAGGGGAGCGCACCCCCGGCCATGCTGCCCTGGGCCACAGCCACCCACGGGAAGCTCTGGGTGGGAACAGCGGTGGCCCAGGCCAGCACAGGGCTCGTGCCCATCGCAGCACAAAAGCCAGGGAGACAGAAGCACTGAGCAGACGAGTCTCGGCCGGCTCAGGGCCCCAGGACCATCCCTGGGCGGGACAGAGTCAGGCTGGTCCCCGCTCCCATCCCCGAAGGTTGGTATGAGCCCTGGGAAGGCGGCAGCCAATCAGGACGCGACACTTTCAACATACTTTATTAAAAAGTTTCTTTGTGTAAATTTCCTAAAAATTTGAAAATTAAAATTAAACCCCCTCCCCCCCACAAACCCCGGCAGGCACGTGCTCGGAACGGTGTTCCCGGGCCATGAGTGGGACCATCCTCACGACAGCCCACATGGGCCCGGGGCCGGCTGTGGGAGGCCTCGGGACAAGAGCACGAAACCCCCGCCGGGACCCTGGCCAGGGTGGGCGGGCAGCTCTGCTCATGGCCCTGCGGGGCCTCAGCTGGGCCGTGCTGATCAGCGGGAAGAGGAAGGAGGAGCTGGCAGAAGCATCTGGAAGAACGGGGCTGGGGGTTGTTCCGAGCCCCACTCCTGCCTGGCAGAGGCAGAGGAGCTCGGGGGTCTCTCCGGGGGTCCCGTCCACACAGCCCCCGGCGGCGCGAGGGTCCGACGTTCCAGGGGGCAGACGTCCGTGCGGAGCTGGACAACACTAGCTTCCACAGACACGTTTAGCACCAATGGGTGGGTGGGTGGGTGGGGGCGGGGTGGGCCCCGAGTTCGAGCGTCCGGCCGCAGGAGCGGGTGTGCTTCTGCTGACGGTCACTTCCTTCTCCAAGAGGTATGTGTGCCCAGCGGGCAGCCTAGGTCCCCAGCGCAGTGGCCACTCCGGACTTGAGCAGCACTGGGCAGGGGGCAGGGGAGAGAGGAGATGGGGAGGTGCTTACTGAGCAGACAGATGCCGCCTGACCGGGGCCCACACCCAGTCCGGGCCTGGGGGTCCCTCGGGCACCTGAATCCTCCCCAGGCTTGGGTGTGGCTCTGTCCAGCACAGGCCTGACCACCCCCCGCATCTATATACATATTAGTGAGGGGGACTCGGCATTCCCACAGGGAGAAGCCACCGGCCCTGAGCATCATCGGAGGCAAAATACACAAGGTGGGTCGGAGTCGTAGCACAGCAGGGAAGTCCCGGCCGACCCGGGTTCGATCCCCGACATCCCATAGGGTCCCCCGAGCTCCGCCAGGAGTGATTCCTGAGTGCAGAGCCAGGAGGGACCCCGGAGCATCGCTGGGAGTGTGACCCCTCACAAATGCGGCTCTGGAGGAAACGCCGAGGAAGCAGGGAGTGATGCCCATGGCCTGTCTCTGCCCTCCCTCCCCCCCAACTGCATTTCCCACTTTTAAATGACCAGCGACAGGCCCGGTCCTTCCTCTAGTTCCAGAGACCCACACTCGGCAGCAGAGGCCACTCACCTGGGTTGCAGACCTTTTCACATTCTGACTGTGAATTGAATCTGTTCTCGTTCCCGCCGCAGCCTCCGTACCAGAAGCGCGCGCAGCTGTTGGTGTCCACGTCGAAGTACCACTTGAGGATGAACTTCCGGCAGGTGCCTATGTCCTTGGCCAGCCGGCATATGTCTAGGTGGGTCGGGAGAGGACGGAGCTGGGACTGGGAGCGGCCAGCCACGCTGCCCTCTCTCGTGACGTCAGAGAGAAAAAGATGCCTTCTCGAGGGGCGCTGCCTGGACCTCTCCCCCGCAGCCTCGGCCCCTGGGACCCGCGGACAGCCCATCCAGGAAACTCAGCGGCATGGGTGGGAGGGTTTGACTAGCTCAGTCCAGACCCCCGGGCCAGACACCAGTGCTGGAGTCTGGGTGACACGGAAGACATGAATGCCCCCTCTCTGTCTGTCTCTCTCCCTCCCTCTCTTCCTCCCTCCCTTTCTCCCCTCTCCTCCCTCTCTTCCTCTCCTTCTCTCCCTCTCTCCCATTCTCCCTCTCTCCCCCCTCTCCCTTCATCCCTCCCTCCCTCTCTCTCCCCTCTCTATCCTTCTCTCACTCCCTCTCCCTCTCTTTCTCCTTCTCTCTTCCTTTCTCTCCCTCTCCCTCTCTCCCAATCTCCCTCCCTCTGTCTCTCTCTCTCCGTCTCTCTCTCTCTCTCTCTCTCTCTCTCTCTCTCTCTCTCCCCTCCCCCATGATGGCCCGCTTGTCTCTGCAGCTCTTCCAATGCCAAGTCCCCCGGGAAGAAATCAAATTATACAACCGCAAGTGGGACAAAGTTGCGTTCAACGTCATCAGGAAATAGTGGAGAGTGGGCTGGAGGTCAGAAGGACAGGCCGGGGGGTGGGGGGACTCCGAGCACACGTGCACACGTGTGTGTGTGTGTGTACATGTGTGTGCATGTGTGTATATATATGTGTGCATGCACATGACTGAGCGCCTTGTGTCCCACCCAAGGAGCGAGCAAGTCCAAAGTAGCCCTGACCCAGGCTGGGGCCAGAGGGAACTGCCCCTTCCCAGCTGAGGGTATTTCTGACGGAACCCAGGACAGAGGAGAGAGCCCGGCGGAGAAACACGGGCAGCTTCTGCCGACAGAGTTTTCTGGCCAGCTCCAGGCAGTGCTGGGAAAGAGACCTGCTACATCCGCCTTATCTAGAAGTTGGGGAAATGCCAACTTTCCCCTAAGCCCCCCAGTAAAGAATGTTCCGTAGGAGCAACTGTGTGGATGGGACCCGCCCGCCCACACCCTGGTCCTTAATCCCGGTCCCACACATGCCGGGGGTCTCAGCCTCACTTCTGAGCATGAATCCCAGCCCGGGGGCCTCTTCCTCCAGCCCGTGGGTGCACGCCCCCCTCTGTATTCACGCAGATCTGGCAAAGCACCCCCAGTTCTGTCGGGCACTCAAGGGGGGAAACCACGGCATTAAGCCACTAGCACACACACATATACACACACACACATGCGCGCGCGTTCCCAGTGACGTCACGCCAGGCTGGCCCTGGCTTCTCTCCAGCGTGGAGCGCAGCCAAGCGAACGGCCGCTCCACCCGCTCCAAGACCCCTAACCTTCTGGGGGACGGTTTCCCAGAGTCCCTCCACGGATGGCCCAACAACACCCAGCAGGCTGGGGACGGTGCCAGCCGCCGCCGTGTTAGCTGGGAGGCCGAGGGGAGCGAGGTCCCCCAGGGCCCAGCGGGGCCCGCACAGGGGTCCCCAGCCGCTTTCTTGGCCGGCTCCGGGCCCGTTCCCCATCTCGCCCACACTGCGGCTCTTCTGCAGATGCTTCCTCCACGCCGGCCACTGAGGACTCTGGAGGGGAGGGCACTGGCCGGGGCAGCAGTGCCCAGGGCCCCCGTGGGCAGTGCTGGGGTCAAACCCAGCAGGCCGCACCCCAAACCCTCAGCCCCCGCTGTCTCCCGGGCCGTGAAGACCCTCGGTAAGGACTTGGGTGGGTTTGAGCTGCTGAGCAGGGCCCCGAGTCCGGGCCTCAGTGAGAGCGAGCACGGCAAATGCTCCCAAGACGGGAATGAGGAAGCGGAAGGAGACGCCGGGAAAAAAGTGACACGCACGAGAGGAACAGAAGGCGACTCCAGCACTGCCCACCCGCCGCTCAGGCCCTGCAACCCCAGTGTGTGCCCTCGTCGGTGCCCCAGCGGGCAGTGCTTGAGTCCTCTCCAGACAGTGCTCTTGAGGCCACTGTGAGGACTGGCTTTGAAGAAAGGCGGGGGTGGGGGGAGAACACGCCTGGCAGAGGACTAACCCAGCATCCCAGAGGGTTCCCTAAGGTGGAAAGAGAGAGAGAAAGGGAAGGGAGGGAGGGAGGGAGGGAGGAAGGGAGGGAGGGAGAGAGAGAGAGAGAGAGAAAAAGAGAGAGAGAGAGAAAGAGAAAGGGAGAAGGAAGGAAGGGAGGGAGGGAGGGAGGGAGGGAGGAAGAAGAGAGAGTGAGGGGCTGGAGCAATAGCACAGTGGGTAGGGCATTTGCCTTGCACGCAGCCGACCCGGGTTCGATTCCCAGCATCCCGTATGGTCCCCCGAGCACCGCCAGGAGTAACTCCTGAGTGTATGAACCAAGAGTGACCCCTGTGCATTGCCGGGTGTGACCCCAAAAAGCAAAAAAAAAAAAAAAAAAAAAAAAGAAGAGAGAGGGGAGAGGAGAGGGGAAGGGGAATGAGGGGGGGAGGGCAGTCTCATCTGAGAGGCCGTGCAGGGGCGAGGGCACCTGCCTTCCCGCAGCAGACCCCCAGCTCAACCCACACAGCCCGGGGGACCCCCGGGTAGCCCCGGACCCCCGGCCACAGTGAAGGGTGGCTCTGAGACAGACCCCCGGCGGGGGCAGTGCTGGAAGACCCCCCCACAGGACAGTGGCCCGGGCACCTTGCGCCCCCCTGGCCAGTCACCAAGCCCAGGGCAGGGGGGGGGTCACCCAGCCCCGAGGCACAGAATGCCCCCAGGTGGCTCCCACAGGGCCTGGGGGCGAGTGGATGGTGGGGGGCCTGGCGTGGACACGTACCTGCCTCCCGGGACCGGCCAGGTCAGGGCTGACCACGAGACTGATGCTGGAGCTGGAGGCCCGCCCGGCCTGAGGGGCTGCGGCCAGGACGGTCCCTGCAGGGAGGGGGGGGGGGGGAGAGGGCAGGAGCTGCTGCCACTGAGCTGGACCCCACACACACGGACCCCTGAGGGCGACTCAGCCCAGGTTCGGGCAGCCCCCGCCACTGAAGGCCGCCACTGATTCTGTGGGGCCCTCCACCCCTCGCCATCCTGGGGGTCCCGGCACTGACACACCCGCCTCAGTCCCGCCCTCCCAGAGCCAGCCTGGCTGGACGCGATCCCCCCACAGGTCAGGGACTCCAGGGGTCCCGAGGGAAGGAGGGGGGGGCGGGGCCGGAGACACGCCCCCATCTCCTCAGACCCTCCCCTCCCCATCTCCTCAGACTCTCCCTCCCCATTTCCTCAGACCCTCCCTGCCCCCATCTCCTCAGACCCTCCCCTTCTCATCTCCTCAGACCCTCCCCTCTCCCATCTCCTCAGACCCTCCCCATCTCCTCAGACCCTCCCCTCCCCCATTTCCTCAGACTCTCCATCCCTCCTCTCTCAAACCCTCTCCTCCCCTGTCTGCTCAGACCCTCCCCTTCCCCATCTCCTCAGACCCTCCTCTCCCCCATCTCCTCAGACCCTCCCCTTCCCCATCTCCTCAGACCCTCCCCTCCCCCATTTCCTCAAACTCTCCTCCCCCCTCTCCTCAGACCCTCTCCTCCCTGTCTGCTCAGACCCTGCCCCCTCCCCCACCTCCTCAGACCCGACCCTCCCCCCATCTCCTCAGACTCTCCCTCCCCCCTCCTCAGACCCTCCTCTCCCCCATCTCCTCAGACCCTCCTCTCCCCCATCTCCTCAGACCCTCCCCGCCCCCATCTCCTCAGACCCTCCCCGCCCCCATCTCCTCAGACCCGACCCTCCCCCATCTCCTCAGACTCTCCCTCCCCCCCTCCTCAGACCCTCCTCTCCCCCATCTCCTCAGACCCTCCCCTCCCCATCTCCTCAGACCCTCCTCTCCCCCATCTCCTCAGACCCTCCTCTCCCCCATCTCCTCAGACCCTCCCCGCCCCCATCTCCTCAGGACCCTCCCCCGCCCCCATCTCCTCAGACCCGACCCTCCCCCATCTCCTCAGACTCTCCCTCCCCCCCTCCTCAGACCCTCCTCTCCCCACATCTCCTCAGACCCTCCTCTCCCCATCTCCTCAGACCCTCCCCGCCCCCATCTCCTCAGACCCTCCCCCGCCCCATCTCCTCAGACCCGACCCTCCCCCATCTCCTCAGACCCCTCCCCTCCCCATCTCCTCAGACTCTCCTCTCCCCCATTTCCTCAGACTCTCCCTCCCCATCTCCTCAGACCCGACCCTCCCCCATCTCCTCAGACTCTCCCTCCCCCCCTCCTCAGACCCGGACCCTCCCCCATCTCCTCAGACTCTCCCTCCCCCCCTCCTCAGACCCGACCCTCCCCCATCTCCTCAGACCCTCCCCTCCCCATCTCCTCAGACTCTCCTCTCCCCCATTTCCTCAGACTCTCCGTCCCCATCTCCTCAGACCCGACCCTCCCCCATCTCCTCAGACTCTCCTCCCCCCCTCTCAGACCTCCTCTCCCCATCTCCTCAGACCCTCCCCGCCCCCATCTCCTCAGACCCTCCCCGCCCCCATCTCCTCAGACCCTCCCCCTCCCCATCTCTCCTCAGACTCTCCTCTCCCCCATTCCTCAGACTCTCCTCTCCCCCATCTCCTCAGACCCTCCCCTCCCCCATCTCCTCAGACTCTCCCTCCCCCCCATCTCCTCAGACCCTCCTCTCCCCCATCTCCTCAGACCCTCTCTCCCCCATCTCCTCAGACCCTCCCCGCCCCCATCTCCTCAGACCCTCCCCGCCCCCATCTCCTCAGACCCGACCTCCCCCATCTCCTCAGACCCTCCCCTCCCCATCTCCTCAGACTCTCCTCTCCCCCATTTCCTCAGACTCTCCCTCCCCATCTCCTCAGACCCGACCCTCCCCCATCTCCTCAGACTCTCCCCTCCCCGCCCTCCTCAGACCCGACCCTCTCGCCCCATCTCCTCAGACTCTCCTCCCCCCTCCTCAGACCCTCCTCTCCCCCATCTCCTCAGACCCTCCCTCCCCATCTCCTCAGACCCTCCCCTCCCCATCTCCTCAGACCCTCCTCTCCCCCATCTCCTCAGACCCTCCTCTCCCCCATCTCCTCAGACCCTCCCCGCCCCCATCTCCTCAGACCCTCCCCGCCCCCATCTCCTCAGACCCGACCCTCCCCCATCTCCTCAGACCCTCCCCTCCCCATCTCCTCAGACTCTCCTCTCCCCCATTTCCTCAGACTCTCCCTCCCCATCTCCTCAGACCCGACCCTCCCCCATCTCCTCAGACTCTCCTCCCCCCCTCCTCAGACCCTCCTCTCCCCCATCTCCTCAGACCCTCCCCTCCCCATCTCCTCAGCACCCTCCTCTCCCCCATCTCCTCAGACCCTCCTCTCCCCCATCTCCTCAGACCCTCCCCGCCCCCATCTCCTCAGACCCTCCCGCCCCCATCTCCTCAGACCCGACCCTCCCCATCTCCTCAGACCCTCCCCTCCCCATCTCCTCAGACTCTCCTCTCCCCCATTTCCTCAGACTCTCCCTCCCCCATCTCCTCAGACCCGACCCTCCCCCATCTCCTCAGACTCTCCCTCCCCCCCTCCTCAGACCCTCCTCTCCCCCATCTCCTCAGACCCTCCCCTCCCCATCTCCTCAGACCTCCTCTCCCCCATCTCCTCAGACCCTCCACTCCCCATCTCCTCAGACCCTCCTCTCCCCCATCTCCTCAGACCCTCCCTCTCCCCCATCTCCTCAGACCCTCCCGCCCCCATCTCCTCAGACCCTCCCCGCCCCCATCTCCTCAGACCCGACCCTCCCCCATCTCCTCAGACCCTCCCCTCCCCATCTCCTCAGACTCTCCTCTCCCCCATTTCCTCAGACTCTCCCCTCCCCATCTCCTCAGACCCGACCCTCCCCCATCTCCTCAGACTCTCCCTCCCCCCCTCCTCAGACCCTCCTCTCCCCCATCTCCTCAGACCCTCCTCTCCCCCATCTCCTCAGACCCTCCCCGCCCCCATCTCCTCAGACCCTCCCCGCCCCCATCTCCTCAGACCCGACCCTCCCCCATCTCCTCAGACCCTCCCCTCCCCATCTCCTCAGACTCTCCTCTCCCCCATTTCCTCAGACTCTCCCTCCCCATCTCCTCAGACCCGACCCTCCCCCATCTCCTCAGACTCTCCCTCCCCCCCTCCTCAGACCCGACCCTCCCCCATCTCCTCAGACTCTCCCTCCCCCCCTCCTCAGACCCGACCCTCCCCCATCTCCTCAGACCCTCCCCTCCCCATCTCCTCAGACTCTCCTCTCCCCCATTTCCTCAGACTCTCCCTCCCCATCTCCTCAGACCCGACCCTCCCCCATCTCCTCAGACTCTCCCTCCCCCCCTCCTCAGACCCTCCTCTCCCCCATCTCCTCAGACCCTCCCCGCCCCCATCTCCTCAGACCCTCCCCGCCCCCATCTCCTCAGACCCTCCCCTCCCCATCTCCTCAGACTCTCCTCTCCCCCATTTCCTCAGACTCTCCCTCCCCATCTCCTCAGACCCGACCCTCCCCCATCTCCTCAGACTCTCCCTCCCCCCCTCCTCAGACCCTCCTCTCCCCCATCTCCTCAGACCCTCCTCTCCCCCATCTCCTCAGACCCTCCCCGCCCCCATCTCCTCAGACCCTCCCCGCCCCCATCTCCTCAGACCCGACCCTCCCCCATCTCCTCAGACCCTCCCCTCCCCATCTCCTCAGACTCTCCTCTCCCCCATTTCCTCAGACTCTCCCTCCCCATCTCCTCAGACCCGACCCCTCCCCCATCTCCTCAGACTCTCCCTCCCCCCCTCCTCAGACCCGACCCTCCCCCATCTCCTCAGACTCTCCCTCCCCCCCTCCTCAGACCCTCCTCTCCCCCATCTCCTCAGACCCTCCCCTCCCCATCTCCTCAGACCCTCCCCTCCCCATCTCCTCAGACCCTCCTCTCCCCCATCTCCTCAGACCCTCCTCTCCCCCATCTCCTCAGACCCTCCCCGCCCCCATCTCCTCAGACCCTCCCCGCCCCCATCTCCTCAGACCCTCCCCTCCCCCATCTCCTCAGACCCTCCCCTCCCCATCTCCTCAGACTCTCCTCTCCCCCATTTCCTCAGACTCTCCCTCCCCATCTCCTCAGACCCGACCCTCCCCCATCTCCTCAGACTCTCCCTCCCCCCCTCCTCAGACCCGACCCTCCCCCATCTCCTCAGACTCTCCCTCCCCCCCTCCTCAGACCCGACCCTCCCCCATCTCCTCAGACCCTCCCCTCCCCATCTCCTCAGACTCTCCTCTCCCCCATTTCCTCAGACTCTCCCTCCCCATCTCCTCAGACCCGACCCTCCCCCATCTCCTCAGACTCTCCCTCCCCCCCTCCTCAGACCCGACCCTCCCCCATCTCCTCAGACTCTCCCTCCCCCCCTCCTCAGACCCTCCTCTCCCCCATCTCCTCAGACCCTCCCCTCCCCATCTCCTCAGACCCTCCCCTCCCCATCTCCTCAGACCCTCCTCTCCCCCATCTCCTCAGACCCTCCTCTCCCCCATCTCCTCAGACCCTCCCCGCCCCCATCTCCTCAGACCCTCCCCGCCCCCATCTCCTCAGACCCTCCCCTCCCCCATCTCCTCAGACCCTCCCCTCCCCATCTCCTCAGACTCTCCTCTCCCCCATTTCCTCAGACTCTCCCTCCCCATCTCCTCAGACCCGACCCTCCCCCATCTCCTCAGACTCTCCCTCCCCCCCTCCTCAGACCCTCCTCTCCCCCATCTCCTCAGACCCTCCCCTCCCCATCTCCTCAGACCCTCCTCTCCCCCATCTCCTCAGACCCTCCTCTCCCCCATCTCCTCAGACCCTCCCCGCCCCCATCTCCTCAGACCCTCCCCGCCCCCATCTCCTCAGACCCGACCCTCCCCCATCTCCTCAGACCCTCCCCTCCCCATCTCCTCAGACTCTCCTCTCCCCCATTTCCTCAGACTCTCCCTCCCCATCTCCTCAGACCCGACCCTCCCCCATCTCCTCAGACTCTCCCTCCCCCCCTCCTCAGACCCTCCTCTCCCCCATCTCCTCAGACCCTCCCCTCCCCATCTCCTCAGACCCTCCTCTCCCCCATCTCCTCAGACCCTCCTCTCCCCCATCTCCTCAGACCCTCCCCGCCCCCATCTCCTCAGACCCTCCCCGCCCCCATCTCCTCAGACCCGACCCTCCCCCATCTCCTCAGACCCTCCCCTCCCCATCTCCTCAGACTCTCCCTCCCCCCTCTCCTCACACCCGCCCCTCTCCCTAAGCCCCGCCCCTCCCCTAAGCCCCGCCCCTCCCCTAAGCCCCGCCCCGTCCACTCAGCCCGCCCGGCCCCGCCCACTCACTGGTGCTGAAGGTCCCGTGGTAGACGGCGCGGACCTGGGCCCGCAGGTGGGCGAGCACCGAGACGCGGTACGCGTGCCCGGCCCGGAGGCCCCCGACGACGCGCTCGGTGCCCGAGAGGTTCTGCCTCAGCACCAGGGACTGGTCGAGCGCCGAGGTGACCGTGAGGTTGTAGGAGTAGGGCCCGGGGGGCTCGGGGGGCTCCCAGCGCAGCCGGGCGCTGCTCTCCGTCACCTCGGACACCTGCAGCTCCCGGGGCGCGGGGCCTGCGGGGGGGGGGGGGTCACGCGGGGTCACGCGGGGCGGGGGGCGTCCTGGGGGCCCCTGCGGAGAGCGCCCGCGCCCTGCCCCGCCTCTCCCACGGGAGCCCCCTGTGCGGGAAGCAGCGGCCCCTCCCCCTCCCCTCCCTCCTCCCTTCCTCTCCCTCCTCCCTAAGGGCTCCTTCCTCATCCCTTCGTCTCAGCAGCTGGATTCCTGACACCCAGAGGGAATGAGGGGCCCCCAAGACCCCCCCCCGCCCCTGGGCGGGCTCCAACCCCTGGGGGGCCCTTAGGAGGTGCTGTCCCCCCTGTCCTTCCTGTCCCACCTGCAGGCTTGGCACTGTCCGGCCTGGAGGAGGCAGGTTTGGCGGTCTGGGCACGGGGCGGCTCGGGCTTGGAGGCCACTGGTTTGGGCACCGTCGGGGGTCTGGCAGCTGCTGGCTTGGTGGCCCCAGACGACTTCCCTGGTCCTGGTCTCACAGCCGTGGGGGTCCTCACGGGGGCTGCCTTCGTGGCCCCCGGTCGGGCGGGGGTGGCCGGCCTGGCCGCGGGCATGTGGTTGGTCACTGCCGGCCTCGCCGTGCTGACCGCCCGCTCGGTGGTGGACACCGGCTTCCGTGTGCTCACAGGTTTGGAGGAAGCGCTTGCAGTGACGTTACTTGGAATGTTTCTGTTGAAATAATAGAAGTAACGTCTTTCTTCTGTAATTGTTTTCCAGCAACTCCAGTTAGCAAGGACGCGCCCGTGAGCCCACGTGACACTGCGCGTTCACATCACGGCTGACTCCCAGGGGCTCAGCTCCGCACACACAACACCCCTTCTCAGGGCTGTGCCCCCAGAACGATGTCCACGGGCAAAAGTGGCAGAACCGTTTCCAGGGAAGCCCAGCAGGCCCCGAAACGCTCCTCACATCTTCCCAATTTATGAAGGAAAGGCAGAGACAGAGTAAAAAGGTGACGGTAACTTTAACGTCAGTGTCCGTAAGACGGAAACAGTGCTCGAATATCCTAAATATGAAAGTCAGCCAGGGGCCATATAATCTCATTAACGGCCATGATCCAACTCAACAATAAACCTCTCGGAAGGAGCACAGAATGATATGCTTTAGACATGCCGCCAGACCCCGTGCCAGGCTGTTTCATCTGGGGCAACCCGGAGGGGGCAGGTTAGACCCTCCCTGCCCCAATGGACCCAGCCCGGGCAGCCGAAAACCCCCGGAACTCAACCGCCATCAACGCTCATGGCCACTCTCCACACGCTCGAAGGAGCTTCACCTTGTGAGTGAATCTATTCTTAGATATCTCATATTTTGCACCACCGATATACCAAGAGTAGCACGCCACATTTGATGGGGTTTAAAGTAGAAGGCAAGGAGCAATAGCACAGCAGGGAGGGCATTTGCCTTGCACGCGGCCGACCTGAGTTCGATTCCCGGCATCCCATATGGTGCCCTGAGCACCGCCAGGAGTGATTCCTGAGTGCAGAGCCAGGAATGACCCCCGTGCATCGCCGGGTGTGACCCAAAAAGCAAAAAGCAAAAAAAAAAAAGCACATTAAAACAAAAAACGTCAGCCAGCGGAAACGGGCATGTGGCCCGCCACCTGCCACCCGTGGCCCCTCGGCCCATCTCATGCCCGAACCTTTACCACATGCCGGACGACCCTCCCATTGCCTTTGGGGGTGCTCGGGCCCAGGAGCCTTAAGGAATGCAGAGCAAGTCCAGCCGCGACCCCAAGAGAGGCCCAGCTTCTCTCCCGTGCCCTGCTGGACTGCCTGCTGGACAAAGCCATCCTCACTGACAGTAGGACACAGAGTTGAGGCCTCTGGCTCCCCGTGCCCTGCAGGGAGCCGCTGACAGACATGAGTGACCGCAGGTTGAGACAACACTGGCTGGGCCAGACCCACCCCCAAACTGCCCCCCACTGTGGTCAGACAAATAGTGGCACTGTGAGCCACTGGGTTAGGTCAGTCGGCTGCCCAACCTCAGACAGGCGACTGAGAAGGAAGACCCTCGACCTTGGTACTTTTCACTTCCGGGTCAAGTGCTAGCAGGGGCTGCAGCCTGCCCGCCCTCCAGGCCACCACGAGGAGACCACGGTCACTTACATGATCACCCCTCGGTGGGGAGTGAACTTCACAGCTGTGTTGGCCGGCTGGTCCTCTTGGAACCAGTCACACTGCTTCCTGAGGTCAGGGGACAGGTGAAACGCATTCTCACCTGTGGGGAAGAGATTTCTGGTCACTTCCGGTCAGTCACCTGCTGGGGGGCCCATGGACAAGTACACGGGAGTTCCCGGATGTGCCTGCGGGGTAGATGCTTGTAAACAAAGTGAGCACAGTGCTCTAAGAGCACCCGGTGTGCACTGCTGGCCACAGGATGGCCGAAACACCTCCCTCCCCCTGGGGACCTCGGGCCAGGCCAGGGGTCCAGTGGCCACACGGGGTTGCAAGGGGAGAGGAGGCGAGACTCGAGAAAACTCCGTCACAGAGTCGAGAACTTCCCAGCTCTTGGTATCATTCTATTCAGATTCACATTTCCTCCATGTTGGACACGACTTTAGTGTATAACCCGGATGAGCAGGGGGGCGTGTCCGGGGTCAGCACTCCTGGCACTAAGACTCGGGCCCTCCTGCCCCACTATCTCCCCAATGCCTCTCTTCAGTCTCCTGCTCACTCACGACCTCAGACTGCACGCGATGGTCACGTCGCGATGGACATGGTGAGTCCGGCCCCAAGTCAGGGAGCACTCACAGGCAAGGGGAGCACCAGCAAGGCCTGCTCCGAAGCAGCGCACAGGCCTGGCAGGGCCCACTGTGGCAGGGCGGCCAAGCCCAGGGCCATGGCACCTTCTAGAAGCTTCCCTGAGGCCCCAGCAGAATCCTTGGCCTCCTCCTCTGCCAGGCGGGACACCCACACATCTGGCCTGCGCCCCCCGATCTCACATTCTCTGGGTGACTTTCTGGGGCTGGGAAGGAGACCCCCAAGTCGGTGGGATCAAGGTGGGCTCGGGGCACCCGCGTCTGCGTCTTCTCTGCAGGACACGGAGGGTCCATGCCGGGTCCTGGCGCCCCAGCGGGGTGGGCTGCGGGCTCGCCCTCTGACCTGAGGCTGGGCGTGGACGGGCACCTGGGAGGAAGCTACCGGGTCTGGCCACCCGTGCCCTGCCGCCCGCCCGCCCGCCCCGCGCCCCGCAGACACTCACTGCCCACGAAGGAGGGCAGCAGCCGGCCGAAACGCAGGAGCGGCTCCTCCCCCAGCTCGCCCGCCTGGTCCACCAGCTTGAAGAAGACGTCGCTGGGCTCGCTGGCGAAGGCCCGCACGTCCCCGATGTTGAGCGCCCGGCCGATGCCCAGCGTGACGAAGAAGTAGCCCTTGCACTTGGCGCGCAGCACGGCCGCCTGCGCCTCCCGCAGCTCCTGGCCCCTCACGGCGCCCGTCAGCAGCAGCACCACCAGCCTGAGGTCGCGCGGGTGCGGCGCCTGCTCCAGCACGCGGCCCACCGTGTGCTCGATGGCGCGGCCCAGCGCCCCCGTGCCCTGCAGTGGCCGCAGCCCGCGGCCCAGGAAGGCCAGCAGCCGCTCCTTGGAGCTGAAGCTGGTCAGCGCGACGTCCACCTGCACGGGCGCCAGGCTGGCGTTGTCCGCCGCCCCGTGGGGCGCCTGCTGGATCACGGCCACCCGCGCCAGGTGCGGCGAGCCCTTGGGGTCCGGGCTCAGCTCCAGCTGCCGCACCAGGTGGGCAACATACTTCTTCATCTCGTTGAACTGGAACAGGGAGGTGGTCTCGGAGCTGTCCAGGATGAAGGCCACGTCCATGTCCATGTTGCTGCCTGCTGCCCTCCGGTCCCGGAACGCGGGTCTCCAGCTGCCGAAGCCGCAGGACGGGTCGATGTTGCAGACGTCTGGGGGGGGGGGAGCAGGAGGCGCCTCAGCCCGGGAGGGAGATGCTCGCCCGGGCTCCCAACCAAGCAGCCACGGAAGGGGCCCACACGCCTGCGCCGACAAGGCCCTGGGCTCGGCCACGGCTACACACATGCGCACACATGTGAACACACATGCACATGTGAACACACACACTCATACACACATACACACACTCAAACACACACATTCAGTAGTACAGGCGGGAGGGCACACTCTGTCATGGATGAGGCCCTGGGCTCGATCTACACACACTCTCTCTCTCTCTCTCTCTCTCTCTCTCTCTCTCTCTCTCTCTCTCTCAAACACACTTACACACACACACACTCAATGGCAGGAGGTAGGGCACAAACCCTCATGGATGAGGCCCTGGACCCAACACACACACACACACATATACACACACACACTCTCTCTCACACACACACTTCACACACACTTCACACACACACAGCACTCTCACATACACACACTCATACAAACTCTCACGCACACACTTGATAGTGCAGGAGGTGGGGCACTCTCTTTCACAGATGAGGTCCTGGTCCACAACACCACGCGCACACACACACACGTGCACACACTCACATGTGTACACACGCACACACGCTCATTAGCACAGTAGGTAGAGCACTTGTTTCGCGTGTGGGCAACCTGGGCTCGATGCCTGGCATCACACAGCGGTCCCCAAACAATCTTAGGAGGGATTCCTGAGCACAGAGCTGGGAGTACGCCCTTAGCACCACCAGTTTTGGTCCTCAAACCGAAATAATAACAATAGTACAGTGAAGAGAGTCTGAAGTAACTGGGCACATGCAGACCCTGAATTGATCCCTGGCATTGCGTGACCCTCCCCGTACTCCCCCAATATTGGTTCCAGGCCCTGGGCACCCCGGGGTATTCCCGTTATATAAATGGAACCAAAATAACGGAGACTGAGGAAAGCGAGGCTGAGTGTTGGCCGCCGGGCCCGTCATCCCCTATGAATGCCGCATGGGGCCCTTCCCCGCACTGGCTGCTGGAGGGGCCGGCCACTGGGCAGATGGCAGCATGCCAGGCCCGCAGCTGGGCAGCAGGACGTGCTCCTTACCCAAGCACACGTGGCAAGTCAGCACCTTCTTCAGGAAGTCCCCGAGGTCCCTCCGCGCAGGCAGGACGAGGGTGTGGCCCACGGCCGTGTTGTTGATCTGAAGGGGACAGGGCGGGGGTGGCGGCTCGTCTGTCAAAGAAGCTCCCGAGAGAGGGGGGCATCTTCCAGCTGGAGAGGGGCCAGTGCGGCCGGAATGCACCGGGATGCACGAGCTTTTCCGAGCTGATTCGGAGTCGCCCCATGCCTGTGCACGGGGACCCCTGACACACCCCCACCCCCCTCCCGGGCCAGTGTGGATCCCAGGTTATATACACTCGCAGGGCCTGGCCAGGGGTCTGCACACTCAGCTATCACCAGGCCAGCAGTTGCGGGCACTCCCGCTCCCCCATCTCTGCAGGGAACCCCGGCAGCTGGGAACAGAAGCTTCCGGAGGTCCCCAAGGCGCCTGGCCATGGGAGGCCAGCCCTGGCCGGGAGAGGCGGGGCCCGGTGCGGACGGAGGTGGATAGGCCTTGGGGACACATTGATGTGGGTGAAAGGACGCTGGGGACGCTGGGTCCTCCTCGTCCACGGGGACATCTGGGACTGGGAGGGGATCCGGCGGGGGGAGAGGGAGACCCCCTCCTTGTTTGGCCCGGCATCTGCCCACTTGAACTGGACCCCAGGGCCGGCCCTGAGAGGAGCTTGCTGGCGACCGTGGGAGTCGCCGCCCCATGGTGTGCGGCCACGCTGCTTCCTCCCCTGTGGGACATGCCTGTTCTCCTGCAGTGACCCTACAGCTGCCCGCCCACGCTCTGCTAACGGTGATGCTTCCTCCCTCCCCAGCCTCCCGTTCCCACGGAAACTCACAGATGTAGCCGTGGGAGTAAGAGACCACAGAACCCGAGGCCAGGCAGTGGACAGGCAGGGCCGTGGCCGTGGCCAGGGCAGGGGAGCCCTCACCCCGAGCCCCAAACAGCTAGTAGGGGAGGGCAGAGGTGCGTGGGGGTCTCACAGGGCCGGGAGCGAGAGGCACTCCCTGGACCCCCAGGGAGCTCCTGGTGGGGGGTCACGAGAGACCCGGCCCCAGACGGCCACAGATGCCACGGGGATGAGGTATAAGATCCCCCCCAACCTTAGTGGGGCCCAGCACGAGACTCTGGACACCATCACTGCCACAGCAGTCGTGCCCACCCAGAGGTCGGCTTAAATGACAGTCGACGGGTGGTGGTGACAGATGTCCAGGGAACTCGCTGGGAGACCGTTGCCCTCCAGGTGGGCCTGGAAGACCCCCCCACACACACACAGACTTGCAGAAGGGGCCCGTGAGCAGCAGCAGCCCGGGGTCTCCGGGCCCACATCGTGCTCTCGTGGGTGGCCCCTGGCCCCGGGCTGGGCCCACCGAGCCGGTACAGACCTGCAGGGCGCTGGCCAGCTGGCGGTCCTCCTGGCTGGTGAGGAACAGGGGCGTGACGCCCGCGTCCGACAGCTTCAGCACGGCCTCCCGCAGCTCGGGCGAGGCGCGCACGGGCTTGTTGCTGAAGAACACGGCCACCTTGCGCAGGAGGAAGCCGCCACGCACGCGCTTGAAGGTGTTGCGGGCCACGAAGGCCATGGCCGTCTCCAGGCTGGGCTGCTTGGACGTCAGGGCCACCTGCAGGTTGCGGATGCTGTCCAGCAGGGCGGCCTTGCGGCGCGAGTCGGCAAAGCGGATCTCCGTGGTCACCTCGTTGTTGTAGGTGAGCACGGCCACGCGCGCCCCCCGCGGGCAGTTGCTCTCGGCGATGGTCAGGTCGCCCACCAGCCCCAGGAGCACGTCCCGCATGCGGCTGAAGACGTCCTGGGTGACGCCCTCGGAGGTGTCCAGGGCGAAGGCCAGCTCCGTGGGGAAGACGGGGCACTCCAGGGGCCCTGCGGGGACGGCGCTCAGCGGGGGACACGTGCCGGCCGGGCTCTCCGTCCTCCCCGTAAGTGCCGCGGGGACTTACCGTAGCAGCAGGCTGGGGGAGAGAGGGGAGGAGGCGGGCGTGAGCGGCTGCCAGGGGCAGAGAACCCCCAACGCGCGCAGGGGGGAGGGCGGGAGGGGGCGACACTTACGGCACTTGTCCTTGATGTTCTGGATGAGGGCGCATTGCTGAGGGGGAGGAGAGGAGACAGTGAGGGGGCAGCGGCCGGCGGGCGGGCAGGCAGGGGTCATGCTTGCAGGGTGCATTTAACTTACGTCCACGGAGTCACCACGGTTCCCTTTGTGACCCTGTGAAGGCAACGGGACGAGCTGACGCCCGGCGCCAGGAGTGCGGGCAGATGCCCCCTCCCATCCATTTGGTGCTCCAGAGCCAGCGGCCTCTAGGGGCCCACGTGCTTGCTCAGACGCCGCACAGGGCCACCCCGGCACCCAGTCTTGTCACCACACACGCGAGCTGTGTGGGAGCACTGTCTCCGGAGCACAGTCTCCTGGTGCCGGTTCTCAGGGCCGTGGGGGCCACCTGGGACGCCTCCCTAGTCTGCTCTGCAGGGCAGCCCCCCCTGCCCTGACCCCCAATGCCACTGACCACCAGCCCCTTCCAGATGCTCTCCGCACCCTCACTCTGCCTCCTGCCCGCGTCCAGCCCTCTGGACCCCAGGCCGCCCCCCCCCCCCCAGAAGAATGTGTCCGTGTCCCGGCTCTTCCCTGTCCGTCAGGTGTCCCAGTTGGTTTCCGCACAGGGACGGCCCCAAATGAGGGACAAAGACCCCGAGGACGGGAGGGGAGCGAGGGCCTCCCCCTGCCATGGGTGGGGCTTGGAAACCAGAACCAGCACCTGGGGGGGCTGATTTTAGGGGCCAACGAGATGCTCCCAGATGGACGCGATGGGCAGCGAGTACCTGGACACCCCTCTCCTTCGCAAATCTCAGACCTACTGACACCAGCGAAGGGTAAAGGCCGGGGATGTCCCCCCTCGTGTGAGCCCACAGGAAGCCACTCGAGAAGCTGCATTTCTCCAAAGCAGAGAGGTCTGGCTCCACGGGGAGCACCAAGGAGGCGGCTCTCCGTTAGGGAGCACCCAGCATCGGGAAGCACCAAAGGTGAGGCTCTCCCTGGGGAGCACCCAGCATCAGGGAGCACCAAGGATGCGGCTCTCTCAGGGAGTACTCAGAACGCGGCCCACCAAGGGGAGCACAAATTCACAGCGTGAGTACACAGACTCAGTGATGAGGAAGTGGAGCTTCCCCGGAGTTCAATCGGGGGGAGAGGTTACTTACGGGGGGTCCTGGGTAGCCAGGGTCGCCCTTCTGCCCTTCGGCCCCTGGAGGCCCTGAATTTCCCTACAGGGACAGAAGATGCGTGTGTCAGCCTGGCGGGCAGTCCGCGGCGGCTGGTGAGATGCCCGCTGCCCTCCACGCTGTCTCTCAGCTCCCGGGGGGGGGGGGGTCCCGGCTGTCTCTGGTGCTGGGGTCTGGGTTGGTTTCGGCCTGTTTTGCCACACCCAGCGGTGCTTGGGGCTTACTCCTGGCTGTGGTCACTCCTGGCGGGGCTACGTGGTGCCAGGGTTGAACCAGAGCCAGCTGCGTGCCAGGTGGAGACATTCCGGCCTGTGTCTGTCTCTGCAGAGTGGGTGCAGTGGGCACCCCCCGGACAGGGCATGGGGGCGTCTCCTGGCCTTCGCCAAGAGAAGAATGAGGGGCAGAATGAGGCGGGCTTCACTTTACACCAAACGTGCGCCCGGCCAGGCCCCAGCCCTTGGTCAGGACGTGCTGGGACCCCATCTGGGAGACACACCCCCAGAGGAGCCGACGGAAGAGCCGCTGACCTGAGGGCCAGGGTGGCCACCTGGCTGCCAGCGAGCCTGGACCCCCTGGAAGGACGTGCCTGCACCCAATCCCAGGCAGCGCCACCTGGCAGGTCTGCCCGCGTGTGCAGGGACCCCGCTGCCCCCTCCGGGACCCGTGAGCGCCCTGGCAGGGGTGCGGGGGGGGTCCCGGGACACAGACAAGGTGGGGCTCAGGCCCCCTCCCACCCTGCGCTGTGGCCAAGAGAACAACTGTGAAGTCCACTCACCCTGCGTCCTCGGATGCCCTTGGGCCCTGGAGCTCCGCCGGCGCCCGGCTCCCCGGGGGTGCCCTGTGGGGAGCAGCGGGGTGAGGGGGACGTTCCGTGCCGGAGCCATGGGGACAGCGGGGGTCCCTGCACCTGGCGTCTCGGCCACTCAGGGCTGACCAGCAGCACTGCCAGCAGGCGGGACAGCCTGAGTCACACACCAGGGGCCCGCAGCCCGGCCTCAGTGGACGAGAGGGCCCAGGGGCCTTTGGGCAGCCCAGACCCACCCACTCCCTGGGACCCCGCTGTCTCCCGCCGATGGGTCGTGCCCCCCAGAGCTCTTTCCCCACTCAGGGACCGTCAGTTACCTTCGGGCCTGGGTATCCGGGAAACCCTCTTTCTCCCTACAAAAGAACAGCAGGTCACTCCTGGGGCCAGCAGAATCTGGCCCAAACGCGTTCCCTTGAGCAGAAGAATCCAGCCCCACGGTGTGTTGGGAGTCACGGCCAACGGCAGCCAAGACCCCGACCAGCCCGGCCCCACTGCCCATACCTTCTTGCCTCTGCGTCCGTCGCCGCCAACCCCATCACGGCCATCATCTCCCTGTGGGGGGAGAGGGACACTGCAGGCCCGTCCCCCCTGCTGGGGCTGGAGCAGAGGGACCCCCACCCCGAAACGGTCCCAAATCCGGGCCCAGAAGCTAGAACACGCCCCCCCCCACCCCGCTTCCGGGCAGAAGCGAGGCTGGAGGCTGGAGGAAGTGGACACTGGAGAGGCCCGGTCAGCTGCTGGACCACCGGCACACAGAGGACAGAGTGGCCAGCCGGGCACCGAGAGGCCAGCATGCGGCTGCACGCGCCCTCCTGTACCAGAGCAGGAAGAGACTCACCGTCCCCCGCCTCGGCCCAGCCCCGCCGTCCCCCTCCCGTCCACTCTGCCTGCCCCACCCGAGTCTCGAGGGCCTCACAGCCGCAGCGTCAGGACACCCAGAGCCGGGGCACGTGGACACAGGGCTTTCCAGCTCGCGGGGAGGAAGGCTGGGGGCTTCTCCCCGGCCGAGGCTAGGACGGGAGGGACGGCCGTTGCGGTGTCTCCGTTTCGCATCTTTCCCTCCCTCCAACTTCAGGAAGCACCAGGGAAACTCCAAGCGCCAGAAAACTCTTCCCAGCTCTGTTTGGGTTCCCGGCCATCCACACACACTGAGTCACCACGCTGGAGTCGCGGGCAGTGACTCACGGCCGAGGCATGCCCACCGCGCCGTGGACGGGAATCTCGGCTCCGAGGAGTTGGAGTGTTTTAAACAAGGGTCCCCAGCAGAATCCGGAGGTCACGGACTTCGCCTCCGTCAAAGGACACTGGAGTCTGGACATAACGTTCCTCGAATCCAGTTCCATCTTACCCGAAGGATTAGATTTCTTTACTTTGTTGTTGTTGGTGGTGGTTTGGGATAGTGCCCAGGGGTCACTGTTGGGCAGTGCTCAGGGGTCATTGCTGGACAGTTCTCGGGGTCAGTGTCAGAGCAATGCTCAGAGTCAGTGTTGGGCAGTGCTTGGGGGTCACTGCTGGACAGAGATCGGGGGTCACTGCTGGACAGTACTCAGGGTCAGTGTTGGAGCAGTGCTCAGAGTCAGTGTTGGGCAGTGCTCGGGGGTCACTGCTGGACAGAGATCGGGGGTTACTGTCGGACAGTGCTCAGGGTTACTGTTGGACAGTGCTCAGGGGTCAGTGTTGGAGCAATGCTCAGGGTCAGTGTTGGGCAGTGCTCGGGGGTCACTGTAGGACAGTGCTCAGGGGTCATTGCCAGACAGTGCTCGGGGGCCAGAGTTGGAGCAATGCTCAGGGTCAGTGTTGGGCAGTGCTTGGGGGTCACTGCTGGACAGTGCTTGGGAGTCACTGTAGGACAGTGCTCGGGGTTACTGTTGGGCAGTGCTCGGGGGTCAGTGTTGGAGCAATGCTCAGGGTCAGTGTTGGGCAGTGCTTGGGGGTCACTGCTGGACAGTGCTTGGAGGTCCTCCCTGCAGTGCGCAGGGCCGTGTGGTACCTGGGATCAAGCCTGGGGTTTCCACAGGTGAGTCCGTTGAGCATCTCTCCAGACCAGGATTTGATTTTAAGGGACATACATGACCGGGCTCAGGGCTTCCTCCTGACTCTGCACTCAGGGAGGCATTGCTGGGGGGCTCAGAAGGAGCCCCCCCCGGTGCTGGGGATGGAGCTCGAAGGCCTTTACCCTGATGCATGTGTCAGCCCGGGCCAGGATTTTACATCCTTGCAGAAAAACCTCCCGGACTCGACTCCCGAATCCTTCGCAAGACCAGGAACGACGGCCAGTCTCAAGCGCTCACTCCCGGCAGGGGAGGCCAGGCAGGTCCCGCGAGGGGGCAGGAGCTTCGGAACCACCCAGCTCCGCTGGAGCCACTGATGGCGAGTGCTTCCCAGGGGGCCAGAAATCCTCCAGCCCAGCCCCCCTTCCACTCCCCCAAGCTCTTACCGTCTCCCCTCGAGGGCCGCGGTTCCCGACACTGCCGGCAGGTCCCGGGTCTCCGGGCTCCCCCTGCATGGGAGAGACGAGTTAGGGTCCATCTGCAGAGTGGGGGGCTGTGGGCGCCTCCCCTTGCCTCGGTGGTTTCCAGCACAGCGAGTTTCTCAATTTCTTTGCTGTAGGTGGGTTTGGAAGCCACACCTGGCAGTGCTCAGGGTGCTCCTGGCCCAGTGCTCTGGAGAGGGCCTGACAATGTCATGTGGAGCTGAGCTGGGAGTGGAACCCGGGTCACATGCAAGGCCTGAGCACTGGCCCTCTGAGCCATCCCCACCGGAGCCTGGGGGTGGGGGGGTTAAGGCCACCAGGAGGCCACCGGGAAGGCAGAAGGAGGCCCAGCCTCGCTGAGAGACAAGCCCAGGACCCAGAATGTCGCCCTTGGGCCCGGCTCTGGCTGGGCTGTTCTCGGGGGTCTCAGAGCAACTGGGGTGGCGAAGGGGATCAGCTAAGAGAGACACGTTGCCAGCCAGCTCTCAGAGAGCCGTCTGGGCTGCCTGGCGGGACGCGGGTCCCCCAGGCCTGCTCTGCAGGAGCTCTGCCCGGAGTGGGGTCCCCCATCCCTCCTCCAGCCGGCTGGGACCAGCCAGACAGGCACAGAAACGCCCCGGGGGACTGGGTGCGGGCGGCTGGGGCCTGGCGTGTGGGGACCCACCTTCCTTCCCAGGGGGCCGGTCCTGCCGCGGTCTCCGGGCGCTCCGGGGGGGCCTCCGTTTCCCTGCAACAGCGAAGGGGCCTGTCAGTTGGGGTGGGGCGGGCAGGGGGCGACGCAGAATTCCGGGGGACTCTGGGCCTCGCCAGGGCTGCTCGTCTGAATTCCTGGTTCAGTCATGGGAGGCCCTGGGCTTGGGGCTACATCCTGGGGCAGGGGCCGGAAGCCACGGAGTGGGCACACCCAGCCAGCCCCGGTGACAGCAGGGGAGGGGAGCAGGGACCCGGCAAAGCCACCCCAAGGAGACATGCCACCACGGATCTCAACAGAGAAGCACCACGGCACGCCCACCCCCTCCCCGCCCCCCGCTGCCTGCCCTCACGGCCCTCCTTGGAGCGTGAGGGGTGGGCGCCCTGGGCGGGGGCCTCGCTGCAAGGCTGGGCAGGCCCTGCACTGAGCACTCCGGGGGTCTGTGCCGGGGTCACAGCCCAGACTCAGCCAGGCCGGGGGTCTGTCCCAGGGGTCTCAGCCCAGATTCAGCCAGGCTGGGGGTCTGTCCCAGGGGTCTCAGCCCAGACTCACCCGGGCACCAGGAATGCCTTGTTCCCCAATCAGCCCCGGGGGGCCGGTGGGGCCAGGAGGACCCTGTGGAGGGAAGAAGGGCAGGGTGAGGGCAGGGAGGGGCCACGGCCCCCTCCAGGGAGTGTCCTCAGCTGTGAAGGATGCGGATGACCATGACCACAGGAGAGGACTGGACATGGCAGGGGACACGGCAGAGCCCTCCCCCCACCCCCGCAAGCCCTCAGGGACACGGCTCTGCTCATGGGAATCTCCTGGAACTCCGAAACCCACAGAGAAGAGCGGGAGGGAGCATGACCAGGGCTGGAGGGGGGCAGATGGGAGGGTCTGGGCGGGTGGAATGTTCTGGATCTGACGCAATGCCACACACAGCAACGGGTATTCCTGGTGTTGATCCCGTTCACTGACTCCCCCCCCCCCCAGGTCCCACCAAAGCAGAAAGCCAGGGACGGGGGTTGCCACGGGCAGGCGGGGGCCACTGACCTGCGACCCTCGAGGTCCCTGTTCGCCCACGAAGCCCTGAGGGCCAGGTTCTCCTGGGCTGCCCTGCAGAGGCAACAGGCACGTCAGGGCCAGGTGGCCAGGGCACCCGCAGGGGTGGGGCAGGGACACGGGGGACAGTCGGGGACACGGGGACAGATGGGAAACACGGTGTGGCCGGGACACGTCTCATGTGCCTGGAGCCCCAGGGCGCTGGCCACCACCTCAGAGCAGGGGCCCTGAGGCCAAGCGGGTCAGTGCTGTGACTTCGCACGTGCCCACCCGAGGCCGAGCCCACTGTGGCCCAGGAGCTGCAGGGCCCTCGCGGGGCTGGTGCCGGCCAGGTCCACGGGCACCTCCCGCCCCCATAGGCTGCCAGGTGGCTCTGGGGACGAGGCGGGGCCGGGGGCCCTGGGGTCTGCGGCTTGAGGATGGACTGGCTGTGTCGTGTCCCCCGGGTCCCGGAAGTGACCCTCCACCCTCCCCGGCTCACCTTGGCTCCCGGTGGTCCCCGCCGGCCTAACCCGCCCTGTGGAAGAAGCAGACTGTGAGGCTGGGGACAGCGCTCCCCTCTTCCTGCGGACCCCCAGCAGGGAGGCCCCTTCCCGGCGGCCAAGCCTGCTCTGGGCGCCAGCCACAGGCCGGGCACTTAGCTCGCCACGGGCACTGCTCACGAGAGCGAGTTCCAGAAGCGCCACTTTCCCGCCAACCAACTGTGCTGGGTTCCATGGCATGGCAGGCAGCTGGGGCAGGGACGCTGGACGCTGCCTGGGAGACCCCTGCGTCGAGTACAGTATTGGGGGGGGGGGGCGCAGCCCCTGCACACGGGGCCCATCCCTGCCCACTGGGCCACACTGTCTCCATGGACGCAGCTCTGTGTGGGCAGGGTGGGGGGTAGGCACAGGCCTGACTACCGTGTGTCCTGGGTCCTGCTCCTGCTCCTGACCGTGGAGCTGCCACCATTGCCCCCTGTGCGTGGGGTCCCAGCCCCCTGCCAGGCCGTGCAGCCGAGTAGCCGCGTCCAGGGAACCACCCAGCCCTGCACGTTTCCCAGACCCCTGTCTCGCGTCCGCAGAGGCCACCCCACCTCATCTCTGCGCCATGCCTGGCATGACCTAGGGACCAGGCATGCCAGAAGCTCTGCCAGGTCTCCAGGCAGCTGGTGTGAGATAGAACCTTCCAGAAAGTGGAATCTAGTTCCACAGCACCAGGAACAGGACTCGAGGGGCCGGACCTCCAGACTAACCCCGTTCCCTCCCACACCCCCACTCCCAGTTCTCCTGTTCCTGCTGGATTCTGCTCATGTTTGCTGGCATTGGGCAGCAGAGAGAGCACGAGAAGGCCCTGGCCAGCCCTGGCCAGCCCCTGGCCAGCCCTGCGTGGCCCCTGCCCGGCCCCTGGCCAGCCTCGAGACCCACAGCGGGGCCCTGTGTCCCCCCCCAGTACTCACGGCTTTCCCAGGAACACCGGGGCTCCCCGCGGCGCCATCCAGTCCAGGCAGGCCCTGGGAGGGAACCGAGTGTGAGTGGGCGGCTGGACAGGCACCCTGCCACCATGGGGAGTGGGCGGGCAGGGTGCCTCCCTCGGGGCACACAGCCGACCGGGGGTGCGAGGACCCCCCCAGCTCACGAACTGAGGGGCCCAGGGACCATACCATGGGGCCGATGTCCCCGACTTCACCCTTGGGTCCCGGCTGCTGGCTGTCCCGGCCGGACTCTCCCTGAGAGCAAGGACAGACTGGGGTCAGAGCGGCTGGGGGCATGGGGGACCCCAGGGCCCTTCCCCAGACACGCCCCTGCAGCAGAGAGCGTCCCATGGGCAAGACATGAATCCCCAATGAGGACAGCGGCCAGTGCTCGCCCCTCCCCACACCGCCAAGGTCCACTCCCTCCCACCCGCAGGGCTGCCCTGAGAGCTGATGGGGATGGGGATGGGGGTGGGTCACTGGGAACACCCATGAGCCCACCTCACCCCTAAACCAGTGCCACACCCCCACCTCTCAGCACAGAGCAGTGGGCGCCCCAGAAGCCACGCCCCATCCCAGAAGCCACGCCCCTCCCTCCAGCGCCACTCCCCTCCTCAGAGCCACGCCCTCACTCCCGATGCCACGCCCCTCCCAGACACCACGCCCCTCCCAGATGCCACGCCCCGCCCTCAGCGCCACGCCCTGCCCTCCAGATGCCACGCCCCTCCCCAGATGCCACGCCCCTCCCGGACGCTACGCCCCCTCACTCCCGATGCCACGCCCCTCCCAGACACCACGCCCCTCCCAGATGCCATGCCCCGCCCTCAGCGCCACGCCCTGCCCTCCAGATGCCACGCCCCTCCCGGACGCTACGCCCCTCACTCCCGATGCCACGCCCCTCCCAGATGCCACACCCCTCCCAGATGCCACGCCCCGCCCTCCAGACGCCACGCCCCCTCCCCACAGGCCAGGCAGGTCCTCACGGGGTCGCCTCGGATGCCGACGTCTCCTCGTTCTCCTTTGATGCCCTTCGGTCCTTTGTCGCCCTGAGGGAAAGCACAGGCAGCTCACCTGACGGTGCTCGCTCTGCCGGGCTGGCCAGGGGCCGTGATCTCTCAGTCACATAACCCGCAGGCAGGACCAGGGGCCCACTCTGGGCTGATTCAAACAGGGCCCCCTGCTCTGCAGGACTCACACCAGAAAACAGAACGGGGCGTGTCACAGCCCACCGGGCCCCCTCCGGATGCAGCGTTCACTCACCCGGGGGTGGTCAGGGAAGGCCGCCTGGAGGAGGCGGTCCCAGTGCGCGCACACACACACACACACACACACACACACACCCAGAAAAGAAACTGCCCCGCGCGGAGAGCCCAGCACTGGCCCGCAGCCGCAGCCCTCGGGAGGCGACTCACCCTTCTTCCCAAGCTGCCCTTCTCTCCAGAGGAACCCGGGGTCCCTTTGTCTCCCTGCCAAGGCAAGTGTGGGCGTCAGGCCCGGCCCAGGCTTCCCGTGGGCCCGAGGCCAGCGCCGTGTGACCTGCTCACCTCCTCTCCGTCCAGCCCGTCCAGGCCGATCTCGCCCAGTTCTCCCTGCGGGGACAAGAAGGAGTGAGGGGGGGCAGGGGGGAAGGGGGGCGCGGGGAGGGGTCGGCTTCCAGTCGGGGACTCTGGGCGGTACCTTCTCTCCGGGGAATCCGCGGGAGCCCTGCGGGGGAGAGAGGGGGGGGTGAGTGCCCAGGCCGGGCCAGGACGAGCCACCAGGAGGGTCCCCGGGGAGAGAGGGGGTTAGTGTCCAGACCAGGATGCCCCGCTCAGGAGGGTCCCCGGGAAACTACCCCTCGCGGGTCTCAGCCACGGCCCAGACAGCACAGCCCTCAGCCCGGGGCCCTGGGGAGGGAAACGGGGACCCCCAGGACTGGCTCCCCCCAGCCCACTGTACCTTGGTGCCCCTCTGCCCCGGGCAGCCCTGGAAGCCTTGAGTGCCGTTCACGCCCGGGGGTCCCCGCTCGCCCTGACAGGAGAGAAGGGTGTTACAGGTGGCAGCCCGCCCCCACACCCAGCGTGCGCGGGCCCGGCCCCTTCCTCCCGCCCGTGGGCTCACGTTGGCACGTCCAAGCGTCTCTGTGTGACCGGCCCCGGGTCCGGCTTCCAGGCCCCTGCAACTCCCCCCACTCAGCCGCACCCTGAGTCCAACCAGCAGACCCCACTCTGAGTGGCTGCTCCCAGTGCGGGGGTCCCGAGCCTACTATGTCAGCACCTGCCCTGGGGGGGGGCAGTGCCTCCCGCCCCCGCAGGGCCCCGTGAGGGGGTCTCGGGGCCCAGGAATGCGGGTCCATACTCACGGGTCCACCCTCCTCGCCCGGGTATCCTGGGAAACCGTCTTCTCCGGAGACGCCCTGAAACAGAGTGAGGGGTTTGGGGACACCCATGGCCGCCCAGCGCCCGTCCACACACCCCCAGACACCTCCAGAGCTTGGGGTAGCTTGGCCGGGTCCTTCAGGTCACAACTGATCCCGCCATTCTGCAGACAGTCACTCAGGGTCTGCCCGACAGACCTGGGGGTCTCCCGCCCTCCCCGCCTGCAGGAAGGGGCAGCGTGGGTGTCCCCGAGCTGCGGCCAGAGCCGCTGGTCTGAACGTTTCCGTGAAGAGGAGCCGGGGCATCCCCCCTTCCCCGGGAAGCCCTTCCTCTGCCCCTCCAGCCCCCACTGAGGCCCTGGAGCCCTGGGGCGGAAGGTGAAGCCCCCCTACCTTGGGTCCGATGCCGCCGACAGGCCCGCGGTCGCCCCTCTGTCCCGAGCACTTGCAGGGGACCCCACAGCAGGTTTTCTCGGCGATGTTATCCTGGAGGAAGGAGACACGCTCGGGCCTCACACACGAAAAGGCGGGAGCGGCCCGTCACACCCGCCTCTCCATGCGCCCCACAGAGCAGGAGGTCTCATGGCGCGACAGAGCTGGACCTGGTCGGGGGCGGAAGGTGGCCCACCCAGAGACCCGCACAGCAGACCCCGGCCCCCGGCCGGCCACGCCGACGGACCTCCAGCCCCCTGCCAGCCACACCAGCCGCGCCGACGGCCACTCACCAGCTGCTCGGCCAGCTCGTAGTCGAGGTCCAGCAGGTTTAGTCTCAGGGGCCTGTTGTACATGAAGCCGCGGCCAAACTCCAGCTGCATCAGCCGCTCCAGGTCGGCCACGCGCTCCAGGCCCACCAGGATGAAGGCGTGGACCCCTGCAAGGACACTGCTGGCATCCGGGCTGCCGCTGCCCCCCAGAACTTTGGGGACTTGGGGGGCTGTCTTTTAAGAAAACATCAGAGAAGCGCAGCCCCCTCCCCGAGGAGTCGAGCCAAGCCCCAGGTCGGCGTTTCTGCAGCTCCGACTCTCTGGCCTCTGAGCTCCAGCTGCAGGGACACCCTAACGCCCTGAGTGACGTCCCCCATGGGCTCCTCACTCGCCCCAGAGACGGCAGCTGTGCAAGGAACGCCGACTAGCTCCCCTGATGCCTCTGATGCAGCAGCCTGGCTTCACGGCGTGGGGAAGCGAGTGAGAGGACAGAGCAGCTGCCGGCCAGTTCTTCTCAGACCTTTGCTGTCACCTGTCTCCGAGAGGCAGTGCCTCACCCCCTCGAGACCAGTCTGAGCCACTGAGGGGCAGTGTCCCTGCGGTAATGGCATCCACCTCCCTCAGCTGTCCTGGAAGGGTTCATTGATTTGGGGTGGTTTCGGGGGGACCTGGGGATCTTTGGGTTTATTTGGGGGCCATATTTGGGGGCCATATTTGGGGGGTTCGAGGTTCACTCCTGGCAGCATCAGGGCAGCTTATAGGGTGCCTGGAATCAAACCCAGGTCAGCCGCGTGCAAACAAGCGCCCTACCCACTGGGCTATCTCTGTGGCCCCTTCCACTGCTTCTTTTTAAACACAGTTTTACATCCATGCCGTGCGTGTGAGTCTCGATCACGGCAAGCTGGAGACGCAGCCCCGTGTCTTTTCCAGAAATGATTTCCTAGCTCAGAGGCTGCAGCTCAGTGACCAGACCCTTCCGGATCTCCTGCCAACGCCTCATGCTCCCCAGATGTCAGAACCGGAGGAGCTCAAGAGGCCGCGGCAGGGCCAGGACAGGAAACGCGGCTCACTCGGCCACCGCCCCAGCCCACAGCTCCGCCCTGAGCTCCCAACCCTCCCCCCAACCCCGTGCCCCCGGAGCCCCCTGCGGGCCTGCCCGGCCCACCCCTGTGTCCGGCTCACTCCCGTCCCCAGAACCTGCCTTCTTCTCGGAGCAACTCTGACGTTTTCTGGAGAGCAGCGAGGTCTCCGTCCGCCCCGTCGGTGAAGTGAATGACCACCTAGAAGGAAACCCACGTCAGCCTCCCGGGACGGGAAACCATCAGCTCTTGTAGGTGCTCAGGATGAGCGGGGTCGAGCCCACGTTATGGATCTGAAGGGGAGGGTCTCTGGGGAGCTGCAGCCCTGTTCACAGCCCTCCGACGGCACGGGAACAAGGGGCCGAGAAGCAGGGGGGCCTGAGGATTAGGTCACACGGAGAAGGTCCCTCTCATGTGCATATTTATGGTGACGGCCTTGCTGGGGCTCAAGTCGTGCTGGGTGTGTGTGTGTGTGTGTGTGTGTGTGTGTGTGTATGTGTGTGTGTGTGTGTGTGAGAGAGAGAGAGAGAGAGAGAGAGAGAGAGAGAGAGAGAGAGAGAACATGGTTGCATTTGATAGCGGGCTTGGAAAGGCGAAGTTAAGTGGACGAGGTCATTCGTGCAGAGGCTGGGCCTGGCAGGACTGGCCTCCCTCAAAGAACATATCTGCACAAATCCCTGTGTGGAGAGGCCCCTGTGGCCCACGGGGAGTCCGTTGCCATCCCCACGGCCTGGGCCTCTAGCCCTCTGGACTGGTGAAACGGGGTTTGGCGGTTCCCAGCCGGGATGGGGTATGAGTGTCGTGTGGCCAACGGCTAGCTACTGCCGTGTGCGTGGGTGCGTCTCCACAGTGTGGACACGGGGGGGGTGCATGCACATAGGTGGGGAGATGCAGCCCCTCAGGCACCCTCGGCCCCCCTCATTCCGGAACAGGCGTTCATTCCCATTCCCAGAACGTCGGGCTGAGCACAGTGAGGAGGACGCAGATCGGGGCCGTCCCGCATGCAGACAGGCGGCTCAGTGGGCCGCGCCGAGGCGAGCCCAGAGGCAGAGACGGGCCGGGCCGCTGACCTTCACGCTGTCGGGCGCGGACTGCTGGAACTTGTTCTGGTAGAGCTTGAGCGTGTCGGCTGTGAGCACGTACGGGTGCTGGGCGCGCATGCTCCGGACCTTCTCCAGCAGCTCCGGCTGGTACTCGGCGAAGTCGAAGGCCTCCACGGGGCCCGACGGCGTGTTGCCCACCACGGACACCCGCACGGTGGGCGCCTGGCCGCCGCTGCAGCTGACCCTCTGCATCTGGCTGATCCTGCTCAGGATGAGGTCCACCTTGTTCTCCAGGCCCTTCTGCGCCGCAAACACGTTCTGGCTGCTGGAGCCGTCGAAGCCCACGATCACGTCCAGGTTGCAGACTGGGAGGGAGGGAGCAGCCGTGAGCGCTGGGCGACCCGGGAGGAGAGGACGGGCGGGGGGAGGGGCGTCCCTCCACGGAAGGCGGGTGCCCGCAGCAGAGCTGTCCCTACGTCCTCGCTGCCTGCCGGGGACCCAGCTCAGGGCGGGACACGGGACGGAGCCCACGGGCGCCCAGGTGGTGGATAACCTCAGGGCAGGTGAGGATGAGCTCAAGCAAGTGACCTCCTGGCAGGGGACGGGTCTCACGGAAGGCTGTGGGCAAGAAGGCCTTGAGCACGGGTTCTGGGGGCCTAGGCTGGGGCTGGGGGGTAAATCCGGTAAGGCCAAGAAAAGCCCAAGTTCCACCCGCTCCCTGCCGGGTCATCTGAGGACACTGCCTACTGCCCCCGGGCCTGGTTGCCGTGGCCCCAGGAGCAGGCGAGACAGCAAGGCTGACCCCGGGGCACCAGCATGGAGACCGTCAGCTCTGGACGGCACGTCAGAGAGACCGTCGGAGAGTTAGACGCCAGACGGTGCAGCTCTGCGGACAGGCTGAGGTGACAGCCGGGCACAGTGAGAGGGCCGGGACATGGTCGAGAAAGGGGCTGGGGGGCAGAGCCGACGGCGATGACTCAGTCTGCACGGCCAGTCTGCAGCCACCACTCAGGAACTAAGCCCGCAGCACCTCTCGGTAACTAAGCCCGCAGCACATCTCGGTAACTAAGCCCTCAGCACTTCTCAGTAGCAAAGCCTGCAGCACCATTCGGTAACTCAGCTCACAGTACCTCTTGGTAACTAAGCCCACAGCACCTTTCAATAACTAAGCCGCAATACCTCTCAGTAACTAAGCCTGCAGCACTTCTCGGTAGCTAAGCCTGCAGCACCTCTCATTGACTAAGCCTGCAGCACCTCTCGGTAACTCAGTCCACAGCACCTCTCGGTAACTCAGCCCACAGTACCTCTCGGTAACTAAGCCTGCAGCACCTCTCGGTAGCTAAGCCTGCAGCACCTCTCAATGACTAAGCCCACAGCACCTCTCAGTGACTCAGCCCACAGCACCTCTCAGTAACTCAGCCCACAGCACCTCTCGCTAACTCAGCCTGCAGCACCTCTCGGTAGCTAAGCCTGCAGCACCTCTCAGTGACTAAGCCCACAGCACCTCTCAGTGACTCAGCCCACAGCACCTCTCGCTAACTCAGCCCGCAGCACCCCTCAGTAACTAAGTCTGCAGCATCTCTCAGTGATTAAGCCTGCAGCACCTCTCGGTAGTTCAGCCCACACATCCAGGCTAGACACCGGCCGGGCAGGCAGCCCCTCCGGACGGGCAGACCTAGCATCATCTCTCGATAACTGGAGTGGCCGCCAGCTCGTGGCCAGTCTCTGGACCCCCCAGGAGGCAGCCAGCCCCGAGGGGCAGAGGGAGAGGGGCTTGGGGCGGGGGCGGGGCTTCACCTTTGGAGACGTCGGTGACCCCCGGGCACAAGGTCTCGTGCATGGCGTCGTACAGGGTCTCCAGCACCTGCTCGCTGAGCTCGGACAGCTCCTGGACGGAGCCCACGCGGAAGGCCGTGGCGCTGTTGGACGCGACCCTGCCCACCTCCTGGGAGTCGGCGTCCCTCACGCCCACGGCGAACACCTTCACGCCCTGCCGCGTGAGCGCCAGGCTGGCCTGCTGCGCGTCCTCCACCGACTTCCCGCCCATGACGACGAAGGCGATCTGCGGGACCCTCTGGTCCAGCCGGCTGCCCGCCTCGGGCACGAAGTGGCGCTGCTGCAGGTGCTGGACGCCCACCTTGGTGTTGGCGTGCCGCCCGCCCTTGTACACCACCTTGCCGATGGCGTCCAGGACCTGCTGCTTGCTGGAGAACTCCCTCAGGAAGAACTCGTCCGTGGGGTCCGAGTTGTACTGCACCAGCCCCACCTGGATGGAGTCGCCCTCCTCGTACAGCGTGTCCACGATCCCCGACACGAAGGTCAGCACCTCCCGGAAGCTGTCCTTCCGGAAGTTGATGGACCCGTCCAGCAGGAACACGATGTCCGCCTTCTTCTTCTCTGAACACGAGGCAAAGGAGGGTGAGCGGGAACTCAGCTCCGGCCGGGGCGCGAATGGGCAGACGGTGACGAGGACGCCGGCGGGCCAGGCCTGGCGACAGACACCCGCTCCGGCACGCGCGAGGCCCGGGAGGAAAGGAGAAACGGGCCGCCCGCGTCTGAGGCAGATGGCGGGGCCTGGGCGCTGGCACCCTCCACAAGGTCCCAGAATCAGGCCCGACCCCGGAGAGCCGAGGGCTGACGCATGGGCTGTGGGCGCCTCTGGGTGTCGGGCTCTAGCGTCAGAGTCTGTGTGTCACCGGGAGTGGCCCCCGGGAGCCCCCCACCATCTAACAGTGATGCCGAGGGAGGCGGGGGTGGGGGCAGGTGTCGCCGGGGCAGAACGGAGTGAGTAGGAGAAGGTTATGAAACAAGGTGTGGACCCCGACCACCTTCGTGAACTGCTGAGAACACCCGGGCTTGGGAACAGCCCCTGATTCTAACTGATGGAGACGGGAGTGGCCCTGCGGGCGCCGGGGACAGGGGAGAAGATGCAAGTTGGAGGGGCTCCTGGCGTCGGGTCAGCCTGAGGGCCACAGCTCCTTCCTCGGGTGGGCACCCCCAAGGACACCCTGACTCCCAGGGAATCACTCCTCCACTGTTTCACTTGGGGGTCCCCAAGGGCACTGAGTATCCGGCAGTATTCAGGGGTCTCTCCAGCAGGGCCACGGGGACCCTGGGGTCAGGGGGGATTTGGAGACCCTCGGGCCAGCGGGGAACTGGCAACCATATGTGCTGGGTAGGCAGGAGCCGAGGCCCTCCCTCCTCCCTGGAGTCCCAGCCTTTCCTTTCTGGAAGCTTCTACAGCAACTGTGACAAGCCCGTCCCTGTGGGCACCTACCTGGCCGTGACGGGGAGGGCGTGTCTATGTCCGGAGGTGCAGGTGTGACCCTGGGCCCACCGAAGGAGTCCATGACCTTGTCCTCCACCCTGGGCAGCTCCTTGAACTCGCGCACGGTGACCACGTGGCCCGGGTTGCTGGTGATGACCTGCATCTCGGTCCTGTCGCTGTTCCGGTCCCCGATGGCCAAGCTCATGATGCCCGAGTTCCGGATGACCTGAGAGAACCTGGACACGTCGTCCTGGGACCTGCCGCCCAGGAAGAGCACCAGGTGCTGGGGCACCCCGTCCTCGATGCGGCTCCCGGCCGACTTGACGAAGAGGTTCCTGGCCACGAACTCCAGCGCCTTGCCGGTGCTGAGGGGGGCGCCGCCCTTGAAGCGCAGGCGGCGGATGGCCTCCAGCATGGGCCCCTGCGCCCTGTGGGTCTTCAGGTAGAACTCGGGGTGCACCTCGTCGCTGAACTGCACTACGCCCACCCTCACCCGGCTGGGCCCGATGCTGAGCTTCCGCACGATCTTGCCCACGAAGTCCCGGATGTGGGCCAGGCCTTCGGGCTTCACGCCGTCCGAGCTGTCGATCAGGAAGACGATGTCGGCCGCGTCGCTGGGCACGTCTGCGGGGGAGAGACACGTCAGCGCGGGTGGCGCGGGTGACTCGGGACGGGAACGCACTCGTCTCTGAGGCGCCCCGGACCCCCGGGAGGAGTCGGGTGCACCCAGGTCTGAGGGCTCCTCTCATGCACCTCTCGGTGGCATCACCGCAAAGGGACCCCTTCGCACCCCAGCATTTCTGCTTCCTGAAATGGCTCAAGTTGTCTCAAAATTTTCTCTGTGGCGGGCGCTCTAATTTGGGGCCTGCGGTCCCCGTTTCAACTGGTTTCCACGGACAAATCAGCATTTAGAAATAGCGTGAGGTCAGCGCCACTGACCCTTGATTCTCACCTTCTTCCGGCCCTGGACCTATCTGACTCAGTTTTCCCCCACTGGCAGGTTCCCCCTTACACGTTTTCTCTCTCTGCTTCTGGTTGATAAACGCTAACCCGCGGGATCACAGACCATTCCTACTGGGAGGGGCCAGGTCCTTGTTGGGGACGAGGGAAAGAGCAGAGGTCAAAGGGCAAGAGTCGCCCCCATGACATCTGGAGGGAGGAAGGATGACTCGGTATTTGCAGTTTCTGACTCTCACTAGGATTTTCGGGCTTTCTCTACCCAAGTTCGTTGTTAACTGTCTGTGGAGTCTCCGAGCAGAAGATGCCCCACACCTCCCCGAGCCTCCACCTCCCTTCAGGAAGGGCCCAGGTGGCCACGGACAACCCCACCTCCCCTCTGACCCTGAGCCAAGGTCCCCGGGCTGACGGGCATGTGGCCCTGCCCACGGAGAGGGACAGGCTGGCACAGAGCCCGAGGCCCTGGATCCGGCAGCTCAGTAGCACCCAGAGAGGCCCCATGGGCAAAGGCTGTGTAGGGACACAAAGACTGACAGACAAGCCCCCTGCACGCACACACACACACACATACAAATGTGCACACATGCACATACACACATGTGCACACACACCTGCACACGGACACATACATGCCCATACATGCATACATGCACACACGTATACATCACACACATACATGCACACAAGGCACTGGCACACATATACACATGCACACATAAGCACACACACACAAAACACACACTTATGTGTTCCCCAGGAGTGTGCTCTGATCACAGAGCCACTCAAAGCAGGAGTTTCAAATCACAACAACCCAAATGAACAATGCACCTGCTAAGGGGGAAGCCTGGGGGTGGCAAAGAGCCTGTGGCCATACCTGGAGGGAAGTTGTCCCTGGAGGTGGGATTGCTGATGGCACAAAGCTCACCTGAAACTCAACTGTGATTCACTATGTAAATCAGTTGCCTTAAGATTGAAACACTTTTAAATGCTAAAAAAATAATTAAAAAAAATAAGAACTACAACAATTCTCAGGAATCATAAATAGTATCAGAGGAAAGAGGTGGTCCTGTCCCAACACTCACATCATGGAGGTGGTTGTACCCTGACATTCTCCTCAGGGAGGTGTTCCTGTCCCAACATTCACTTCAGAGAGGTGGTCCTGTCAGGGCATTCACCTCAGAAAGATGTTCTGTCCCAACATTCACCTCAGGGAAGTCGTCCTGTCCTAACATTCACTTCAGAGAGGTGGTCCTGTCAGGGCATTCACCTCAGAAGGATGTTCTGTCCCAACATTCACCTCAGAGAAGTCGTCCTGTCCCAACATTCACTTCAGAGAGGTGGTCCTGTCAGGGCATTCACCTCAGAAGGATTTTTCTGCCTGACATTCACCTCAGGGAGTTGGTCTTGTCCTGCCTTTCACCTCAGGGAGATGGTTCTGTCCCGATATTCACCTCAGGGATGTGGTTGTACCCTGACATTCACCTCAGGGAGGTGGTCCTGTCCCAACATTCACTTCAGAGAGGTGGTCCTGTCAAGGCATTCACCTCAGAAGGATGTTCTGTCCCAACATTCACCTCAGGGAAGTCGTCCTGTCCCAACATTCACTTCAGAGAGGTGGTCCTGTCAGAGCATTCACCTCAGAAGGATGTTCTGTCCCAACATTCACCTCAGGGAAGTCGTCCTGTCCCAACATTCACTTCAGAGATGTGGTCCTGTCAGGGCATTCACCTCAGAAGGATGTTCTGTCCCAACATTCACCTCAGGGAAGTCGTCCTGTCCCAACATTCACTTCAGAGATGTGGTCCTGTCAGGGCATTCACCTCAGAAGGATGTTCTGTCCCAACATTCACCTCAGAGAAGTCGTCCTGTCTCAACATTCACTTCAGAGAGGTGATCCTGTCGGGGCATTCACCTCAGAAGAATTTCTCTTTCCTGACATTCACCTCAGGGATATGGTTGTACCCCAACATTCACCTCAGGGAGTTGGCCTTGTCCTGCCTTTTACCTCAGGGAGATAGTTCTGTCCCAATATTCACCTCAGGAATGTGGTTGTACCCTGACATTCACCTCAGGGAGGTGGTCCTGTCCCAACATTCACTTCACAGAGGTGGTCCTGTCAGGGCATTCACCTCAGAAACATTTTTCTGTCCCGGCATTCACCTCAAGGATGTGGTTGTATCCTGACATTCACCTCTGGGAGGTGGTCCTGTCCCAACATTCACTTCAGAGAGGTTGTCCTGTCAGGGAATTCACCTCAGAAGGATGTTCTGTCCCAACCTTCACCTCAGGGAAGTCATCCTGTCCCAACATTCACTTCAGAGAGGTGGTCCTGTCAGAGCATTCACCTCAGAAGGATGTTCTGTCCCAACGTTCACCTCAGGGAAGTTGTCCTGTCCCAACATTCACCTCAGAGAGATGGTCCTGTCAGAGCATTCACCTCAGAAGGATGTTCTATCTCAACATTCACCTCAGAGAAGTCGTCCTGTCTCAACATTCACTTCAGAGAGGTGGTCCTGTCAGGGCATTCACCTCAGAAGAATTTCTCTTTCCTGACATTCACCTCAGGGATATGGTTGTACCCCAACATTCACCTCAGGGAGTTGGCCTTGTCCTGCCTTTTACCTCAGGGAGATAGTTCTGTCCCAATATTCACCTCAGGAATGTGGTTGTACCCTGACATTCACCTCAGGGAGGTGGTCCTGTCCCAACATTCACTTCACAGAGGTGGTCCTGTCAGGGCATTCACCTCAGAAACATTTTTCTGTCCCGGCATTCACCTCAAGGATGTGGTTGTATCCTGACATTCACCTCTGGGAGGTGGTCCTGTCCCAACATTCACTTCAGAGAGGTTGTCCTGTCAGGGAATTCACCTCAGAAGGATGTTCTGTCCCAACGTTCACCTCAGGGAAGTTGTCCTGTCCCAACATTCACTTCAGAGAGGTGGTCCTGTCAGGGAATTCACCTCAGAAGGATATTCTGTCCCAACCTTCACCTCAGGGAAGTCATCCTGTCCCAACATTCACTTCAGAGAGGTGGTCCCGTCAGAGCATTCACCTCAGAAGGATGTTCTGTCCCAACGTTCACCTCAGGGAAGTTGTCCTGTCCCAACATTCACCTCAGAGAGGTGGTCCTGTCAGAGCATTCACCTCAGAAGGATGTTCTATCTCAACATTCACCTCAGAGAAGTCGTCCTGTCTCAACATTCACTTCAGAGAGGTGGTCCTGTCAGGGAATTCACCTCAGAAGGATGTTCTGTCCCAACCTTCACCTCAGGGAAGTCATCCTGTCCCAACATTCACTTCAGAGAGGTGGTCCTGTCAGAGCATTCACCTCAGAAGGATGTTCTGTCCCAACATTCACCTCAGGGAAGTTGTCCTGTCCCAACATTCACCTCAGAGAGGTGGTCCTGTCAGAGCATTCACCTCAGAAGGATGTTCTATCTCAACATTCACCTCAGAGAAGTCGTCCTGTCTCAACATTCACTTCAGAGAGGTGGTCCTGTCAGGGAATTCACCTCAGAAGGATGTTCTGTCCCAACCTTCACCTCAGGGAAGTCATCCTGTCCCAACATTCACTTCAGAGAGGTGGTCCTGTCAGAGCATTCACCTCAGAAGGATGTTCTGTCCCAACATTCACCTCAGGGAAGTTGTCCTGTCCCAACATTCACCTCAGAGAGGTGGTCCTGTCAGGGCATTCACCTCAGAAACATTTTTCTGTCCCGGCATTCATCTCAAGGATGTGGTTGTATCCTGACATTCACCTCAGGGAGGTATCCAGTCCCAACATTCGCTTCACATACACGCTTGGGGCTTCAGTCCACCGGCCATAGAAATACATGTGAAAGTAAGCAAACAGCCTCACAGCAGACGAAAACGCTCTGATTGTGTAGAAGAGACCAACACAGATCCCACAGGTCACACTCTGAGCAGGAAGTCTCACACGTCCCACACCAGACTGTGCACTGTAGAGCCAAAACATCAAGCACAAGACACCAGCCATCACAAAACATGACACGGAAACAGCACAGTCGCACGTCAAGGAGGCGCTCAGCAGGACTGACTAAGAGACACGTGGGCCATCGCCCCAGAGCCAGTGGCTGCACCTGTGAGAGTGGCGGTTTCCAAAAGACCGTCAACAGCGAGGGCAGCACAGGGAGAGGGCTGGCCCAGGGGGGAGATTCTGACACCGCTGGCAGCAGTGGGAATCACTGCAGTCTCTGGGGAAAGTGGTACGAGGTGAGAGAAGGCCCCAAAGTGGGAATCCACAGGGTGGAAGGAGACCTCTCGGGCCAGGAAAATGCTCGTCAACTGTCATTTTTCAGGTTGTTTGGTCCCTGAGCCACCAGCTGCACCATTCACAGTCGTCAACCCAAGTGCCACAGGACCCAGAAAAATGACCATGTCCCTGTGCTCTGTGGACAGAAGTTAGGAACAGGACGGCAGCATCTGGGGACCCCTCAGTGAGGTGACGCTGCTGAGTGGAGGAGGACAGGAAGTGAGACGCTTTCCTGAGGGAATCGGCTCAGCAAACAGCAGCCTGCACTCGGGGGCCCTTGAGGGCTGGTCAGGAGCCCCCGTGGCCAGTATTTAGCCACAGCTGGAGCAGTGAGGCAGCTCCCTAGACCCTAAACGCCCTGGGCCTGGGAGAGTGACTGAAGGTGCAGCCCTGCCCGCCGCCCCCCCCCACCCTCGTCTCACCTGGGGGCGGGTAGGTCGAGGCGTCCAGCAGGTGCTGGATCTGCTGGGTCGTCAGCGTGGTGATGGGCGTGAGCAGCTTCTGCTCCAGGGTGGGCAGCTCCCGGAAGGTGCTCAGGGAGAACACGTACTCGGGGCTCAGGGAGATCTTGAGCAGCTCCTCGCGGTCCACGTTCCTGGCCACGGTGACTGGGGCCACGCCCGCCCGCTTGAGCTCGGCGGCCGGCTCGTCCACCTCGTCGCTGGACCTCCCCGAGGAGATGAGCACCAGGAACTGGGGGACGCCCTCCTCGATGCGGCTGCCCAGGGGCCTCCTGAAGATGTTCCTGGTCACGTACTCCAGGGCGCCGCCCAGGTGCACCTGCCGGCCGCCCTTGGGCCGCAGCGCCTTCACGGCGCCCAGCACCTCCTCCTTGCTGGAGTGTGTGTTGAGCAGAAACTCCACCCGCGGGTCCTCGCTAAACTGGACGACCGATACGCGCGTCGTGTCCAAGCCCACGTCCAGGAAGCCCACCAGCCGCTCGAGGAGGGTGCGGATGTGCTGGAACTCGGGGCCCGCGGCCTGGGAGCCATCGATGAGGAAGACCACGTCCCTCTTGCCGCCCACACCTGCGGACCAAAGGTCACCGTTGGCATCCCCTCCTGGGACCCCCACTCTCAGCGTCAAGGAATCAACGTGCCACGGACCCTCCATGCGTCTCTACACCCATGGCCGGACCCCACCCCAGGGGCACCCGGGCAGGTGGGGGCGTGTCAGGCGGGGCACTGCAGCCCATCTCGGAGGGAAGGGTGACCCCAGTGGGGGCAGAGACGGAGCCTCATGGACTTCATGGGCACGGAGACGTGGCAGACGAGGGTCTTGGCCACTGTCACCCAGGGTGGGGTGACACCCACAGAAGGAGCCCAAGAGTCCTAGGCTGACATCTGGGAATGGACCGCTGGGGGGAGGCTGGGTGGGGTCAGAGGTCAGGGCAGAGCATGAGCGGACAGAGCTGCCCCGCAGGGTGCTGGGACCGAGGAGGGTCTGGGCCAGAGGGTGAACACCGTGTGTGCATCACACACAAGCACACACACACACTCACACCAGACACACACAACCAATACTCACATCATACTCATACATACATACAATCCACACACCCACACAATACATCATATATTCACTCAAACACACATACACTCACTTCACACACACACAGTGCTCACATCACACACTCATACATACATATGCTCACTCCACACACACAATACTCACATCATACACTCACTCATACACACATACACTCACTGCACACACACAATATTCATGTCATACACTCACTCACACACACAAACACCACACGCATGCACACAATACTCCCACACGCCCAACTCACGCACATCTCGCAATGCCACACACACTCTCACTACATACCACACACAAACACACTCAGACATACACACCACACAGACCTGCACACCACAGATGCCCTGCACACCACAGACGCTCACAGGCGCATCCCACACACTGCCAATACAAACACGCCCACACCGCACACAGCACCCTCACCAGCCCGAGCAGGGGTGAGCGGGGTTTTCATTGGCTGCCCCTGGGCTGCCCACTCTGCCCTTTGAGACCAGTCATCGGGCAGAGCGGTGGCGAGAGCTCGGCCACTGCCCAGCGCCGTCCCCTGGCACCCCTGCCCGCCCCCGGGTCCCGCCTCACCTGGAAGCACCGGCTGCCGGATCCGGGCGACCTCATCCCGGCTCAGCTGCACCACACGCTCGGACAGGACCTGCTGGACGGTGTCCAGCTGCTGGAAGTCAGGGATGGCCACGGCGAAGTCGGGCAGGAGAGAGATGGTCTGCATCTCGCCGATGTCGGCATTGCCGATGCCGATGCCGATGGGCACGGCCCCCCCGCTCTTCAGGGCGGCCGAGGGGCCCCGCACGTCGTCGCCCGACCGGTCGGCCGTGAGGACCATCAGCAGCTGGGGGACGCCGTCGGAGATGCGGCTCCCCGCGGACTCCACCAGCACATTCCGCAGCACGTAGTCCAGGGCGGCCCCGGTGTTGGGGCCGGGCCCCCCCAGCAGGCTCAGCCTGCGCACGGCGCTGACCACGCCCTGCCGGTCCAGGTGGGTGTTGAGGTAGAACTCGGGCCGGGTCCGGTCGCTGTACTGCACCAGCGCCACGCGCACGCGGTCGGGGCCCACGTCCAGGCTCTCCACCACGCTCTGCACGAAGGCCTGGAGCAGCGGGAAGCCGGCGCGCACGCCCTCGGAGCCGTCCAGGAGGAACACCACGTCCCTCTCGCCGGAAACTGGGAGGGAGGAGCCGGGTGACCACGGACGCCCCGCCCCGCCCAGAGCCGGGCCACGGGGACTCGGGACACTGGCGCCCCCGGAACCCCAAAGGGAAACATCACTCGCACGGATCAGGGCCTGGAGCGCAGGGCAGGGGAGGCGCTGGCCTTGCACGCGGCCACCCGGGTTCTATCCCCGGCATCCCATAGGGTCCCCCCGAGCCCTACCAGGAGGAAGCCCCGAGCACTGCCAGGTGTGGCCCCCAAGGAGTAAATAAATCCGAATTTAAGGAGAAGATGGGCTTCCCGGGGGACAGGAGGCGGGAGGGCGCTTGCCTCACTCATGCCTGGCCTGGTTCCGTCCCCAGCACAGCCCAGACGGACCCTTGGCGAGGTCTTCGAGCACAGTGCCAGGAGACGCTCTGAGCTCGGTCTGGGGGGCCCACGCCCCCTCCAAGAAGAGGAGGGTCAGAGAAAGCGGGAGTCGGGGTGCCTGGGAACGGGGTGGGTCAGTATGAGCCCCAGCACGGCAGCCCCTGAGCCCACACAGGGCGGTCCCCCGAGACACCACCACGGTTTAAAAAGGGGACCCGAGTCGGGGGTGGGCCCAAGAGTGCAAGCGGCTTGGGGCAGGGCCGCTGGGCCTTTGGCAGAGGCCAGAGGCAGCGGGTGACCTTCTGTGGCACGTGGGGGTGGTCGGGCCCTCCCAGGAGGACAGTCCCCTGTGCCCGGAGTCTCCTCAGCGTAGAGCTCTGGGGTCGGGAGTTCGTCTGCAAGAAACGCCCCTTTGCCTCAGAGCCTGACTGAGGCGCCAGGCTGTTCCTGCATGAGGACGCCAGGACGCTGGGACACAGGAGCACTGGGACGCTGGCCAGGACAGCCGCCCGGGAGCTGGGCACCCAGGCCTGACCGGTGGGAGACAGGCGGGGACGCACAAACCAAGTACGGGGACGCACAGCCACTCACGGGGCCCCGAACACAAATGTCTGGGCTCCTGTCAGAGTCACAAGGAAATAGTGCGGCCATTGAGGCGTGTGCACGTGCGTGTGCATGTGTGCGCATGCATGTGTGTGCGTGTGTGCGTGTGTGCATGTGTGTGTGCATCTGTGTGTGCATATGCATGCGTCTGTGTGTATGCATCTGCATGTTCATGTGCATGTGTCTCTGTGTGCATGTGCATGTGTGTGCATGTTTCTGCATGCATGTGTGTGCATGTGTATATGCATGTGTGTGTGCATGTGTGAATGTGTGCATCTGTGCGTGCGTCCATGTGTGTGTGTTCGTGTGGTTGGGAGTGTGGGTGCATGTATGCGTGTGTGTGCATGTGTGTATGGGTGCATGTGTGTGTGCACGCGTGTGTCATGCGTGTGTGTGTGTGTGTGTGATGTGTTGGGGGAGCTATTTGAAATCAGCGGGGTTGATGTGAGGTCACTGACTTCTCCGTGGGTCCATCGCCGGGGAGGACTGAGCTGTGCTCTGCTGCTGGGGGGAGGGAGGTGGTGGCGGCTGTCCTGTGGGCCTGTCATGGCCGCGGCCGCCGCTGCTCAGCCCTGGCATCTGGCATCGTGGCGAGGGCAGGAAGTGAATGTGGCCCCAGGGGACCCCGGAGTGAGACACCCGGGACTGTGAGGATGGGGACGGGTGGGCTCTGTGCGGCTTCAGGACACTCGGTGGGCAGCAGCCTGGGCGGGGCTGGCCCCTCTCAGCCAAGGGGGGCCGGAGGATGAGATACTGCCAGGGACCACCAGGTCACTCCCTGCGCTGTGCTCAGGGCTCACTCCCAGCTCTGTGCTCAGGGCTGACTCCTGGCTCTGTACTCAGAGCTGACTCCTGGCTCTGTGCTCAGGGCTGACTCCCGGCTCTGTGCTCAGGGTTCCCTCTTAGTGGGACTCAGGGGACCGTCACTGGTGACAGGGACTCAGCCTCAGCCGACTGTCGACTGTGCTCAGGAAAGGGCCCTAACATGGCGTCATCTGAATCCTTATTAGCAAATGTTCTAGTCTCCCGGGAGTCCCCGATGTCCCTGTTTGTCCAGGAGCCTGAGAGGGGAGGGAAGCCCCCAGGGAACCCTGAGGAGGCAGCGACCCCTCGCCCCCACCGCCCTTCCCCTAAGTCCCAGGAGGGGACCTGCGAAGGTCCTGGCATCCCGGCAGGGGAGAAGCCCCCCGAGGTGAGGGGCCTGCTGCACCATACCTGGAGCCACCGCCCCGTTCTGCACCGTCTTCAGCAGGTTGACGATCTGAGGCTGCAGTTCCCCGATCTTGGGGAGCGACTCGGTGACCAGGATGAAGGCGCGGGAGGGCACGACCTGCTCCAGCTCGGCCGGCTCGGCGCTCTTGGCCTGGAGGACGAAGGGGACCACGCCGCTCTGGCGCAGGGCCTGGGCCGGCCCGGCCACGCCGTCCGACGACCTGCCGGCCACCAGCAGCACCAGGAACTGCATCACGCCCTCCTCCACGCGGCTCCCGGCCGCCCTCACGAACAGCTGCCGCAGCGCGAAGTCCAGCGCGTAGCCCAGGTTGAGCGCCTTGCCCGTCTTGATCTTCAGGCGCTTCACCAGGCCCAGGAGCTCGGCCTTGCTCTGGTGCTCGCTGAAGCGCGACTCCACCCGCACGTCGTCGCTGAACTGCGCCACGGCCACCCGCGTGCCGCCCGGACGCACGTCCAGCTCCTCGACGACCTTGTAGAGGAAGTCGCGCACGGCGGGGAACTGGCCCACCAGGTTGGCCGAGCCGTCCAGCAGGAACAGGATGTCTCGCTTGCTCTCTGCGAGGGACAGGGCGCGTCCAGTGAGGGCCGGAGGGACGGCGCTGCCGACCACCCCGGACCCGGCCTGGGACGACCCCGCGGAGACGCATGGCCTTTGGCAGACCTGAGGGGCGCGAGTCTGACAGGACAGCCGGGGACCAGGAGGCCAGGCCCGGGCAGTGCTCAGAGGACAGTGCTCGCCTCTCGGCCTGAGACACCAGCAAACCAGCAGCCGGGGCGGCGGCTCAGGGCCTGAGCCCCACAGTATCTCTGAGCACTGCGGCCAGGAGCAGCCCAGTGAGGCCCCAAGCAGACGCAAACCGGCGGCCTGAGCAGCCAGAGGGCGCGTCCCAGCCCTGGCCAGACCCCTGCCCACAGCCGGCGCCTCTCCCGCCCGCACGCCCCGCCCCTCCCTGCACCCGGGCTCAGACATAGGCCTCGCCGCCCCCCTGCAGGAGCCTCTGTGGGCCCACCCTCCCCTTCCCCCCTTCCCTCCTCCCTCCCACCGGACATCCTCTCCTTCCTTCTTTCTTTTTTCCTTCCTTCCTTCCTTCCTTCCTTCCACTTTTCTCCCTTCTTCCTTCTTTCCTTCCTTCTCTTTCCTTTCTTTCTTTCTTTCTTTTTGCTTTCCTTTCTTCTTCTTTCTTCTTTCTTTCCTTCTTTCCATCCTTCCTTGTTTCCTTCCTTCTTTTCTTCTTCCTTCGTTTCTTCCTTTCTTCCTTCCTCTTTCCTTCCTTCCTCCCTTCCTTCTTTTTTCCTTTCTTCCTTCCTCTTTCCTTCCTTCCTCCCTTCCTTCCTCCTTCCTTTTTTCCTCCCTTCTTCCTTCTTCCTCTTTTCCTTCCTTCCTTCTTCCTTCTTTCCTTCCTATCTTCGTCTTTCCTTTCTTCCTTTCTTCTTTTTTCTATTCTTCCTTTCTCTTTCCTTCCTTCTGTCGTCCTTCCTCCTTTCTTCCTTTATTCTTCCTTCCTCCTTCCTCTTTCCTTGCTTCCTACTTTCCTCCTTTCTTACTTCCTCTTTTCTTCCTACTTCTTCCTTCCTTTCTTTCTTCCTCTCCTTTTCTTTCCTCTCCTCTCCTTCTTTCCCTCCTTCTCTCTCTCATATTTCTCCAAATACAACTGTTTTACTTAAAAAACACATCTGTCCCTCGTGACCAGGGCTGATGCAGTCCCTGACGGGGGTCCCCAGCACACATCCTTGCTGTGGCCTTTGCTCTGTGGTGTGGCTGTGGGCTGAACCCCCGCTGGTGCCCGTCCTCTGTGGTGCGGGCTGCCAGTCCCGACCCCGGGGCTCTTTGTCCGAGGGGCCTCACAACCCCCGAGCACCCTCGCGGCTGGGGCACCACGGCCTGGCTGACCGGTGAGTGTCGTGACAGTGGCCGTGACTTTGGGCCTCCCGCCTGCAGAAACCTTCCTGGCCGCAGCGTCCAGTAGCCCCGAGTGGGGTCAGGGCAAATGGCTCAGATGGAGGCAGGCAGGGCTCGGTCTGGGTGCGACTGACCCGTGTGACCCCTGGACCCTGTGGTCCCCGAGCATCACCCGGGACAGCCCAGTGGCCCCGGCAGGGGGATCCTGGGGGTCCCCGACTCTGTGCCGCGTCCTCGGCCTCTGTGCTCACCCCCAGGCCCCGTTGGACCCCGAGACCAGAGAGACCCCGACTGCTCTGCGGCACCCCTGCGCCGTCACCCCGTCCTTGTCCTCTCCGTCCCCGAGGGCGGTGGGCACCCCAGGGCGGGCGGCCCCGGGACCTTCACGCCTGGCGCGTACCTGGCTGGGCGAGCGGCAGCTCCTCCACGCCCCCGCTCACGTAGGTGCTCAGGGGCGGGATGAGCTGTGGCGGCAGCGCGGGCAGGGAGCTGAGCTCGTCCGTGAGGTACACCAGGCCCGGGTTAAAGGCGATCTGCTCCAGCTCGGCCCGGCGGGCGCCGCCGGCGCCCACGCACAGGGTGAGCACGCCGGCCCGGGCCAGGCTGTGGGCGGCCGGCAGGTAGGCGTCGTGGGCCGGCCCGGCCACCAGCAGGAGCAGCAGCTGCGGCACGTGGTCGGCGATGCGGCTGCCACCCGCGGGGGTGAAGAGCCTGGCCAGCGCGTGGCCGAGCGCGGCCCCCGTGTTCCGGCGCGCGCCCCCCTGCAGCCGCAGCTGCGCCAGGCGGGCCAGCACGTCCGCCTGGGTGTGGAACGTGTCTAGGCTGAACTCGGTCACCGGCGTGTCGCTAAACTGCACTAGCCCCACGCGGACGCCGTCGCGGCGGACGTCCAGGCCGCGCACCACGCCGGACACAAAGTCCCGCACGTGAGGGAAGTTGGTCTCGCCCACGTCCAGGGACCCGTCCAAGAGGAAGACGATATCCCTCCGGTTGGCGGGAGCTGCGTGAGCAGAGAACAGAGTGAGACGGACGCGGGGCGGCCATGTGTGTCCGCCACACGGCACACACATGGCCACGCGTGGCGGGGGCCGCCCGGGACACGGACAGAGCGCGTCCTGCGGGTGGCGGTGGGCTGGCGTGCGGTGGGGCGTGACGGAGCAGGAGGGCAGCGTGGAAGCGGGGGCGTCTCGGCCCAAAGGGCCCCTCCGTCTGGGGCGGGCCTGGCCCTGGGCCTCCGGTGTTCCCTGAGACCCCGGGGTGTGTGCACCAGCCCAGCCAGAGTCTGCGTGGATGCGGGCCTGACCCCATGTCCACTTGGTCTACTGGATTCTCTTTTCAGGGGCTGCGGCAGGGGACGACCCCCAGCAAGGGGCTCGTGGCCAGACAGGGCCCCTGCTTTGACCCATGCAGGCCATGGACACAGCACAGGAGAGACCCCCAAACCGGTTCTGCCCGGCCCCAGGAAGGGGCAGCACCTTACTCCACCGGGTTCTGTCAAGCTGCATCTGCGGTGAAAGGCGGCATGGGAGGCAGGAGGAGAGCGAGAGGGAGGCAGGGAGGCAGAGGGGAGAGAAGCTTCTAGAAGCCCAGCGAGCCTGAGAGGGCGCATGCAAGAGGCCGTGCACCCACGCATCCCGTGGGCAGACTGTGAGGCAGGAAGCTGCCAGGATATCCGTCTCCCCCCTGGACGGGGCCTGCCCTCTGCACCCATGGGTGGGGACCCTAGCAGGGCCGGAACCATGCACCGCCCACTTCCCGGGACATGGGTGTGGGTATGACCTGACCCCGGGGGATGTGGCTCCTGCTTGCCCTGTGGTCTCTGGCCTGCACTGTCCTCCCTGGCCCCGCCCTGGTGGCCAAGATCATGCCATCGTCCAGAGTATCTGAGCCAGGGGCGGGCACAGGGTGGCCAGCTTCTGTCTTCCCGGAGAGCAGCCCTGCCCCCTCTCACGGCCCCAGGAAGCCCACCTTCCATGGCCCGACACCCCGCACCCCGGAACCTCCTGTGGTTCCAGACTCCTGACTTCCTGTGGCCCCAGAAGCCCCTTCCCCATGCCCACATCAGTACCCAGACGCTGTCCCCCCCAGGTCCCCAATGGCCCCTCACCTTCACCTTCCATGGTCCCTGAGAGGGTCCTGAGCGGGGCCAGCAGGCCGGGGAGCAGTGCGTGCAGGGGGGCCGTGCGGAACTCGGCCGGCACGAAGACCAGGGAGTTGTCGAAGGCCACCTCCCGCAGCTCAGCCTCATCAGCCGCCTTGCTGCCCACGGCAAAGGCCATGATGCCAGCGCGTCGGAGCTCCTGGGCCGGCCGGCTCACTTCATCCAGTGACCGCCCACCCGTGACCAGCACCAGCAGCTTGGGGACGCCCTCGGAGGCCCGGTGGCCGGCAGCGCTGGAGAAGAAGCGGTCGCGGACCAAGTCGAGGGCGGAGCCCGTGTAGCGGGCGGCGCCATCCATGGGCTTCATCCTGCGCAGGGCGGCCACCACCTCCCTGCGGCCCGGGTGAGTGTTGAAGTAGAACTCGGGCCGGACCGTGTCTGCGTACTGGGCCACGGCCACCTGGACAAGGTCCTGGCCGACCTCCAGCTTCTGGATGACCTTGATGAGGAACTCGCGGATGGCGTTGAAGCTGGCCTGGCCCAGTGACGAGGTGCCGTCCACCAGAAACAAGATGTCCCTCTTGTTGACCTCGACGACTGTGGGTAAAACGGAGGGAGTCAGTGGTGGCCCGACCCGCCCGCTGTCCCGCGGCCCCACGACCTACCGCAAAAGCAGGCGATGCGGGTGCAGGGCAGGGGGGTCTGGCCATGGCACACGCGCCCCACAGACTGCAGCCGGCCCACCTCCCAGGTCCCCCTGTGCGACCCTGGCACAGAAATCCATCTCGTCCCCGCCCGTCCCCTAGACGCGGCCGGACTGTGGCCTTCGAATCTCAGTTTGGGTGACGGGTCACCTCTCCCAGCGGCCCTGGCTCTGGCCTAGGGGTCACGAGTCCCTGACACGGCAGGGCTGACCCCACAGCACCCTCTTCCACTGGGACACAGTGACGGGGCCCCTGAATCTCACGAGCAGGAAGCCCAGGTCCAACGGAGGCAGTCGTGCTGGCTAGCACAGCGGTCAGGCCAGGGCACGGCCTGGGTGGTCATGAGTCGTGCCTGCTGTCCACCGTCCAAGCACAGATGACCGCCTGAGTCGGGGGTGGGAGCCAGGACTGAGTGCTCCCAAAACAATGCTCTGAGGGCATTGCACATGCAGGCAGGCAGGTCGGCCTCTCGAGGGGCCGTCAGCAGCAAGGAGCCCTCACGCGGGACCTGGTGGCATCCACTCACTGCCGTCACCGTCCTGACTTTGACTAGAGCGGTAGGCTGGGCAGAGCCTTTCCTGGCTCCTGAGCACGAGGCAGGGGTCTCAGGCGCCTCCCCCCAGCACGTCCTGTCCCCACACGGGACACACGTATGCGGCTGGGCACGAGGGACACGGGGCCCCCCATGCCCTGCAGGGACGCCCGGCCACACAGGACAAGAGCAGAGGACAGTGGCTGGCCACTACCCTGCCCCGCCCGCCGCCACTGGGGTCCTAGGCAGAGTGTGCCCCCCTGCCAGCTGCAAGGTCATCCCAAGGATAAACAAAGGTCCCTGCAGGAGAGGAAGCCCCGGGCAAGGGGAGAAGGGAGGGCAAGGGTCGCGGCCCCTTCCTCAACCCACACACGGCTGACAGTGAGAATAGGTGAGTGCAGTGTGTGTGTGTGTGTGTGTGTGTGTGTGTGTGTGTGTGAGTGTAGGATACTTGCTTTGTCCTTTCTCCCTTGCCACAGGGAGCTTAGGTTGGTCGGGTTGCACCCATCACAGTGCTCCTGAGTCACTTCCATTCCTTTGTTTGTCTGTAACCACTTCTCTATGCTCTCCTCCCCAACCAGTTAATCAGCTTTTCCCCTAATCAGAATCTGCTAATCTGTAAGGTCAGAGTCTTTTAGGACACTGGACTTGTAAGTTGATATCGCCTTTCTCTTCTCCTTCTGTCTTTTGAATAGTTTACTTTAAGGCAATGGCCTTTTTGTATGGACACAAGAAGATAATTCATATTGTGCTTTTGTAGCTTGGGACTTAATTGGCTTCGAATATTATTCATTCCTGGGCAGCTGCTTTCTTAACTGCAGCCTCAGTTGCCCTCACTTCCCAGAATCCCCAAGAGCAAGGTCCTGACGAGGGACTGGATGGAACCAGGGCAGGCGGTGAGCTATGTGCTACCCTGGCATCGAGATGGGCCAGGCCAAAGTGCCACGATTCTTAACTAGAAGTTAGGAGTTTGATCATAGACAAATGCTGTCATGATCCAAAAGTAACGATGAGACTAGGACCCTGCTAGGGATAGGAGAGACTATCTGGCCTGAGCACGGTAGTCTGAGATTGAGATGGCCCTGGGAGAGCAATTCTATAAGCTTAAAGAATTTCTTACTGTGTCCACACAAAATGATTTATATTATGTATGCTTATATGTTGTTGGACAAGGAGAGGAGAAACACACCCAGGGGATTCCGTTCTAGGGCGGGTTTTTCTGCTAAATGAGAATCTGTCCTAGAAGCGGCTTTCCCGTGTGTCCTGACTAGCTTGGACGAGGCTGAACATTTCCCCCTTCCAACTGCCTTCAGTAAGTCATTTCAGTACATTGTAAGAAGCAGTTTTCCTTTTCTCACAGAAACCTGGCTGGCCTCAGACATGCAGATCTCAGGTGCTAGCCAGGCCTGATCTTTGGGATGCAGATTCCAGGCTCTAGCAGACTAGTCTTTGGGATGCGAACCCAAATGCGTGTAGCCCGAGAAAGGTTTCAGTCTTGGTTTTGTATCTTCTTTCCAGAGGCCAAAATTACTGGGCTGCATATGCAAAGAAACAATGTATGTTTTGCGGCCTCAATGTTCTTTCTGTAACTCCTTTTTAGAGGGACCATGATCGATATAAGGAGGTTTCAGGGCTCTCCACAGGTGACGGTCTGGGAGAACCGGGGGTCACAGGTCTGAGAGAACCTGGGCCCTCCATGACATAAATTTCTTTTATGGGATATAATGAGACTGTAAGAGTGGGCTGGGAGAGGCAGCGGAGAGACGGGAGTGAGTGGAGACAGGATTGGAGTAAACTGCAACTAAGACCAACCAGCCTGGCCCTCGTTTCCTTCCTTCGCCTGCCCATCGCCATCAACCTTCCTGGGGTGGGGGAAACGGCCTGGGACTACCGAACGCGGGCGGCGGGAGAGATAGACTGCTGCTGTCAAAAAGACACTTATATATAAGTGTACTATATATATCAGTACACTGGGGTGTAACATTCTATAACACAGTACTGGGTACTCTGCTCAGTGGACAGTACTCCGGGGTGTCCCATCTATACCACGATACTAGATACTCCTGCTCTGTGGGACAATACCCTGGGGTGTCCCATCTCTGCCACAGTGCTGGTGCCCATCATGGCTAAGGGCCCTCTGTCCCAGTGTCCTGCTGCTGTGCAGTGTCCTGTGGCGCCCTGTATCCCTCGACAGCACCCCATGCCCGCGCATATACACATCTCCTCGCCCGCTGTGGTGCTGTTACTCGCTGTACCCACGGTGCTGGGCACTGCAGCCTGACCGTCAGGACAGTTGAGAGACCACACTTGCCCTGCCTGAACCCGCAGCCCCAGCAACCCGCTCCCGCCCCCGGGGCCCATCATGCCCCCCACTCGGGCAGCCCCTGAGCTGGGGAGTCCAGGGAGAGTGACGGCCACAGCACTCCACACAAGGGCCGGGTGTGGCCCCTGCCCCGCACGGGAGACTTTGGGGGCCGCCCTCCCGGGTCTGGGCCCTTGGGCAGGGCCCCCTGAGAAGCTGTGCCGGACCCTGGTGTGCTTCCCCCCAGAACCAGGGGCCACTTGTGTGACCCGGGCCCCAGGGAGGGGGCAGTCCTGGCAGACACAGGGCAGGCCTCGCCAGTCAGCCTGAGTCGCCTTCCGTGGCTCCCACGTCCTCCCCTTTCCCCTTCCAAACAGCCCACACACCTCGTCACGCTCTGAAGCCCTCTTGGGACCCCACGCCGGGTATACTTACAGCATCTCCGGGCCAGTCACCCGCCGCCTGACTGCCCCCAAAGCCAACACCCAGACGCGCCCTCCCGCCCACGCCCGGAGCATACGTACCTTGCGTGACTATGGTCGGCGGCTGCAAGACCAGGCGCCTTTGGGCCACGTCAAGAAGGAAGGGAAGTAACTGTTCCTGCAGGCGCCCCAAGCCGCGGAACTCGGGGGCCGTGAACACCAGGCTGTCACTGCTAGCCACCTGCTGGAGCTCGGCCCGGGAGGCCGCCCGGGCGCCCAGCGCGAACACGAACACGCCGGCCTGCTTGAGCGCCACCAACCCGTCCCCGAACTCGTCGCTCGACGGCTGTGAGCTGATGAGGACCAGCACCTGGGGGACGCCCTCCTCCGCACGGCTGCCGCCTGCCCGCGTGAAGTGGTTCTCGGCCACAAAGTCCAGGGCCAGCCCCACGTTGGCCAGCTCCCCCCCTGCGAAGCCCACGGCCTTCACGGCCTGCAGGACCTGCGCCCGGGAGGGGTGGGCGTCCAGCGAGAACTCGGTCCTGGGCTCGTCGCTAAACTGGACCACCCCCACTCGGACCTGCTCAGCCCCCAAAGACAGCCTCTCAAGGAGGGTGACAAGGAAGTCACGCACGATTGCGAAATCGGCCCTTCCGGTGCTGTTGGATCCATCAATAAGGAAAATTATGTCAGCAGAGTCTTGTGCTTTAAAGGAAAGAAATGCAGGGGAAAAAAAAAAGTGAAAGCGTTAGAACCAGTGATCACATGCAGTCTTCCGTGCTCTGACCTGTTTCTTGGGGAAACAGTGAGAAACATGAAACAAAGTCACACAACACACACAAGGACAAGGGGACGTGGTGTTATCTTTGGGGTTCTGCATTCGGGATGGATAAGAGGCAACTCCTGAGAATTAGAAAAATACCCACTTTTCTCTGGGGCTGTCTTTGGGATTCAATTTCCAACAGTATCCACTTCTCTGAGATAGAAATGTGGGACCCGCGTTCTGGAATTTTCTACCAAATTTGGAGGGAGCCACGGTTCTGTGGGCACACGTTACGTACACATGACCGCAACTCCCGGAGACACCACGGGCCATTAGCAAAGGCCGGAGAAGACGTGTAATTTATACACATTTCTCCTACGACCCGCGGTGCTGACAGGACGCTCCCCGGCCAAACCCACAGCTCCCAAATGGAATCTCGCCTTTGTGGTTTGCTGACTCATCATCCCAGTATCTGAGACGCTCGAGTTCCTCTGAGCAACTGGGATTTCTTTTTCCTTCCCAGACCAAAAAGGCAGCACCAAGCAATAGGGGAAGGTCCGGCGAGGGCGAGGGCCGCGTCTATAGTTTTGGTTCTAGACCGTGTGGGTGAACACGGGTCGGCTGTGCTGAGCGCGGGGCCCTCCTGGTCCACGTTGCCTCTCTATGCAGCCACGGAATGCAGAACCACGGAGCAGGGACAGACAGCCATGACACCATTATCCAACCTCCTTCCACGGCGCCCAAACCAACTCACTAGGGTGGGGACCATTGCGGGACCCCTAAGGAGAATTCATCCCAGGTCCCAGGAGCAATGGGGGGGGGGCCTCGCCGCCCCCCCCCCCCCGCCTAGTTAGGAGGTTAACAACTTTAATGTATATTTGGAATGAAAAATTGAGTGTGTGTGTGTGTGTGTGTGTGTGTGTGTGTGTGTGCGCGCGCATATGTGATATTTATCTTCCTGGAACTTTAGGAGGCAAATGGGGGTAGAATCATGATCTCATTGATAAGTTCATTCGTTCTGACCGTTACAGCAGCAACAGGGACTACTTTACAGCTGGAGCTATTTTGGTCTTGGGGTCAGCAAAATTGCTTTTCTTTTTCCTGGGGGAGGGATCCCAAGGCTGCAGACCTTATGGGTCGACCCACAGCCTGTAGCGAGGTTCCGTTCCTCGCCACGTCCGCTCAGGGTCCGGCCAAGCCTGGGGCGCCCCTCACCCCACATCCGTCCTTTAATCCCCAGATATGTGATCAGGAGATCTTTGTGGAGGGATTCCTCGCATACCCAAGGAAACTTGGAAAAGCTGCGTAAGGTCGAATGGGTTCTCTTCACTACGGTGCTCGAGATCCTGTGGTTTGAATCGTCACACAAACGTGCTCACTCAGCCTTGTCACTGCGGCCCAGCTAGGATCTTTGGGGGGGTGGGGGGACAGTGATGTGGCCCACCTGGACCTGAGCCACAGTCTTGCCTCACGGCCTCCGGCCCCCAGCCCCAGTCCTCCACAAGGACCCAGGGGACAGAGGCTGTGTCACTTTGCCAGAGCACGACAAGGGAGGACTCGGCCTCGGGGCACCCCTCCCCCCCTCAATACGGGGCCTTGTTTGGGGGCTGAAGCTGATAGCAGCTCAGTAAGCTGCAGGCCCCGGGGTTCGGGCGGGAGGGGAGCGGCCGTGGGAACCGTTGGATAACCCGTCATGGCTGAGGACCCACGCGTCACCCCCCACACGGACACGGGCAGCAGCATGCGGTCAGCCGGGCAGCGGCAGCCTGGCATGGACGGAGAGCCTGACCTCGGGGTGGCACCACGGGGAGGCGTGGGCAGCCCGCCTCTCCGCGCCCGGCCTGCCCCAAACACAGTCACCGACCTGGGTCGCCCAGGCAGGCGAGGTCGCACAGGCACAGTGAGGAGAGGCTCCCGCTAGCTGCAAGCGCAGACGCGGGCAGGCCGGGACTGGGCATCTGATGGTTGCAGAGGCCCCAGCCCACGCTGCCCTTCCCGTGCGGTGCAGTCTGGCCTTTGCCTTAGCATGCAGCGAGGAACCAGCGGTGCTCGGACCCCACCCAGCAGTGCGGGGACATGCGCAGCCCAGAGCTTTGGGGGCGCCCCTCGTGGGATCCAACCTGGGCCACCGGGCAAGGCATGAGCCCTGTTGAGCACCTCTCAGGCCCCCCAGCAAGGGACTCGGGAGCACGGTCTAAGTCGGGTCACGTCAACATCCAGAGCCTCCCTGGGAAGCTGGTCCCGCCCGCGTAGACACCCCCAGAGCCTTCCGGGTCCCGGCCAGAGCCTTCCCTCCTCTGGTGTCCCCGGGCTGGCACACAGCGGGCGAGAGACAAGGGCTACAGAGCGAAGCAAGCCCAGGCATAAAAACAAAGGTTCCAGCATCTCTGGGAGACTCGCTCCAGACGCACCGAGTTTGTCAATGGTGGGCGGTGGGGGGATGGGGGGGCTCTGTCGGGCAGGCGTGGAGGGGACCGAGGTGTGGCGACGCCCGGGCAGCCCAGACCCACAGCCCCCGAGCTGCTGCTGGCCTCTGACGAGGGGTGCCCCAGGCCCTTTGCCTCGGACGACTGAGCGTTAGGGAGAAGGGGCCCGCCTGGTTGGTCCCCAGCACTTTGTGTCTCAGACCTGGTGGGGGGGACACTGTGTCTTAGACGGGGTGACGGGCCGTGTGGGGCGACTGGACGTTTCCAGAGTCAAAGACGAATAATCCTGATGTATCAGCCTGATTGATCGTCCAGATCAATCAACTGAGAGCTGAAGCCAGGGTGGTCCCTGGGAGCCTCTGGGTGATCACTGACTGGGGCGGCCACCCCCACGCAGCCTGTTTCGGGCATGCTGGCCCTTGTGCCTGACCTGAGTCCTCGCCGCCTGGCCCCACGTGCCCCCGGGCCCGCCTTCATTTCTGCTCTGGGGACTTCCTAGGGGTGCCCATCTGGGAAGCTCAGTACGAACCCTCTCGTCTGCCTCCCCCTGCCCTGCCCAGTGGGATCCCGGGGTTTCCCACACCACAGCCCCTCTTGTCTCTCTCTGTTTCCGTTCGGGTTTAGTTTCTGTCATTCACTCCCCCCCTGGCTCTGCGCTCAGGCCCACTTGGATGCCGGGGTCAGAGCCGGTGTCCGCCCCGTGCCCGCCACTGCCCGGCCCCTCTGTCCCCTCGCTCACGGCAGCTCCAGGTCGGGACTCCCAGGGGCTGCGCGTCACTCAGGCACTGCTGCCTGCCCGGTGCCCCCCACGCCCTGCAAGGCTGCGCCCGGCTGCCCCGCTCAGGCCCGGGCCTCGCTCTCCAGCCTCACTGCTCGCCAGGACACTGAGGCCGTCCACTGCGGAGACGCCACATCCCCCTGCTATGTCCCTGCCTCAGAAGGCCCAAGTCTACTCCAGGCCCCGGCTGTGCTCCCATCCCGCACACCCCCAGGAAATGCCGGTCAGCTGCTCAGCGGCCACCCAACCCATCTCCTGCCCTCGATGCATGGTGGGCAGCGCCAAGGCCTGGCCAGAGGGCAGTTGCCTCTGTGTGTCTGTGGGCACTTCGCGCGGGGAACGGCCACTGGTCTCAGCAGTTAAGGGACTTGGCAGCCCATGACCCGGACACAGCACCGGCCAGGGGGCACATGGTCAGCTCCGGGCGACTGTAGGGGGTCCCGGCAATACTGCGAGACCCCTAGAGGGAGAGGTGAGGCCCAGAGCCCCCGCGGCCGGCCGGCCACCTGGGCGAGACCCAGCTCTGCCCATGACTTGGGGCGAAGTCCTGCTGAGTCTCAGGCTCCCCGATGGGGCCAGCAGGGCCTGCCCAGGGGCGCAAACGCTCTCTCCTTCTGGGCGCCATCCGTCTGCTTTCTAAGCATTTTCCTCTCCAGTCATGTTAGGCAGATCACCGTCTGCGTGTTTTAGGGGTCACCGTCTGCTTGTTTTGGGGGTCACCGTCTGCGTGTTTTGGGGGTGCTGCTACCAGCCTCCCCAAAGGGCCGGCTTTGCCTGCTGCCACCCACTGTGTCCTAAACTTGCGTTTCTTTCCCCCTTTTTGGTTTTGGAGCCACACCCAGCGGTGCTCAGGGCTCAGGGGACCCCGTGGGGTGCCGGGACCGAGCCCAGGGGCCCCCACTGCGGTGCCATCTCTCCAGCCCCGACAGTTCTTTTTCTCGGGAAGTGAAAGGCGTGGGCCCCGGCACGGGGATGTCAGAGCTCAGGTCTCGGCCGGACGTGCCGGGTCCCTCTCGGAGGGGCAGGGAAGAGCCAAACCTTTGTTTTTAAGCCCGTGACGGCGTCTGTCCCCGCAGCACAGCAGGCGGGCAGGGCACGGGGGCGTTACCTGTGAGGTCTCTCGGGGCCTCCCGCCGAGCCGCCGCGGCTCGCACCCAGGACACCGAGTCGCCCACCAGCCCGGGGAGGGCGGTCAGGTTCTCTAGGTGGGACACGCGCATTTTGAGCGGCGGCAGTGCCGGCCCAACCAAGACGCCCTCACTGGTGTCGGCGGACATGAGCCCGGCAGAGGGCAGGCCCTGGCCACCGCCCAGCGCCAGGATCAGCTGTGGGACCCCGTCGGCGGCCCGGCTCCCGGCCGCCCGCGACAGATGGGCCCGCACCGCGCTCTCCACGCCGTCGGGGGCCGGGCCGCGGCCCCCCGTGTAGGACAGGTTGGAGAGGTGGGACAGGACTTCTTGCGGGGAGCGGTAGGTGTTCAACAGGAACTCGGTTTGGGGGTTGCCGTCGAACTGGACCAGGGCAAAGCGGAAGTCCTGCGGGCCCGCGGCCAAGGCCCGCACCACGTCACAGAGAAACTCGCGGACCAGCCGGAAGTGCTCCTTCCCCACGCTCCAGGCCGGATCCACCAGGAAAACTACATCGGCCGCCGCGCCGCTGCCCGCAGCTTCAAAGAGAGACGACGGTTTCAGGCTCTCCGGCTCCGGCCTCCCCCGCCACACCCTGGACTTCTCTGGCCCCACCTGCGTCCAGGTGCACGGACGGACTTACCTGGCGGGCGGGAGCATGGCGCGTGGCCCCACCCGGGCATCAGGCGGCTCCCATAGGACCGAGAACTCATTCCCGGAGTCCTTCGACCCAAACATGCCCCTTAGTCACCCTCAGCACACCCAAGCCCACCTGCTCGGACCCAGAGTCCGTCGGCCCGAATCACAGCCGTCTTGTCAGAAACTCACCCTGAGCTCAGGGCTGAGTGGCAGAACCCCGAGGACCCTTGACCTGAGGCCAAGATGTTGCTCCCAACTCTGGTGGGAGAAAAAGCTCCCCTGTGCCCATCTCTCAGAAGCGGGGACCCTCTGGGATGTGACCGCTGTCCCTCAGTGCGCCTGGCCGGGCCCAGGCTGACTGTCTGCTCAGAGACCCCCAGACACACACCCCCAGAGGCAAGATCCCCATGCCTCTCGTCTGAAAGCTGCAGAGAAGCGTCTGCTCACCAGGCAGGAAGCAGGAGGCGGGTCTTGCTCTGACGCGCAAGGCAGGCTCACTGCCCACGCCCGGCCAGCACTGGCCAGTGGGCCTTCCAGAACCTCCCAGAGAGCCCGGGATGGACTCTATAAAGGTCCATGGTCCCGCAACTCTGTCACCCGGATACGCGTCCCCCTGCGCCTGGGTAGTGGGGCTGCCCTGAGCTGGGACCCCCGTTCCGCGGTGCCTGCAGGCCCTGCCCTGCGTCAGGCCCCCAGAGAGCCCTGGGGAGGATGAAACATTTTCAGCTCAAATGTTCCGCTCGCGCAACTGTCCAGACAAGCCCCCCAGGCGTCCACACAGTCACGGGGACCAACACGCCTCCCACAGCCCGGGACCGGGCAGAGCAGAGCCCGCCAACGGCTCCTTCTTACCTGCTGGCCCCTGCTGGGCCCGCACGGGGGGGACGCCCGCGAGGAAGAGGCAGAGCAGGGCCGCGGCCGGCCAGCACCGCTGACACCTCATGGCTGCAGCTCGGAGGGAAGGGACCTGGGGAGAGAAGCAGGCAGAGCCGTCAGCGCTGGGGTGGTCCAACCCCCACTGGGGCCACCGCACCCCCTGCCCCACCCCCGTGCCCGCCCGGGACGGGACTCCAGGGCCCTGAGCCCCTGTTTCCTCCCCAGCAACGTGGGAGCAAAATAGGAAGAGTCTCTCTTGCCAGCCTCAGCCCCAGGAGCTCAGAGCCTCGTGGAAACTGTCAGGAAGAAAATCGAACGAGCGACTCGGAGCCCGCGGCGAGCAGAGGGCGGAGCTGGACTCAGACGGGCTGAGGCCGCGGGGGCAGGAGAGAGCCCGAGAGACGCCCCTGGACGGAAGCCGACGGGGAGATCGCACAGACTCGGAGACAAAAACCGGGAACCCACACAGAAAAGACACGGGTTGGATCGAACCGTCACAGCCATCAAAGGTCCTCACGTAAAGCCTGGACTATAGGCCAAGAATAAAGCCCAAGAGGGCCGCTCGCTGCCACTGGGCTCCGTAGGGACTCCAAAGTCGCTAGCACATCGCAGGTCATGAAGAAGAGAGGGGGCTCGCGCAAGGAAACGCCCGCGAAGGAGGCAGTGTCGGAGAGGGGGGATGCCGCAGACCCCGCGCCAAGGAAGCCTCACATCCGCCCAGACGCCCCCTGGGACCCAGCAACAAAATAGTCTGATTCTGGGTTTGGTTTGGGGCCACCCCGGCAGGCACGGGGCTTACTCGGCTCGGCCACCCTCCTGCCGGGGCACCAGTCCTGGTGGGCTCAGGGGACCGGAGGGGGCTCAGGGATCGAACCCGGCTTGGCCACGGGCAAGGCAAGCGTCTGACTCCTGTACCAGGTCTCTGACCCCCGAAACAATCTGACTTTAAGACGACTGGTCGACTCTAGAGGGCTCGGCTAAGGCATCGCTGCAGAAATGAAAAGTGTTTTTCTCCAAAGACACAGAGGTGGAAAGCCGGCCTGTGGGAGACACTGAACGGCTTCATCTCAGAAACGGGGACAGAGCCAACGTGCAGTTACCCGCCCCACCCAGGGAGATGGCCACAGTCCCCGGGACAGGACATGACGGGCTGAGCAGAGGAGAGGACGCAGAGAAATCAAACTGCTGTGGGCTGTTGGGGGGTCCACAGTGGAGCGAGGCAGCCCCGCTGACTACCAGGGGGCCCGGCTGCCACGTAACTCAGTAATGCCACCAGGGTACGTATCCCTAGTAACGGATATTGGGGCCGGGAAGGGAGACTGCAGCCCTGGGGGCCACCACATAAATATCCATCTTCCGTGGACAGCAGAAGTGTCCGCTCTCTGGCTGAAGAGCGTGGGGTGTGCCCAGCGGTGTGTCCGCATTAGGGCACGTGTCCAGCCTTGAGGAAGAATCCTGACATGTTCCAGCACACGGGTGAACTTTCTGGCCCACGGTGAGCCACCTAAGACAGCTCATTGGGCCGGAGTGATAGCACAGCTGGTAGGGCATTTGTCTTGCATGCGGCCAACTCAGGTTCGATCCCCAGCATCCCATATGGTCCCCCAAGCACCGCCTGGAGTAATTCCTGAGTGCAGAGCCAGGAGTAACCCCTGAGCATTGCTGAGTGTGACCCAAAAAGGAAAAAAAAAGACAGTTCACAAGTACCGCGGTGTCCCCTTATTCACGGAACCCAGAGTGGCCGGCCATCAGGGATGGACATAGAATGATGCTGATGGTCGCAGCACTGCCCAGTGGAACCAGAAGATGGCCCGTTTCTGAGGGGAGTTCGGTCGCTGCTCAGTGCTGTGTCCTACTGGCCCCAAGAAAGGAACAGGAGATGCCGCCTCCCGTGGCTGAGGGTCTGGCCACTATCTCGTCGGGAGCACCGTGGATTAGTAGGAATGATCAGAGGTATCACCTTCAGAGGGGCCGGCTGAACGTGAGGGCGTTTAAGAGCTCCAAGGGGAAACTGAGGCAGCTGAGGCTTTTGGAGCACGCGTAAGCTTTTATGTGGCACACATTTGGCGCCTGTTCCAGAGTCCTCCCGTTGTTCATCGATTTGCTCGAGTGGGCCCAGTAACGTCTCCATTGTGAGACTTCTTGTTACTGTGTTTGGCATATCGAATAAGTCACGGGGAGCTTGCCAGGCTCTGCCGTGCGGGCGAGATACTCTCGGTAGCTTGCCAGGCTCTCCAAGAGGGGCGGAGGAATCGAACTCGGGTCGCCCATGTTGGCTGCGTGCAAGGCAAACGCCCTACCACTGTGCTATTGCTCCAGCCCGTTCCAGAGTAACATTCAGAAAAGAGAAACACCGGCAGCGAACACGGCGGCAGGAGAGTGTCCAGAGAACACCAGATGCTCCCCACACGGTCCTGCCCTGTGCTGGACCCTGACTCGACAGATGGACATTCCCTGAGGCTCTCATTTGCTGTTAAATCTGTTCTATGTGACCGTGCCCAGGAGAACCCGGACACCACAGGAAATTATGTCCATTTCAATTAATAAAAGATGCCAAGCCGTCCCCATGGACACCCAGGCTGGCCCCAGAGACAGAGAGGAGAGGAGAGATGTTTGTGGGGATCAGGCGGGAAGGACACGGTCACCCCTTCTCCCGGCCCTGCGGCTGCCCCAGCTACAGCCGGGAAGCTGCCCAGGTGGTCTGCCCCGCACCCAGAGCCCCAGGGCCCCCCAGGACCCCCAAGGCCCCAAAGGATTTGACTCAGAGTTGGAAGGGGAAACTGGAACCACCCCCACCCACAGGACCAGCCTCAGCTGCTCCTCCGTCCCCGGGCTGGGGGTGCTCCTTCAGTCAGCTCGGCCGCCAGGGACCCCGCGACTCTCCGCTCAGCGGGCCTCACCCTGACAGGGTCGGAGCTGCCTTTCCTGGGGGACCTTCCCACCACTGGGTGCCTCCCCCTTAGACGAAAGCTCTGTTCATTCATCTCCACAGACCCCCCCCCCCCCCGCCCCAGAGCGATTCTTCGAGCGCGAGAAATGAGTTTCCGAGAAGTCTGCTCGAAGGCGCCTTCAGCTCCACGCCCGGAAACCTGGTTTACAAAGACCCCCGCACACGAGGAATCACTTCCAAGCAAGGCCAGACCTTCAGCGCGGCCACGCTGGCGTCCTCGGCCTGCGTCCCCCGCTCTGCGCTGCTCCCCGACGGTGCTCACTCCCCCGGGGCCCTTGACAGCGGGAGCTGAGCCAGCACTTGGGCTCAAGAGCCCCCCGCCCCCCACAAGGCGCCCCCGGCTGTCTGGCTGTGCCCCACCCGCTCCTTTGTCTCGTGTCTGTCTGAGCCTTGAGAAAGGGCCGCTGCCACCCGGGGAGGAGGCTGGGACCGTCGGGTCCTGCGGGGCGGGCATGGCTGTGGCCGCGTGCCGCTGGCGTCCAGCTCCGGCTCCTCACGCCACGCCAGCCCTGCTGGGCAGAGGCTCCCCAGGCCTGGACGCAGCTGCCCAGAGCCGGTGCCTCTGGTCAAGACTCGGCTTGGCCCCTCATCTCCCGCTGGCCCCTGGCTGGACCTGGACCAGCTCTGCTCCTGGCCAGCTGGTCAGCCAAGGAACGAGATGCCTTTGCAGCCCTCTGGGCCAGGGGGAGCGGCTGCAGCAATGTCTCAGCCGAACACCCGCCACGCCTGGCAGCCCGACACCCCCAGCTCCTGATTCGGAGCCTGTTTCCCCACCAGGGCAGCCCAGAAGGCCTCGAAGGAACGGCCCAGCCCTTCGGAAACCGAATTCGACCTCCTGGAGCTGGAGGTCGGAGCCGATGGGTAGAGAAGTTTCATCTCCGCTGGGCCGGCCGCAGCCGGGCGCCGCCTCCCAGGCACTCGGACCCTCCCTCCTCCTTACGCCAAGCAGCCGGGCGCAGCTGGGCTCAGCCCCGGGTCCCACTGGCTTCCGGCCAGCCCCGGGTGCGGGAGTGGGGCAGGGGGCTGGCCAGCACTCTGGTGCTTCCTTCTTGGCCATGACGCCGGGGAAACGGCCCTCCACGGCACATCTTGCAGCGATTGTGCTGGGACCCTGAGCGGCTGGAACGAGTCCCGATCCTTAAGGGGAAGTTCAGCATTTGCCTTTGTTTTTTTGGCATCTGGATGATGATCAAATCCAGAAGCAATTTATTTAAAAGTGAGACTTTCTAAAAAAAAAAAAAAAGTCCACTGAATCATGGGATCTCGTACTGCCTGTATGGGACTGGGCACTCAGCGCCCAGACACCGCAGGAAGTGGGTCACACTGCTTGCTCCCGCATCTGCTGCCCAGTCCTGCTGGTGCTGGGCTTCCTGCTCCCCCAGAGACAAATGCACACACACACACACACATCCATGCACAGGCATACACATGCATGCACACAGACATGCATGCACATGTACACGCGCACACACACACTCGACACACATGCACGCACAGACATGCACAAACATGCACACGTGTACACACGTATGCACACAGACATGCCCACACATGCATCCACACATGCACCCACACGCACACCCACACGCCACACAAGAACACACGCATGCACGCAGACATGCACACATGCACTCACACAGTCACACAGCACCTCAGCGCACCTGGCGAGCTCACTGGAGCTCTGGTGGGGACAGGGCGGGAGGTGGGGGGCGCCCTGGGCCGCCGAATCGACTGATGAAGATTCCAGAAAGAAGAGCCAGTTTCCTGGAATGGTTTCCCGCGAGGCCTGAGTCATCCCCAGCTGCTGTTCAGATTTTCACTTTGGAATGGAATCGGCCCACGAGTTCTCCCTCCCGCGCCAGCTCCCCGGGCCGGGGCCCCGCGAAGGAGCGCAGAACTCCTCCCGCGTCCTCCCGCGGTGCTCCCCCGCGTCCCCGCGGCTTCTCCGTGTTTCCCGCCCCGGGAACCTTGGGCGGCCGGACAGCAGAGCACTGAGCCTCGGGGCGCTTGGCGGAACTCCGCGTCTGTCTCTCCCTCGCTCCTTTCTCCCTCCAGATTCTTTAGACGTTCGCCTGGTTCAGTGACCCTGAAACAGGCCCCTCCGCAGAGGCCGGCGAGGGGAGGCCCTTCCTGCACAAGACCCTCGGCTCGGCCCTCACACGCCCACCCGCTCGCCGAGATCCGGGCCCCAGACACGCACTCTCTCCCAGGGACACACCCGCTCACTCTTGCACACAGCGAAGCGAGCACACACACCTGCAGACACTCACCCATCACCCACTCTCGTGCTGCCACAGTCTCCTCACGCTCACGCCCAGCACATCCGCAGCTCACGTACACTCACACTCACACTCACACACGCGCACTCACATAACACTCAGTCACACGTACGACACACGACACCCAGGCTCACACGCTCATTCACATATGGTCACACACGTGCCCTCACATGCTCACACACGCACACTCACACTCTCACTCACTCACACGCTCACACATGCACACTCAGGCGCTCACTCACGTGCACACCCACATACTCACACACTCCCCCGCGCTCACACCTCACACACTTGCACACACATGCTCTCACGTTCACATTCACAGCAGCACACACGTACTCCCATGCTCACATTCATATGCACACACATGCACACTCGCACACTCACACTCTCACATGTTCACACACACATGCACTCACGTGCTCCCACACATGCACACCGACAGGCTCACTCACACACTCACACACTCACCCACTCACACACACTGACATACACTCACAGGCTCACACACTCCACACACACACTCACACTCACACACTCACACATTGCACTCACTCATTCACACAGACACACACTCACCTGCTCACACACAGACACGCACTTACAGGCTCACACACGAAAACACACACATGCATACTGACATGCTCACTCACGCTCAGCTACCCACAGGTTCACACACAGACACACACCCACTCACACAAGACACACACTCACAGGCCCGCACACTCCACATGTAGGACTCGGGATGCCCCTGGGGCTGTCGAGGTGCCCCTTGTGCCATCAGAGCCGCGGGCAGAGCGGAGAAGCCAAGGCCGGGCGGGCCTTTCCCCCAGAGGCAGCGTGGCCGTCCCTGTCACCCCAGCCCCAGGCCCTCAGGTGCGAGGCTGTGACCCGTTGGACAGCGTTCCGATTGCGGAGACCCGGCCAGCACCCATGGGGGTCCGAGAGTGGGGGTCCCCCCAGGAGGATTGTCCATCTGCCCCCCCCCCCCAGGACAGCACAGTGAAGGGCGGAGGGTGGACGTGGGCTGGAGCTCCCCCGGGTGCGGCCACCAGAACCCGCTTCCTGTCCGAAGGCCACGGCTGTGCCGGGCGGCCCTGCCCTGCTGAGGCCATTGTGAACGTGGGCAGCACGCGGGGGGCTGACCCTCCCCCAGCCCGGACGTGCTTCCTGCAGAGCTCGGGGGATCAGGGGCTTCACCGTCTCACCTCCAGACTCAGGCCTGGCAGCCGAGGAGAACAAAGCCTCAGCCCGCACTCATGGTCACGGTCTCCGGGCGAAGAGCGCGTGGACCGTCTCTCGGCACCCCCACACTGCCCTCCCGCTATGGGCGAACCCACGGCCACTGGGAGCCCAACCACGCGGTGCGAGGGGGGAGGCGGCCCCTGGAGGCTGCCAGGCAGCCACGCCCTCGGACGCAGGAAGCTGAGTCCCCACTCTTGGGAGACGGAGACACAGACACAGACACGGGCGCGGGGGCGTGGGTTTAGCACAGCATCGAGAAAGGGGGCTCCGTAGAGGCCCCTGTGTGTTTTGGGACTCAGGGTCTCGGGGCGCAGGTCAGGGTTAGCTAAGCCGCAGAAGTTCAGCCACCACCCCCCCAGACGGACACGGGGGCTGCGGGACACGCTTCCAGGGGCTTCGGGTTCAGTCCCCGATCGCAGTGCTCTAAGGCTTGGACAGGAGCCGCCGGACACTGGGGCAGCCGAGAGGGCGCTGGCCCTGCACAAGGCAGCCTATGCCGGCCCCACATGGTTCCCAGGACCACCAGGAGTGACCCCTGAGCACAGAGCCAGGAGCCAGGCTGAGCAGGGCGGGCCGGCCACTCGTTGCCCGGCTCTTTCCCACCTCAGGCTGAGGGCCGGGCTCTGTCCTGCCAGGGCCACTAGGGCCCCTCTCCAGGGGCCGTGGCCCCACAGAGACTCGGGGTTGGGGGCTCTCCCCGGCTTCTGGGCAGACCCCCATGTCCGTCCTCACCCCCTCCAAGAGAGAAGAGCTCCTCCGGGCCCCCAGAGGGACTGGGAACGAGACTGTCTCAGAGGGAAATATTCATGTGAAATCCTGGCTCGGCTCTGGGCCCAGAGACCAGCCCCGCGGTTCCGAGAAGCCGGAACCTACCCGAGGAATTTCACATCTGTGGGCAGCGGCCGGCCACGCGGACGCTAAGGAGACACACGCCTGCAGGCCAGCACCCTGGCAGGAGCCCCCAAGACAGGGCCCAGTCACGGGGGAGGCGGGACGAGAAACCCCGAGAGCAGGGCCCGGGGCAGGCGGGGTCCCCGTGGGGGACCACACACACATGCACACACACTGTGCACCTATGGGCATGTGTGCTCATGCGTGTGCATGTGTGTGCATGCGAGCACGTGCGTGGGTGTCTGCCATTCTAGAAGCTTCCCCAGCCCCCTCCCAAAGGTGCGGGGATCATAGACTGCAAGCCCAGGACACACACGCACGCCTCAGCCAGGGCCGCGCCCACGGCCTCGCGCCAGCCCAGGACACAGCGGAGCCCTGCAGCGTGAGTGGAAAGAGCCGCCCGCGGCCAGGCTGGGCTCACTCCTTTCACTCTGCCCTCGTCCCCTGCACCAACCTTCCGAGGAGCCGGACCCCCACACCACCCCACCCCCACCCGGCCCGGGGCCCAGGGAGGCTGCCAGTGCCAGGTCCGGGCAGCGCCCCCCCCTCCCCCAGCTCCTGGCCCGACCCTCCTGACTTCGGACACAGCCCTGGGGAGCATCAGCCAGCGCCCAACGCTGCTGACCGGCCCTGTTGGGTTGGGCCAGGCCAAGAGCCTGTCCAGCGGTCAGCTGGAAAGTGGGGGGGGGGGGGGGCTGAGCCTGCTGTCCGCCTCCCGCGGGGTCAGAAACCCCCCACGGCCCCTAATATCTCGGGGCCTGATCCTGCATCTTCCAAACCTGGACCCCCTTGGGCACCCCCAGCAGGAACCCCCCGTGGTCTCTGGCCAGCAAAGACCCAGCAGCCGCGTGCCCGACAGCCCACCTGGCAGTGTCATAGGGTCACAGCACGGGGGGCTGCACAAAGGCTCTCAGGCTTGACCGTGCAAAGCGCTGAGACCCCCGGGCGTGGGGTGCCCGTCACAGTGACCACCTGCCCACGGCCTGCTCTGAGCATGGCCAGCTCCGGGCTGGGGCACGTGGGCTCCACTCCCCTGCCCTCGGGGTGCAGGGCCCCTTGCTGGGCCCGCAGTGGGTCCCCAGCCCCGCCAGGCGCCTTCTGAGGCAGCGGCTCCTTGAACCCGGCCCCGGCAGGCTGGCGTCTCTCTGCCAACACTTTCCACTCGGCGGGAGCGAAGACCCAAGCCCCGCCCTGTGCTCCTCGCGTCCACCCTGCCCACAGGAGAGCCCTGGCACCGGGGATCCTGCCCTGCCCACCACCGGGCACCCGCCCCAGCCTTCTGCCCTCTGCCCCTGGGACTCCTTGGGGCCACTCCCGGAGACTAAGACTCTGTGGAGACTTGGGGGGCCCGGACGGCGAGGCCAGCACACCCCGAGAGCAGACGTGCTGCCTCCAGCCCCAGGACCCCGGCAGCAGGCGCCAGGCCGGGGCCAGCGGCTCTCTGCTCTGGGGTCACTCCCAAGCCCTCGGCAAAGGCCCTTGTGCAAACAAAGCAGGTCCCCCGGGAGCAGTTTGGCAGGAGACAAGCCCCTCCGCGCCCAGCCGCTGGGGGAACATCGAGGGGGCGAGAGCCGTGGCAGAACGGAGACCCGCGTCCCTCGGGGACCCCGGCTGGCACAGGACCAGACACGGAGAAGCAGACAGAGGGGCGCGCTCAGGGCCCGACCCGGGGCCCTCCGACAGCCCCACCAGCCAACCCCGCGGTCTCAGGAAGGCGCTTACCCCAGGCAGAGCACAGTGAGGGGCGTGGGTCCCCGTGTCTGTCCCTGTCGCCTTAGGCTCAGGCCGAGCGCATGGTCCCGTCTGTCTGTCCGTCTGTCTGTCTGCGGGGGGGCGCTCGGCTCCGACGTGCTCTCGGAGGCTGGCCGCGGGGAACTGAGCCGCCTTTGCAGGGAGAGCGCGCTCCTCACTCCTCGCTGGACAGCGTCCAGGGGTCCCGGCAGGCGCCTCCAGCCCCGCCCCCGCCCGCCCTCCCCGCTGCGGGGTTGACCCAAACCAGAAGGAGAGGCAGAGCCCCCGCCGCCCCCTGCTGACGACACAGCCTCGGCCCTTGCCTTGCGTGTGGGCTGCAGACCCTGTGCTGGGGAGGAAGGCAAGCCGCCCTCCTCCTCTCCCTCCTCCCCTTCCTCCTCCCCTTCCTCCTCCCCCTCCTCCTCCTCCTCCTCCTCCGTCACCTTTGGGGCTGGGCCTACCGCAACAGAATGAATTTTGGAATTTTTTTGTGGGTCTCCATAGTTCCCTGCAGTGTTTTCCAACATTCTCTGGAGGGGAACAGGAAATGCATCCCCCCCTCACCACGCCCTCCTCGCCGCCTGGAAGCTTCTGGAGACTTCTCACCGCCCCCCCTACCCGACCCACACGGCCACGGCAACCCCCACTCTGCAGTGAGCTCATGGCCGCGCCTCCATCTTCAGCCTGTGGGTGCCGGCAGGCATGAGGCTGTCCATCCGTCCGTCCGTCTGTCAGTCCAGGCAGCTCCGGGCAGCAGCCTGTGGGGCCCCAAGCTAGGTGCCCAGCCTGTCGGGTGAGGTGCTGGCTCATTGTACAGATGAGAAGAGCCCCAGAGGGGGCAGAACACGCCCTTCCAGACGCCCCGACCCTGTCCAGCTCTGTCCCCACGCGGCCCCCCCGCATCAGGTCGCCGCAGCATCGGGAGACCTCGGGGCTGGCGGTCCCCCAAGTCCCCTCCAAGCAGAACTGGAGCGGGGGGCACGGGGCGGGGGTGGGGGCTGGGCTCCCACCTCCTGGCCACCAGGGGAGGCCCAGGGCCGTGGCACCCTGGGGTCCGCGGGCTGGAGCCCACGGGTGAGGGGCAGCCTGCACCCGGATCCCTGCGGGTCTCCCTTGAGCATGACCCCCACCCGACACTGCACTGAGGAAGCACCCTGTGGGGTCCGGGATCCCAGTGCCCCGAGGCAGGGCTGTGTACTGCTGGGAAGGGATGGGAGGAGCAGAGACCCCAGTCCTCGGGACCAGACCCCAGACCCGCCCTGGGATCAGCAGCCCTGTGGAAAGTTCTGGAGAGTTCCAGAAACTGGTGGGAAAGGTGGGGGCCACCCACGTCCTCCTGGTGACCCTCAGGTCCATCCCCGGCTGGACGTGGTGCCCCGACACCGTCTGACGCCTGTGGGGGCAGGTGTCCCCCTCATGCCCATGGTGCTGGCTCGGGCTGGGCCAGCCCCTCCTCCTGATGGCCCAGGGTTGGCCCCTCCCCCGCCCCTGCCGACCCCACCCCCTCTGGAGAACCCCACGGGCCGGAGGCTGCAGGCTCGAGTGTCCAGCAGCCCTCCGGAGGCCAGTGGGAGTCACAGGGCCCCCGGCCAGTCGGGCTCCCCAGCCCACTCCAGGCCCCACCTGCCCCCTAATCCCCACCTGCCCCCTAATCCCCACCTGCAACCTGCAGCTCCCAGCAAACGCCCACACAAAGCCCCTCCCCGTGCCTGCCCCCACTGTGCTCGGGCAGCAGCTGCTGACAGTCCATCGGCGAGGAGAGCATGGGGGGAGATCGCCTGTGGCCACTCTTAGGGGCCTGGGGGCGGGGATGACGCTCTGGGCAGCCCTTCACCCAGCCTCTGGGTAACCCCTTCCCGTTTCCTGGAAAGCCTCGTCCACTTGCCCGCAACCCTGCCCACACCCCTGCCCTCACCCCTGCGCACACCTCTGCCCATACCCCTACCCTCACCCCTGCCCACACCCCTGCCCACACCCCTGCCCACACCCCTGCCTGCACCCCTGTCCAGCCCCCTGCCTGGACCTTTGCCTGCACCCCTGCCTGGCTCCCAGTCCACACCCCTGCCCACACTCCTACCCGCACAGCTACCACACCCCTACCCACACCCCTACCTACAACCCCTGCCCACAACCCCTGCTCACACCCCTGTCCGCACCCCTGTCTGCACCGCGGCCCACACCCCTGCCCACACCCCCCCCGCGCCCCTGCCCACACCCCTGCCTGACCCCAGAGCAGCACTCCCGCATGGATGAGCAGGACAGGCTGCTGTCCAGGTGTGGGTGAGCCTCTGTCCCATTGCCCCGCGCCCCAGCCCCCGTGGGGTCAGTGCATGAGTCTTGGGTTTTGGAGCACCAGCGAGGGCGGGAGGTCCTGAACGTGCCGAGACCAGAGTCAGCTGGAGACCGGGAGCTCCCACCTGGCCCAGCCAGGAGCAGCCCCCTGAGCCCCGAGCCGGGACGACGCCCCGACAGCCTGGTGTGGCCCCAAATACCCTCCCCCAAAATCAAAAGAATTAAAAAATAAAAATCAATCGCATGAAGAACCCGGGTTTATCCGCAGGACTCGCCCAGGGCTGGCGAGGGGGTAGGGGGTGGTGTGAGGAGCCTGGTCCGACAGACCCCGCCCCGCCCCACCCAGGCCCCTCTGACGTGCTCCATGGGTCCAGAGGCTGCGTCTCCCCCTCGGGGCTTCCCACAGACACGCGTGACGCTGCGTGACGTGGGTGCAGAGACCCTCCGAGCCTCTGGACACTCGCCCCCCCCTCACCCCGCCCCGCTCTCTGCAGAGAATGCCGGTGAGGAGATCTCTGTTCACCTCGAACCAGAAGTCGGGGCGCAAAGACGCCCCCCCCCCCCGCCATTGGGGTGATGAGAAAACCTCACACTCAGAAGCCATCTGCCGGGGGAGCGGACTAGGAAAATTAACGTAAACGGCCGGTTTAAAAATACAGCGTTCTTCCCAGAATTCTGTGAGCTATAAACCACGCTCAGCCGATTAATTTTAAGGCTGTCAAACGACCCGCGAGAAGGGCCAAGAAGCCTGTTGGCAGCTGTCTGGAATTCAGGCATCTGGGCGAGGGGTGCTGGCTTTCAGAATGAGCCGACTACCGGGCTCCAGCTGGGGCCTTTTTTCGGCTGCTTTGAAATCTAAATTTCCGCTGGCAAGGGGTGGGCGCTGGGTCCTCTTTCTAACGGTCTCAGCCTGGGATGGGCTTTCTCGCAGCAGCACGTCCGACGGCTCCGCCTGTGGCGTCCAGGCCGTCTCACGTCCTTGGTCCCTTCAGCCCCACTGAGGCAGGAGCGGGTGTCTGAGGCCAGGCTCCCCCAGGCCCGGGCAGGCTAGGAGAGGACGCGTCCCCCCAGCGGACACTTGCTCTGGGAACAGCCGAAGGCCACTGAGGCCCCAGTTCTCCTGTGAGACTTGGGGCAACGGGGCTGCTGGGGTGTCTGCCTGGGGGACACCCCCCCCAGAGAATCTGGAGAGTAGCTGGCTTCATGGGCAATAAAGTCAAAGGAATGCAACTCCCAGCCCCAGTGCTGAGAGCAGAGCCCCCAGGGAGAGACCCCCTGGCACCCACGCCAGGAGGAGGGTCAGAAGTGCCGCCACCACTGGGGGCTGGAGCAATAGCACAGCGGGGAGGGCGTTTGCCTTGCATGCAGCCGACCCGGGTTCGATCCCCAGCATCCCATATGGTCCCCCGAGCACCGCCAGGGGTAATTCCTGAGCACAGAGCCAGGAGGAACCTCTGAGCATTGCCGGGTGTGACCCAAAAAGCGAAAAAAAAAAAAAGTGCCGCTACCAAGGGCGTCCCCACCTTGGCTCCCAGCTGGACATGTGCAGCTGGGTACAGGCTCTGTCCGTGCTTCCTGGGCATTTGGGGAGGGTCAGTACGAAATAGCTGGATGATGAGGTCGGGGGAGGTGTTGCCCTTCAGATGGGAGACAGAGAATCTCAGGGTCCCCAGCCCCCGGCTAGAGGAGTCACGTCTGTAAATGCAGCCGCTGTGAGTGGCACTCGGGCATCTGGGCACTTGGTGGTGCAGGAGAACCTTCCTCCACGGTAGCTAACCACGCGCTCTGCACAGGGGTTTCCAGGGCGGCGCGGGCGTTCCCCCAGCTGAGGCGCAGGGACCGGCATTTCACCTGCTGAGGCTTTCTGGCCCACGGGGAGCGTCTCCAACTGGGTGCAGAACCTCAGCTCACGAGGATCTGTCTCGGGTGAGTCCTGATGCCGCCACTCTGCAGGAGTTCATGTATTTAAGACCAGCCCTCTGGGTCCCTCCCGACTGGGAGACGGCACTGTCCATGCGGAAGTTCTCATCCTTGGGGGCTAGAACTGTCCCGAATCCTGCCGGACCCGGCATCCTGCCACTGAGCTGAACGTTGGATGTGGGGCGTCTGCGGTCCAGAGGAAATTCTGGTGAGGCAAACTCAGGGCAGTGAGGACCACATGGGGGTCACGGGCGGGGGACTGGCCATCCCAACCGAGACTAGGGGTTGGTTTCCAGCGGAGCCAGGAAGAACTCCAGTTTCAGTGTGAATTAAACGGTGGGTCCTATTTTAAATTATTTCAGGGAGCCGAGCACTGCTCCCGCCTCAGTCACCTGAGTCACCCCAATTTTGCACAAGCCCTCCCTGGCTGGCCGTGAAGGGTCCAGAGCACCCACTCCACTCCCGTCTGGCAAGACTGACCGACCACTCGGAGGTCCAGCTGTTGCCGTGAGCTTCCATGGAAACGGTCGAGGGCTTCGTGCCCGGCTGATTTGGAAGCTGAGTCTCGAGCATGGAAGGGCAGGACGGACCTGGCTGCCTGTCCCGGCCAGGAGGGGCCGCACGGCCGGGTGGGCCGCAAGCAGATGTGGGGACAGTCTCCCCTCATGCTGCCGCTCTTGGCTCCGGGCAGGGGAGTTTGCAAAGGCCAGCGCAGGAGAGGCCGCCCGGGCGCACACAGAGAATCGCGTCCCACGTCGGGGCCCCGTGATGGGCTCCTCCTTCCTTTCAGATGCTTCACCGTGCCGAGTGCCCAGTGCTGGGGCAGGCAGGGCAGGGCTGCCCCGCGGGGAACCTGAGGGGGCCTGAGAGCACTGTGGGTGGGAGAACCACGCCAGGCAGGGACTGGCCACATGGGAGCATTGCAAGCCTGAATGTTATTGGGCAGGGGAAGGGAGGGAGAAAAACAGGCTACAAAGATGTGATCGTCAGGGTCTGAGCAGGAGGGGCTCCTCGGGGTGGACACAGAGTCGTTGAGCGTGGCTGGGTGGCTGAGTGGACGCAGCTGGCCCTCTCTGTGCGACTCTGCCATGTTCAGGCTTGTGTCACTGGAGCTGGAGGTTTGGGCTCAGGGTGCGATGACGGGAACCGAAGCGGCTGATCATTGCTGCTCCGCCACCCCACGGGGACAGAGAGAGGCTAGTGAAACCTGGGCCCCTAGCCATTGGCTTAGGCTGAAACTGAGAGAATCCAGGGCCTTGGGGGCCACACCCAGCTGTGCTCAGGGATTCTTCCTGGTGGGGCTCAGGGAACCACCCGGGTGCCAGGGACTGGGCATCACACCTGTCACACTCTCTCCCCGGCCCTGCTTAAGGTTTGACGCCATTTAACTGTGTCAGGAGTGATTCTCAGGGGGTAGAAAGCAGCAAGGCTGCCTGTGGCCCCAGACAGGCAGGCGCGTGGTGCTGGGCTGAGCCTGGGCCCCAGGGAGCTGGGAGAGCAATCTGTGCCCAAGAATGTCTGGGGCGGGCGGGTGGGCAAGGAGCAAAACTGCGGGGGACTGTGGACGTGGCGGGGCAGATGAGCACCATGGAGGGAGTCCCTGGGCCGCTCACAATCCCTTCTCGCAGGCAAAGTGACTCAAGGAACAAATTCGGGGACAGAATCATTGGTGCATGAGAATGAGATGAAAGCGACAGAGAAAGACAGGTGGGGTGAATTTGGGGAAGGAGAAGGGGCGACGAGTGCAGGGCTCTTGCCTCCAGCCAGACAAGGGTGGGCATGAGAGCGCCAGCCCTTGCCCCGGTGTGGACCCCCAGACACGTGGCGGCACCAGAGAGCAGGGTGTCTGCTGATACCGGGCGCCCGCATGGTGGAGCCCACACCCTGTTTACAGAGCCCTGTGGGGTGGGAGAGCCTGGTGGCTTCTGAGTTGCCAGGGGCTGCAGGAGCATGGCTGGCCCTGGGGCTGGCGGTCATGGCAGAGACGGAGCCCAGTGCTAGAGCTTGGTGGCAGCGGGGATGGAGAATGGCAGAGAGGGTCGCTGTCCTCCCTGACGGGACGGGTCGGGGGCAGGACGGCGGTTAGGATCTGAGGGAGGCTCTAGAAACACCAGCCTGAGACGTAGGTCGGCGCCCAGAGGCAGCTGTGACTTAAAGTCACTGAAGGAACTTTGCAGAGATCGAGATGGGGTTTGTGTAAGAGTCTCAGGGGGAGTCTGAGGGGAGGGGAGGGGGGTCTGGGGAAAGGTACCAAGGCAAGGCACAGTGGCTCTGCCCTGCAGGTGAGTCTGTTTTAAGGTGATGTCACTTGTTGGGCTTCTCCTGAGTGCCATAGGGGTGCTGTCCACTCGCTGCCTTCTCCTCAGTGTCCCTCAGGTGAGTGACAGCTGTTGACTCTCCGCCTTCTCCCCTGCATCCCTCACGTGAGTGACAACTGTCCATTCTCCACCTTCTTTCTCAGCGTCCCTCAGGTGAGTGACAACTGTCCACTCATCGCCTTCTCCTTAGCATCCCTCACATGAATCACTGCTGTCCCCTCACTGCCTTCTCCTCAGTGCCCCTCAGGTGAGTGACAACTGTCCACTCATCACCTTCTCCTCAGCGTCCCTCACGTGAGTGACAGATGTCCACCCACTACCTTCTCCTTAGCATCCCTCAGGTAGTGACAACTGTCTACTCGCCACCTTCTCCTCAGTGTCCCTCAGTGAGTGACAGCTGACCACTCACCGCCTTCTCCTCAGCATCCCTCAGGCGAGTGACAGCTGTCCACTCGCTGCCTTCTCCTCAGCATCCATTTGCCACCTTCTTCCTCAGAGTTCCTCAGGTGAGTGACAACTGTCCACTCACCGCCTTCTCCTCAGTGTCCCTCATGTGAGTGACAGCTGTCCACTTGCCACCTTCTCCTTAGCATCCCTCAGGTGAGTGACAGCTGTCCACTCGCTGCCTTCTCCTCAGCATCCCTCAGGTGAGTGACAGATGTCCACTCATCGCCTTCTCCTCAGCGTCCCTCATGTAAGTGACAGCTGTCCACTCGCCACCTTCTCCTCAGCGTCCCTCATGTGAGTGACAGCTGTCCACTTGCCACCTTCTCCTTAGCGTCCCTCATGTGAGTGACAGCTGTCCACTCGCTGCCTTCTCCACGTTGCCGCTAAGTGAGTGACAGCTGCCCTGAGAGGTCACCTGCATCTACGAGGCAAAAACAAATTGCCCGTGTCTTCTGGGGAACTGCAGGTCCTGGGTTCACCCCATTCCTCCCAGCGGGCAGCCTGTGGCCTCCCAAGGAGGTTCAGAGCCTGGGACTCTCCTGATGCCGTGCCTCTCTGGAGAAAGCGCCCATGGGGGAGGCAGCTGTTCGGCGGGGGCCGAAGGCAGGGTTGCACCAGATCCTTAGAGCCCCTCACGTCGGAAACAGTCATGGACAAACAAGGGAGAAGCCTCCACCTCACCGAGGTTCAGCTTGCCAGCCTGCTCTGTCCCAAGCATGGAGGCGAGAGCGTGAGGCGTGGAGGGGAGAGGCAGGGGGGGTTGCGCCCTCAGGAGGGGAGAGCTGGCTGTGGTGTGGCCCACACCCCAGAGACAGGGGCGGTCTGAGGTGGATGGTGCAGGGCTCATAGGGAGGCTCAGCTCGGGCTCCAGGCCCTGCTGCATGGCGGGGGGCGTCTCCCGCTCTCTGGGACAGCCCTGGCAAGCCCACGCCAAGAACCGGGCGGGGAGGCCACCAGGGAGTGCCAGAGGCCGTTTGGGCCTGGGATTCTGGGAGCAGGTTCGGAACCAACACCCGGGTCAGGATCAACCTGATGGGCCCTGAGAGATGGGAGGTGTGGGGAGGGCCCGCGGGAGAGGTGGCGGAGGGGCTTCCCCTGAGGGGCCAGGGAGGCACAGATGGGACACTCACCCTGCATGGGTTCCTGGGCTCCCTGCTGGCCCAGGTGGCCGCCAGCGGCCAGCCGGGGTGAGGGAGGTCCTGAGGGGGCAGAGTGTCAGACCCTGAGGAGGGGCCACGGGGGAGGGGCCTTAGCAGGGGCTGGGGGGAAGGACTTGGAGGGAGGAAGCTGGAGTATGGGGGCTCCAGGGAAGGAAGGAGTTCGGGGCAGAGCAGGGTCGCGGCTCTCACTGTCAGGAGAGTCGCCCAAACAGCAGTTTCTAGGTATTTCTTCTTCACGGAAGACAGGTTGATGGGGGCCATTATAGCCCCCCAAGGACCAGACCTACCCCCACTGTCAGAGCATTGAGGCCCAGACACTACACTAGCCCACTGCAGGGTGAGTACTGAGGCTAGGTCACTACATCTGCCCATTGCTGGGTGGGTACTGAGACTAGGTCACTGCACCTGCCCACTGCGGGGTGAGTACTGAGGCTCAGTCATTAAAAGTGCTTGGGAGAACATTCTCTCTGGTCTACCAAGAGGGTTGGACAGAGGAGGAGGCTGAGTCCTTGGACGTGCCCAGAGGACTGTGCTGGCCCCATCTTATCCGAGTCGAATGAAGGGGAGGGGACAGAAAGGCAAGCCCAGGAGATGAGGGAAAATTCACTTCCACCCTTGAGCACCCCCAGAAGGAGTGAGGGGGGCTGGCATGGAGGGTCGGGAGCAAGGGGATCCTGACTCCGGTCCACCGCTGTCAACCTCTGAACGAGCATGATGGCACATGTGCTGCCCACACACCTGAGCTGACCCGCCTGCACCATAGTCTTCCTCCCGTGAGCTGTGTGTCCCTGCCAGGACGCATGGGCACCCCAGCTCCAGCTGAAACTGGTTCAGATGTGGTTTCCCCATCCATAGACACAGAGGATTCTTCTGGTTTGGGGACCCCGCCCTGCCGTGCTGGGGGGCTATTCTCGACCCCCTGCTCGGGACGTGTTCCCAAGGATCCGAGGCAGCTCAGACGGTGGCAGGGGCCACGCCCCAGCCTCGAGATGCCAAGCGCACGCTCAGCCCCTGGAAAGGCATTTGATCTCCACAGCCCCTTCCAGTTCCAGCTCTGGGTAGGATTTCACCCTCAGCCCTTTCCCAGAAGAAAACCAGCAACTTTCCCCTTGGAGAGAGTCACGGGAAGACCCGTCGGGCCAGTGCCACCGGGCAGGGCCCGGCGGGACGAGGCCAGGCCAGGGGACCCCGTGAGGCTCCACGCCACAGGCCCAGTCAGCACAGCTTCCGCTGGTTCTCAGGCCCTTTCTCCAGGAGAAGCGAGCATCCAAGCCCTCGAGGAAAACTCCTAAATAAGAAACAGAAACTTAAACAACAAGCAGGAGCTGATGAATCGATGAATTATGGAATCAAAGAAGGATCAGAAGCAAAGCAGGAAGCGGCGAAAACGTTCCTGCAGGAAACGAGGAGCCCCACAGCGGCCGGAGAAGCGGCTTGCACGCAGGAAGGGAGGAGGGAGGCGATTTTCTCCACGAGAAAGCTTACTGAATAAGGAATCTCTCAGAAGTTAAAAATACCCTCGAAGTCTCTTTCAGACGGACAAGTTCTGAACAATCTGACTCATAGACGCAGAGAGTGGATTCGTCGCCGCCTGGGGCTGGGGAGAGGGTCTGGGCGTGATGGCAAGGCGACAGACAAATCGTGTCGGCCGCTTGTCACTGCCACGCTGGTGCCACACGAGGTCCCCAGTTCTCTGGAGCGTCAAAGGCAGAGTCAGGACGGGGTTCCCGAAGCAGTTCCTGCCCACAGGTGCCCCCAGGTTCAACCTCAGAGTCCGGAGAAACGCATGTCTGGCTGAAGGCATGAATCTGAAGGCTGGCGCGATAGCACAGCAGGAAGGGCGTTTGCCTTGCACGCGGATGACCCGGGTTCGATTCCCAGCATCCCATAGGGTCCCCCGAGCACCACCAGGAGTGATTCCTGAGTGCAGAGCCAGGAGCATCCCCTGTGCGTCGCTGGGTGTGACCCAAAAGGAAAAAAATGGGGGGGGGGGAGGTGACTGGAGCAATAGCACAGCAGGTAGGGTGTTTGCCTTGCACGCAGCCGACCCCAGTTGGATTTCTCCGTCCCTCTTGATGATCCCAGCAAGCTAATGAGAGTATCCTGCCCACAGGGCAGAGCCTGGCAGGCTCCCTGTGGTGTATTGATATGCCAAAAACAGTAACAACAAGTTCTCACTTGTTACTGGTGCCCGCTGGAGCAAATTGATGATCAGTGCAACAGTAACAGTAGTAACAGTTGTGTTTTCATGATTTCTAAAGGAACGTTGACAAGATTTCCTCAACCCGGAACACCCTGGTCATCACCTTAGCCAGAAGTATAAGCAATGACCTAAACGCGAAGCCCTGGGCCCGGGTTCGAGTTTCCTCAGTCCCCAATGGGAGAGAGTCTTCCCCTCATGCCCGGCCCAGCTCTCCTGTGCTCTGCCGACATACAGCCTTGCCGACACCCGGGTGCACTGTGCCGGAGAAGCAGACTCCAACCTCAGTGGATCCGCAGTGATCATCCTGTGTCTGGGGGAGAGGTCTGGGGTCGGCCAGGATTCTGCATGCGGAGAGGGGAAGGTTGAGGGAGACGCTGTCTGCCAACCCCCTCCCCTGTCACGCGGCGCCTTTAAGCTCTCTGCAAGTGTTTGTGATCATCCTTCTAAGACAAAGCCCTTGCCTGGGAAGCTTCCAGACGTTTCTACACAGGCCTATAAATAACTGCTGTTCGTGAATTCGAAATGAGCTGCCATTTCTTGGCTCCAGGAATTTGCTCGGCTCAGGGAAATCTCCAAAGACCGTTGCGAGCACTCCTCCCCGAGACGTACCTGGTTCCGCCCGTAACGTTCACGGCAGCTTTTGTGATGTGGCCCACCGGAAGCGGCGTCTGAAGGCCGCGGCTCGCGCCCACCCGACCATCTGTGTTTGGCCGTTCGTTAGCAACTTGGACAAACAAAGCAGCATCCAGTGTGGCGGGTCCAGCTGACGGCCAGCCGCCACCGCTCACGGCCCACGGGCAGCGCCAGGCTAGTGCCTTCCCACGTCTTCCAGGAAGAGGAAATGTGGCAGGTGCGGGGTGGGGGACTGACGTCCTCCCCCAAGTCCTTCTCTCCCCCAGCTGAAGAGGCCGCCCGGTCCCAGTTGCCTTTGATGCTCAGTCCCTGTGTCCTGCAGGTGACAATTCCCACCCCCCTTCAGGCCACACCAGGTGGTGGCGTGTGACCGATGCCCGCTGCATCACGGGGCTGGCACATGGCCAGCCCAGGTTCCATCTGCAGCACGTGTGGTCGCTGAGGCCCCGCCAGGAGCAACCCCCGAGGGTAGAACCAGATGTAGGCCCTGAGTAGGGGTCCCGCCTGCTAAACACAGACAGCCTCGCCCGCCCCAATGGGACCCTGAGATGACGCCCACGAAATGCCCCCGGCTCCTTATTAAGCTCCTAAACGTCCACGACCCAGAGACACACAAACGGATCTCGGAACCAAGCAGCTCGCTGCAGAGATGCCTCCGGACTTTGCAATAGGCCACTTTGGCTGGCCACTCCAGACGGGGGCAGGTGCTGTCCCTCCGCCTGCCCCCTAGGAATCCCGCGGCCGCCAACTTCTAGAACTCAATGAAACGCCAAGGTATGCGGGAGCAGTAGCAGAAAACTCCAGGCCTCACAGGACGGGGAGGAGCCGGTGCCTCTCCTTCTCCCCGGCCCAATGGGACTCGGGGATGACGCCCACAAACTGCCCTCGACTCCTTATTGAGCTCCTAAACGGCCACGATGATCCAGAGACACACAGACGAATCTCAGAACCGAGCAACTCGCTGCAGAGATCTCTCCAGGCCCTGAGTATTAAAATTCTAGAATTCCACAAGCGGCCAGGCGACATCTGATGCTATCCATAACACGCAATACAGAACAAATTCTCTAGCATTGCCTTTTCGACAGCTTTGAGTGGTGGTGGGAAAATTCCAAGTAATAATGATGGGACTATAAAATCCAGCTCCTGGAGCCGCGCGGCCGCATTCCCGGCCGCGCGACAACTTATCAGGACATCTTTTATGACATCTTATTATCTCATTCCTACTTTGGACAAACTTGCAGGCTATCAAATGTAGCCTGCCCACACGGCAGAGTCTGGCAAACTCCCCGTGGCGTAGCCAATACGCCAAATACCAGTAACAACGATGGGTCTCATTCTCCTAAAGAGCCTTGAATATAATCTCAGGGCTAGGATGAAAGAGACATTACTGGGGCCTGCTCGAGGCAATCAACGAATAATAGGATGATGAAAAAAAATGGTGGGACTGGTGTCAAAATATTGAAGGGAATCAAAGTAGAGAGAGGATATCGTGGAAATTGCCTGCCACATAGGCAGGGGAAGGGTTGGGATTGGGCGGGGGGACACTGGGGACGTTGGTGGTGGCGAACGAGCACTGGTGGAGGGATGGGTGTTGGATCATTGCATGACTGAAACGCAAACATGAACGCTTTGTAACTGTAGCTCGCGGTGATTCAATAAAAAATAAAAATAAAGTAAAGACAGAAAGCCCCATCTGCTGGGGCTGGGTTTTGTGGGGTCTTGTGGTACAGGACCCAGTGACAGTGACCAGCACTGCCCTAGGCGGGGCCCCAAGGACACCTCCCACCTCACCAGCCTGTGGACCATGAGAGAAGCGTCGGCGGAAGGAAACGTGTTCGGGGGAAGGAGAACAGCGGCTTCGGCTTCTCATAAATGGGGTAGCAGAGAGCTGACGCCGGCCTGCAGAGAACAGACGACGCGACCCGTCAGTTGGACGCAGGCCAGCTGCCACGGGACACAGAGGCCCAAAGGGCTGGGCAGGGAGGCGCTTTGGGTCTCCTTTCTCCATCCAGAACTCTCCCCATACCCCACATTTCTTCCTTCTTCTGATCGCACAACGTCTGCCGAGAGAGCGGAAGCAAATGCTTCCTCAGGTCCCAGCGTGCCGGCAAAGGCCTGGCCAGCTGGGCTGACCTCGCCGTTCTAATTGGGTATTGGCTGTCGCCCGTTGGTGAAGGAGAGAGATGCTCAACCCCCAGCTCTCTGTGGATCCTGCCCCTCGCTCCCGCTGGGAAGGGCGGGCACCCGGGGAGACCCTCACGGCCCGTCCGATTGTGTGCAGGCCACTGAATTGAATTGAACACGTCCTGGGGGGGTGGCTTAGCTCGTCCTGGGACAGGAGAGAAAACCGAGGCCATAGACGTGGCCCGCGGTCAGCCTGTGGCCGGACCCTGCTCCAGCCCTTGGGCCTCAGGTCACCTCCCTCAGGCCTTGACGTTCTTTTCCCAAAAAAACTCGGGCTGCTCTTTTCTCTCTCTGCTGAGTTTCAGCCTCTGCCGGTGTCAGTCTTCTGCTCTCCCTCACTGTCCCCCGCCACGGGAAAGCCGCTTCTTCCCCCCCCCACCCAACCCTCGCGTCCCCACACAGCACTCAGCCCTGCCTCGGCCCTTCCCTGCCCCCCTCCCAGGCCGGGGCTTAGCCAGAATCAGAGTGTGGTGAGATACAGCCAGCTCTATAGAAAGGTCCTGGTCTCACACATCTCGATCCAGAGGACATGCATTAAAGTGTGTTGTGTGTGTGTGTGTGTGTGTGTGTGTGTGTGTGTGTGTTGTATACGTATAAACCATGTATGAGGACAATAATTAAGGGCAAAGCAAATGTCGGACTGGGGGCGGGGGGATATTCTAATTTCATTACCTCCAAGAAGCAAAATTATGTCCCAGACTTGGTGGAAACTTCCAGCACGGGCACTGACCAGCCTACTGGACTGTGACTGACCTGGGTCCCTGAGTCCCACCATACCCCGGATGGGGGGTGGGGGGAGGCACAGACACTGTGCAACCTTGTCCCCAGCCCCTCTGGTTTCCGTCCAGCCCCTGACTCTTCCCAATGGTTCTCGGCCTCAGGCTCCCTCCCGGGCTCACTGGACTCTGAAAGCCCCAGCCCAGTCTACCTCCTGGGCTCAGTGAGGTCACGTATCAAAGCCGCGTTCGCTCAAGACGGAGCCAGTGTGAAGGAGGAATAACTGAAGGCGAGACAAACTCTTTTTGTTTTCTGCTTCTCAAAGTAATAATAGCGCCAGTGTCTGAGTGGTTTTCACATGTGGGTCTGAAATGAGAGGCAGATGCACTGTGGGGCCGAGGGCGGAGCAGGGAAGTGCCACCACACAGCCCCTGGGACACTGTCACACAGCCTCTCGGGAAAGTGTTACAGCATCTCAGAACACTGTCACAGGGTCTCTCAGCAACATTGTCACAGCATCTCGGGATACTGTCACAGACTCACAGACACTGATACAGCATCTCAGGACACTGTCACACAGTCTCTCAACAACATTGTCACACAGTCTCTCGGGAGACTGTCACACAGTCTCTCGGGAGACTGTCACACAGTATCTCAGACACTGTTACAGCATCTCAGGACACTGTCACACAGTATCAGGAGAACACAGAGCTCTGTGCCTAGGAAGCTGAGGGATTTGGGGGCATTTTCTTGGCATTGAGGTCACACCCGGCAGTCTCCTGGCTCTGTGCTCAGGGATCACTTCTGCCCAGGACAGGGTCCTTGTGTGGTGTCTGACTGAACCCGGCTGAGTTAGCCTCCTGCTAGGCAACACCCTCCCCTGGGCCAAGGCTGAGATCAGTTATAAATGTATGTCACAACCTCTAGAAATAAAACACTAGATTTAAAAAAAGATATGGATAAATGGGGAGAATATGTATAAGTAATACCACTGGTAAAAAGGTAAAGGTAAAGGCCCTCCCGTTGTTCATCGATTTGCTCGAGCGGGCCCAGTAACGTCTCCATCATGAGACTTGTTGTTACTGTGTTTGGCATATCGAATACGTCACGGGGAGCTTGCCAGGCTCTGCCATGCAGGCGAGATACTCTCGGTAGCTTGCCGGGCTCTCCGAGAGGGGCGGAGGAATCGAACTCGGGTCGCCCATGTTGGCTGCGTGCAAGGCAAACGCCCTACCGCTGTGCTATCGCTCCAGCCCTAATACCACTGGAAAGAGAGAAAATCTTCATGAAAATTCTGAAACTGCGGCTGGAGAGGTAGTATAGTGGGTGGGGCAATGGCCTCGAACAGCCTACCCGAGCCTGGTCCCCGGCATCCCAGGGGGCCCCCCAAGCTACGTCAGGAGTAATCCTTGGGCACAGAGCCAGGAGTTGCCTTTAGAACGGCTGCTGTGGCCCCAAAAACAATGCTCAAGTCAATGCAGTGAAAGCACACAGAGGGAGAAGCCCAGAACGAGTCATGGATGAGAAACAGGTTGTGGAAAACTACAGCAGGGGCCGGCCCCCGTTCAAACCCCGGCAGCAAATACGGTTTCCCAAGCACTGCCAGGAGTCAGCCCCCTGAGCACTATCTAGTGTGTCCCCAAAAAGGAGAAAGAAAGAAAGAAAGAAAGAAAGAAAGAAAGAAAGAAAGAAAGAAAGAGGGAGGGAGGGAGGGAGGGAGGGAGGGAGGAGAAAGAAAGAGAAAAGGAAGGAAGGAAGGAAGGAAGGAAGGAAGGAAGGAAGGAAGGGAGGGAGGGAGGGAGGGAGAGAAAGAGAGAGAAAGAAAGAGGAAGGAAGGGAGGGAGGAAGGAAGGAAGGAATGAAGAAAGGGAGAGAGAAAGAAAGAGAGAGAAAGGAAGAGATAAAGGAAGAAAGAGGGAGGGAGGGAGGGAGGAAGGAAGGAAGGAAGGAAGGAAGGAAGGAGAGGGAGGAAAGGAAGGAAGGAAGGAAGGAAGGAAGGAAGGAAGGAAGGAAGGAAGGAAGGGAGGGAGGGAGGGAGGGAGAGAAAGAGAGAGAAAGAAAGAGGAAGGAAGGGAGGGAGGAAGGAAGGAAGGAATGAAGAAAGGGAGAGAGAAAGAAAGAGAGAGAAAGGAAGAGATAAAGGAAGAAAGAGGGAGGGAGGGAGGGAGGAAGGAAGGAAGGAAGGAAGGAAGGAAGGAAGGAAGGAGAAAGGAAGGAAGGAAGGGAGGGAGAGAAAGAGAGAGAAAGAAAGAGGAAGGAAGGGAGGGAGGAAGGAAGGAATGAAGAAAGAGAGAGAAAGAAAGAAAGAAAGAAAGAGAGAGAAAGGAAGGAAGAGAGAAAGGAAGAAAGAGGGAGGGAGGGAAGGAAGGAAGGAAGGAAGGAAGGAAGGAAGGAAGGAAGGAAGGGAGGGAGGGAGGGAGGGAGGGAGGGAAAGAGAAAGAAAGAGGAAAGAAGGGAGGGAGGAAGGAAGGAATGAAGAAAGAGAGAGAAAGAAAGAAAGAAAGAAAGAGAGAAAGGAAGAGAGAAAGGAAGAAAGAGGGAGGGAGGGAGGAAGGAAGGAAGAGAGAGAAAGAAAGAGAGAGAAAGGAAGAAAGGAAGAAAGAGAGAGAGAAAGGAAGGGAGAAAGAGAAAGGAAGGAAGGAAAAGAGAAAGAGAGAGAGAAAGAAAGAAAGAAAGAAAGAAAGAAAGAAAGAAAGAAAGAAAGAAAGAAAGAACGATGGGCAGGAAGGGAGGGATGAGGGAAGAAAGCAAAGAAGGATGAACTACAGTGGTGACATTTTTAAAATATCAATGAAATAAAATAGGAATAAGGACATAAAAGAAGATATTCTTATATTTATGTTCAGTTGATTTTCAACAAATATGCCCAAAAGTCTCAAAAAAGGGACTGTTCAATCATTGTTATTGGAATAACTGGATATTTTGGTGCCAAATAATTCCATTTTGCCCCCATCTCACACCATATATGTCAAACACAAAAATTTACTCAAAATTACCCAGAGGCCTCAGTGAAAGAGCTGAAACTCAGAAAAATATTAGGGATGAATTTTCAGTCGTGCATTCAGCAATCGTTTTTCAGATTTTCTCCAAAGAGCAAGCTACCCAAAAAAATCAAGATAAATGATAATTTCTCAAAAATAAAAATTATTGGACTATTCCTCCAGTCCCAGCTTAACGTTTTTGAGGCAGCGTGTTTGAGTGAGCGAGTCTCCAGAGACAGTGCGGGCTGCTTTCCGGAGGAGGCGGGAGGACGACGTCCTGAGACGCCACCCCCTTCCTGGTATCGGGGGTTCGAGAAGCTCTGGTGGCCACAGGGGACCTCCGAGCAGGTGAGACAGGTGGAGCCTGGACCTGTCTGCTGCCCCCAGACCAGCCCTGCCCCTGCAGCCTCTGCCGGGGCCACACGAGGGGACAGCGGACAGACGGGACGGGGGTGCGGCCCCTCTGCGGGTGAGGTGCTGAGGCGGGGGCGACAGGGACCCGGGACCAGAGGCGGGGGTGGCGCCCTGTGGGAGGACGGATGACGGGGCTGTGAGTAAGGGGAGGCCGGCGGCCAGTGGCCACAGACGGGTGGGGCGGGCGGGGCACGAGGCCTCGAGAAGGAGCCACCGGCCTCTGGGAACTGGCACGGCCCCGTGTTCCAGCCACCTCAGCCGCGCCCGCCCGGCCGGCCTGAATGGGCCCTCAGAGGCCGGCAGGGAGGGGCCCTTCACCCCTGCACCCCCAGGGGCCCGCCCGCCCGCCACCCGCACGGCTCACCTCGGGGACACCTCGGGGACGGCAGGCCGGAGCCGGGCCCCGAAGACGCCCCAGCCCGCTTCCCGGACACGGGCGCAGAGGCAGAACTTTAGGCTGTGCCAGACACGGTGACCAGCAGCTGCTGCTTCATTCATTCACCCCCTCATCCATCTACTCACTCGCTCATTCGTTGCTCTCTCACTCATTTCTTCGGTCATTTCTTCACTCACTTGCCTGTTTCTTCACTCACTCGTCTATTCAGTAATTCCCTCACTTACCCAGTCCACAGGGCTGGAGCGATAGCACAGCGGGAGGGCGTTTGCCTTGCGTGCAGCCGGCTGGCTGAGCCGGGTTCGAGTCCTCCGCCCCTCTCGGAGAGCTGGCCAGCTACTGAGAGTATCTCGCCCGCACGGCAGAGCCTGGCAAGCTCCCCATGGCGTATTCGATATGCCAGACACAGTAACAACAAAGTCTCCAGTGAAGACGTTACTGGGCCCGCTCGAGCAAATCGACGATCAACGGGAGGACAGTGCTACAGTGCTCCCCAGTCCATTCACTCCCTCGCTCATTTTCAAACTCACTCACTCAGTCTCTCTCACTCACACACTCATTCTCTCACTCCCTCAGTCGTTCCTTCCCTCCCAGTCTCCCTCTCAAGTTCTCTCGCTCATCTGAGGGCTTCCCCAGCCCCACAGACTCAGGGGCCACCTGGGACCAGTCACAAGACCTGATGAAGGAAGCCCTCACCCCAGTCCGGACCGCAGGACCTAACGAAGGAAACCGTCACCCCCGTCAGGCACCTCAGGACCTGATGAAGGAAGCCCTCAACCCAGTCAGGCTCTGTGGTCCCTGCCAGCTCCCCAGTGCCCACAATGAGCCCCCCCATCCTCCTCTGAGGTCCCCGGGGGAGCTGGACCAAATAGCCGCCCCATCGCAGGCCATACTGGGCAGTTCTGAGGCCTTGACATAGGCGTGTCCTTCCTTTCCGAGAGACCGGGCGAGTGACAGCCCTCCCGGCTACTGCTGTTGTCAGGTAGGGGCTCTGGGGGCTTCCTGCGGGTGCATCCGACCAGGCACCTGTGCTGTGACCAAGATCGTACAGGTGGAACCAGCTCACGCGTGGCGACAGTGCTCACTGCACGTGTCCAAATGCAGCGTAGGCTGGCATGGCGACACGGAGGGGCCCAGTGACCCCCAGGACACCCTGACATTCAGGCTGGAGCCCGCAGATGTCTGCAATAGTGGGTCCTGCCCTATGTGACCGTCGGAGGGCTCTATGCACAGTGCTCAGGGACTCTGCCCGGGGAGTGGATGGGCACAGAGCGACCTCGTGCCCCCCTCACGCCACCAGTCCTGGGCAGAGCAGGAACCACATCCCTTGCAGTCCTGGGAGTGGCTGACGCCATGTCCCACGGGCCCTGGCACCAACCCCCCTCTTGGAGGCTGATGCTGCCCTTTCCCCCCAGCCATTTCTGAAGCGCTTCCTGCCCTCTCACCCACCCAGAGGGCACAGCGGGCACCAGCCTCTGAGACGAGAGGTTCCTGGGGTCGCCTCTGCACAGAGCCCCCCGCCCTGAGCTCAGGACAGGCCACGGAGAGCCAAGGTAAGAGCTGCCTTCCCTCGGGACCCCTGAAACTTGCCTCTGCCCCGGGCTGGGCCTGCCCAACCCCTCTCCCCCTGGGCCTTTCCTGGGGGGCCACACTCAGGAGCAGCCACAGACCCCAGAGCCTGGGGGCACCAGCCTAGCAGTGACGAGCAAGTGTGGCCTGTGACCGACCCGACCCAGGACTACACGTGTCGTGGTCGGGCTCCTCCACCGGCATGCAGTTCTGTTCAGGGGGCAGTGCTCAGGGTCCTGGCCCTCTGAGAGACACCCCCAGAGTTCCCAAGCCCCTTCCCTACTCCAGGGCTGCCCTCATCCTTCCACCCCTGCACGGGCATCGTGAACCCCACCAGGCTCCTGCTCGACTCGGCCTGCAAAACTGTGCGGCTCAGTGAAACCAGGGGGACGGGGGTCACACACCAGACGGGGTATGTGTGGGCCTGCAGACCCCCCGGGCATCCCCCTGGCCCCTGGGAGCCCACGTGTCCCAAGTGTGTGTTCACGTGTCCCACGTATGCGCACTCCCTCATGTCCACAGGTGCCCTGTGTGTCCATGTGCTCCCCGTGTGCACGCCTGCGCCTGCGTCCAGGGACAGGCCCCCCACTGTGATCCCCACGGCAGCCCCCCACGGCAGCCCCTCTCAACTCTCCCTGCAGCCCCCTTCTCCCACCGCTGCCTCTCCTCCCCCCCCCGCCCCTGCCGAGGACCCCCGCACTCCCCCACCCACCCCAAGGCTTCATGTGCGTGAGGTTAAGCCGGGCCCCCCTGAACCCGGCTCGGCTCGGGAGGGACCCCCAGGATTAAAGCTCAGAGGCTGGTGGGCTCTGACAGAAAACTGGAGGGCTTTGGAGGTGCCACGGTCCAGACAGGAGGAGCCCCGAGCCCGCACCCGGCCATGCCCAGCAGGGTGAGTGGCCCGGCCCGGCCCCACCTCGCTCCGACGCTGGCCCCACCCAGACCCCCGGCGGCCCCGCCCGCGCTGCCATGAATGTGCCCATTCTGTGGGGCTGACCCACCGCCCGGCCGGCCGGCTTCCCGCTGACCCACATACTGAGGCAGCGCCCCCGCCCGCCCAGCCCACGGCTGGCCAAGCGCGACCAGGCGGGAATGAGTCTCCAGTTGTGGGGCTGCTCCAGGCAACGGCCCCAAACACGGCGTCAGCTCCCCGGGAGCTACGCCGTGACTCCGGGCCCCGCGCCCGCCCTGGGCAGCCTCTGAGCCTTGGCCCGTGTCCCCGTCACTCGGCCTCCTGTGTCCGTGACCGAGCCGCCAGCCTCCGTGCCTCCTCGAAGGCCCGACTCACACTACCCCCGCCCGGAATGCTGCTCCCTCCGCCTTGTGCTCAAGGGCTCGGGGCTCGAAAATTGCTTCCAGGTCACAGGGGAGACTGGGCTGGACAGCTGGTCGCCCTCAGAAGGCCAGCCGGGAGGAAGGCCGACTCGTGCCCAGAAAACGGGCTCAGACCCAGCATCCCCAGCGTAGAGGGGCCGCAGCTCTCAGGCCCCCAGAGGCCGTTCTCCCTCCCACGGCCTCCCTGGTCCCGGCCTTCTCCCGGGGGGCTCCCGTCCTCCTTCAGGCTGCGCTCACTCCCACCGCAGAGGCACCGCAGGCCGGGTGGGTGGGCGGGGCCCAGTGCCCTTTCTCAACTCTTGGGGTCCTGCGGGGCTGCGGGGGGAGCCCACGACCTCGAGGCGGCAGGAACCGGCCTCCATCAGCTGCCGCCCAGCATTCGGGAAGGATGCTGGCCAGAACGGGTGACGTGCCGTGGGGTCTCCCCGTCTGTGCGGGTGACATGTGTGGGGTCTCCCGCTCCTGACGGGGGCTGGCGGGGGGCTCCCTGGCTCTTGCTCTCCCCCCGCTCAGGCCCTGCCCACATGCCCGCCTCCTGTCTACTGGCCACAGCTCAGGGCTCGGGGCCCAGAGTCCACATGGCCACAGCACCCCAGCAGGACACTCGAGGTGTGAGATCGGGGCTGTGGCCAGCAGAAGTGACCCCCGCTGTCCCCAGGCTAGGACCCCAAGTGTGTGTGCCCTGCAGGGGTCTGTGTGCAGTGACCCCAGACCCCAGGACAGATGCGACTGTGGGTGACTGTGCCCCCTTGCCGCACTGGGGCCCCTGTCTGGCAGTGAGTGGCCTGGCCCCTGGGCAAAGCAGAAACTGGACAGACGTGCAGAGGCAGCTGGGACACTGTGAGGGGGGGTAGGGACGGTGAGGAGGGGGGGCGGGGAGGAGTGGGGCAGGAGGGGGGAGGTGAGCCCCAAGGCCGTGGCAGCAGGGAGCGCCATACAGGTCCCCCTCAAAGGTGTCCCTGGGGATAAGCTGGACACCGCGCCCTGCCTTGGCCTCCCTGGGAGGGGCAGGTAGACACAGCCCCAGGGGCACCCCAGGGACCGTGCTCGCTCCCGGTTCTCCTCCAACTCAAGTGTGGATAGTGACCGGGGTGCCACATGCTGGTGGCAGGCAGGTCCCATCTCTGGGGAGCAGGGCGGGATGGTCAGCCAGCCAGCAGCTCGCTGAGACCCGTGGGGGCCTGTGGTCTGGGCGAAGGACAGCACTGGGTGGGCCAGCCCAGTCCCTGGAGTCACCCCCTGCCTCGATAGAGACCCCCAGGTGCCCCCGCCCACCGCAGAGGGCCCGGGCTCTCCTCCAAGGGGCTGGGAGCTTCTGCCTGCCCAGACAGGGGCACTGACTGGGCCCCGGACCCCCGACACCCCCACAAGGACAGGGGCCCCCAGCTCCATCCCAGACGCACCCGGAACACCCGTCCCGGTGTGGGACCACCCGAGTCACCCAGACCCCTGAGTCATTCAGCCCAGCTCACTGGCCGGGAGAAGGGCTGCCCATCCTGTCCAGGCCCCCGGTGAAGGCATCACCATGTCCAGCCCCCTGCACGCAGACCCCTGGGCCTGGGGCGCCCTGAGACACATCCCAGATACCCTTCCGTTGCCTCCTCCAGCGCCTGACTCACCCCCTGCCCACTGGGGGTCCCAGACCCACAAGGCCCAGCCCCCACGGCCCTCCCTGTCCCCCAAAAGCCCCGTCTGCTGCTGCTGCTGCTGCCCAGAGCTGGGGATGTGGCCACTGGCCAGTGGGTCGCAGAAGGTCTCTGTCTCCCAGCCCAGAGGGTCGTTGCTGGACTCACATGGCAGCAATGGAGAAAGTGGGCACAGACCCTGGCTGGCTGGGCCCTGGGTCCCAGCCCCTCGACCCACCGGACAGGATGGAGGCCCCGGAGGCCGAGCTCGGCAGACACGGGCATGACGCGGGCAGAGCCGGGAGAGCCGCTGGGGCCAGCCCTGCCCTGGCCAGGCCTCCGGGATGCCGAGTGGGCGGCGGCCAGGATCCGGGGGCAGAGACGCCGCGTCTTTCGAACTCATTGAGCAACCTGGCCTGCTGGGCTCTGGCTCTGCAGGGGCTTGGGGGCTGGCTGAGACGGGAGCTGAGAGTGGGCGGGGGTCCAGGGCGGGGCGGGGCAGGGAGGGGGCACGTAGATGGGCAGAGGCAGGGGAGCAGGAGGGGGGCGCAGCCTGCTGGGGCCACGCGTGCCCGTGAGCAGGGAGATAGAGGACCCCCAGAAAATCAGAGGGCGGAGTCGAAGCAGCGCGCCAGCCCTAGGGCTGGGGCTGCCGCCGGGTGGGGACGGTCGAGGGGCCGTGGGCCCTGCTGGGAGCCGGTGCCCCTGCAGGAAGGCGCACGGGACCTTCGCCCAGAACCCGCGCGTGTCCCGCTCACTGTGCGGCTCAGCTCGGACATTGCCATGGCACAGCATGAGGGAGGGTCGGCCCCTGGCCCAGCTGCCTCCCAGCTCCTGGGAGAGGCCCCGGGTGCAGATTCCTCAGGAGAGGCGCCACCTCCAGCCTCCTGCTCCCCTCACGCCTGCAGCCTCCTGGTGGTGGAACACGCCCCTGTGTGAGCGTGTGTGAGTGTGTGAGTGAGTGTGAGTATGAGTATGTGAGTGTGTATTTAGGGTGTGAGTGTGTGAATCTGTGTGAGTGTGTGAATCTGTGTGTGAGTGTGGGAGTGTGTGTGAGTGTGAGTGTATGTTACTGTATGTGAGTGTGAGTGTGAGTATGTGTGAGTGTGTGAATCTGTGTGAGAGTGTGTCTGAGTGTTAATGAGTGTGAGTGTGAGTGTGTGTAAGTGAGTGTTAGTGTGTTAGTGTGTGTGTGAGTGTATGTGAGTGTGTGTGAGAGTGTGTGACTGTGAGTATGTGTGTGAGCATGTGTGAGTGTGTGTGTTTAGGGGTGTGATGTGTGTGTGAATCTGCATGTGTGAGTGCGTTAGTGTATGGCCCCAGGACCATCTCGGACAGCCCAGAGGGGCCCCTGCTCCAGCAGGGATATGAAGGCACACGCAGGTCATGGACCAAGAACCGGGGGCCCGGGAGGAGCTGGGGGGATGACCTGGGCCGCCTGCGTGGCAGAGGGTGGGGGCGCCCGGCTCCAGGGTCCTCCCCGCCCCCCCCTCCTGTGTCAGGGCTGACCCTGCCTCAGTGCCCCGGGCCCTGCCAGTCTCTCTGCCAGGACGGGCGCCCACCAGGCCCAGGAGTGTCGGGGGCACGAGCGGCCCAGGCCTCCCCAGGGTCCCGCCTGCGTGTGCGGTGCTGTCTGCCCGGGCCTGGGCAGAGGGGCCGCTGCCCCCCACTCACCCTGCACCCCACTCCCAGGGGCTGGTGGCCGGCCAGGGGCTGTGATCAGGGGAGCCAGATGCCCGATGTCCCCAGGGGGTGGGGGTCCCCCGAGACGGAGGGTGACACTTCCCCAGCCAGAACAACCCACACCTCGAGATCCAGGCGCCCCTCGGGGTTGTGGGGCTTCACCCCCCACCCCGACCCCAGAGAAGGCGGCAGCAGCAGGCCCAGCACTCCGGAAGGTTCCCTGCATGCAGACCCCTCCTGGAGACAGACCCAGGACACCCAGGGGAGAGGGAGTGGGGCCTCTGCTGTCCGCCACCCGCCTCACCCCGCGCCTCTCTCCCTCCCTCTCTCTTTCTCACTCTCGCCCTCCCCCTCTGCCCTTCCTTCCCCCTCCCCATCTCTCCCTCCCCCCTCCCTGCCCCTCCGGCTCTTTTCTCTGCCCCAGCCCAGCCCGGCAGCACTATCCCCCACCCCACACACTCAGGGACCACAGCTCCTTCCAGAAGTCTCTGCAGTGAGTGGGTCTGCGGGTCTGTGCAGCCGTGAGACAGCCTCAGCCACGTGTCCCCGCAGCCACCAGGGAGGGGGGGGGGGGCGTCACTGGTGGTCACTAGCCAGTGCCCAGCCTGGGGCTCACCTGTCCCACACCCGCCCTCTGTTGTGAGACGCGGATGCAGAAGGGTCCCCGGAGCCCCTCGGGG